>NC_041219.1:57657710-57675669 GCF_002837175.3 Physeter macrocephalus | reverse complement strand
GGCCTCTCCCGTCGCGGAGCGCAGGCCCCGGACGCGCAGGCTCAGCGGCCACGGCTCACGGGCCCAGCCGCTCCGCGGCACGTGGGACCCTCCCGGACCGGGGCGCGAACCCGCGTCCCCCGCATCGGCAGGCGGACGCGCAACCACTGCGCCACCAGGGAAGCCCATAAAATGTCTTTTTATCTTATTCATCGTCTCAAAAACCCACGTGAGCCCCGTTGTAGACAGTGCACTTTGGTGGGGAAAGCAGTCCTCTCCCTGCTACCTGGTTCTCTGCCTGGCACACGGGGGGATGTGCTCAGATGCCTCCACTGGCATCTTCAATGCTAAACTGAGACCGAGGGCGTACCGACGAGCGCCAGCTGGTCTTTGCAGGTGACTTTGCAGAGGATTGTCACTGCTTTTCTGTGAGCAGCATCGCTTTTGCTGCATGTAGGGTTGGTGCCTTCTCAGTCCTGGCCTCCATGCAGCCTGCTTCTCGAGACGCACAGGAAGCCAGGAAACCCGCCTTTCCCCTCTAGCGTGGTCTGCGGGGGAGGGGGCGGCGAACGCAACAAGAAATTGAGGGCACATCTCTCTGAAGGGCACACTCGCTAGGACCCGGCTCCCACTCCGCCCTCAGCAGCTTTATCCTGATCGCCAGTGGCACCCGGGCCCGCATCACATGGGCTTCTGTGACTCCCAGCGGATGAGGGATTTTGCTGTTGGCTTGTTCTGCTTCCTTTGTGGGCACAGTGTTTGTAATTCATTTTGCAGGTACTTTTAGAAGCTTCACGCCAATAATGGGGCTTTTGCCCATTTTCCTGCTTGTTTTGGTCTTTTTTCATTTAGTGACAAAATGAATTAAAGTGTTTTTTTTTTTTTCCTTTGTGTGCTTGTTCTGAAAAAAATTGAGGTTTTCTTTGAAGGTGAGAAGAAACTGATGGCTTCACGTTGTAATCTGACCAGTTTTTATAGCATACGCTGTGTGCCCCGGGCCAAATGAGTTGCTGAGTCAATAAAACCTAATTTTCAGATACTCATTGCTGTGTTTCCTTTCCTTACTTTCCATTTTTGGGTGAAATCAGTGCACTCACAGAATGACTTGTCCTGGGACCTAGATTCATAGCTGTATTCACACGGAGCCCTGCCCAAGATTTACGTTTTTGATATTCTACTGAGTTGTGCCTTTTACATGATTAGTTATGTCATTACTTTTAGGCTTAGATGATCCACTTTTGTGATTTGGGCTATGACACAGCGAAATAGTAGAACAAAAGTACAGACTTAACGATGAAAACGTCTGTGTGGAGACAGGTTCCAGACTGTTCACTGAATCCAGCAGAGGTAAACCGACTAACTGCTGTAACCACTAAATATAAAATAGGTGATGAGACTATACTGTACAGCACAGGGAATTATACCCATTATCTTGTAATAACCGATAATGGAATATCATCTACGTAAGTACCGAATCACTATGCTGTATACCTGGAGCTAACACAGTATTATAAATCAGCTGTACGTCAATAAAAAAAAAAAAGCGTTAATGGGATTTCTGTGAAAATTATAATTGCTTACATTGCAAACCTCTGAACACAATTGTTTTAACTCCCCTTTTCCTCCGAAGCCGCCAGGCCTCCAGGGAGCACCCTTGGGGGACCTTTCCCTACTCTGGATGAGAGCATTTCTAGACCAGAAGTGGTGGATGGGGCATGGGTGGGAGGGAGCCGGCCCTGGGTGCGGTATAAAGAGAACCAGACCCAGAAACTGAAGAAATAACAGGTCTGTCTGGGCTTCTTGCCTGGGAGGGTTGGGGAATCAGGAGTTTAAGCTATGTCTCCTAAGTGTTTCCCTTTCTTCTTCCTCGTCCCTTACAGAGTAAAAGCCAGGGCTCCGTCTTTGTCCGGATCCATGCCCCATGGCAAGTGCTGGCCCGAGAGGCGGAATTCTTGAAGATCAAAGTTCCCACCAAGGAAGTATGAGCATGTTTCTTCTGGGTTTGGGGCCTCCCGAGGGCTGGCTGGATGTGTGAATAGCGTCCGGAACAGGGCCAGGTGGGACCTGGGTTCTGCGGAGTTGGAATCACACTTGTCTCCCTGGGGACGCTAAGTTTGGGACAGTGGAGGAGAAGGGGAAGAGATGGGGAGGAGGGGCCGGGCTTGGGAGATCGCGTCACCTCGGAGCGCCGCCAGGACGTGCTCCATGAGAGGCTAATGTTGCCCTGGTCCAGCTTCTGGATTCCTCTGTCATAGCCCCCTTCTCCCTCCCTCCCAGCATGGCCAGGCATTTCTTTAGAGCGAGCGTAGCCATGAGAGCAGACTGGCAAGCCTTGCCGACTGGGCAGGCAGCCTGCGGGGAGAACAGCGCCAGGCTTGCCATGAAGACACCTCTTCTGGTTGTGACTCTGTCACTAAGTGTGGTGTGACGGTGGGTTTCTGTAAAATAGAAGGTTATTTCTCACTCGGGTTGATCAGAGTCACATCTGTTTAACCATAAATGATCTATAGTTGATCTGTCTCTGACACACACAGACACACACAGACACACCCCCATCAACAGGGGATACTCTAGTTTAACCATAAATGATCTATAGTTGATCTGTCTCACACACACACACACACACACACACACACACACACCCCCATCAATAGTTTTGCTTTGCAGAGATCACGACTTCATCGTTCTTACTGCCGTTACCATAAATGTTCACCATCCCACACACACACACACACACACACACACACACACACACACACACACACACACCCATCAATAGTTTTGCTTTGCAGAGATCACGACTTCATCGTTCTTACTGCCGTTACCATAAATGTTCACCATCCCCGTCATTAACAGGACTACGTATTTGCTGCTTTCTACGCAAGCGCTCTTACCACGCGCCTTCTCTCATCACCATCTCCGCTATCAGTAGACGGTTAGAGAGAGCAGAACATTTGGGTTATAGCATCACTGGCCGTGTGCACACCATCTTCGCGGCAGCAGATCTGCTTTTCCCGTCAAAAATCACTCATCGGGTATCGTCATGTGTGCTGCTGTATCATGCATCCCGTATTCAAAAAGGATGAAGTCTGGGGGTTCTGTCCTTATAGATCTGTTAAGGTGGATTACACATCCATGGCAGGAGGACAAATGGCTATTGAACACTGAACAAGCATAAGCATGAACATTAGCTGCAAACATCTTGCCAGTAAAAGGTGCACGTTTTGGGGCCACACGCCTGAGTGTCTTGGTTTCACGAGGACCACGCTGTGACCTTCTCCCCTTCAGCTGCACTGCTCAGTCCTCTGTCTCCTGGTTTTTGACCCCTAGCTCCCAACACCGCTGTCCTCAGGTGCAGGCACCGTCTTGGCTCTGGACCTCCACCCCTCCTCTGCGGATGGTCTCCCCATTTGATGGCCACATGACCCAAGTCAGCTGTGCATGGAGGCGTCTGCTTCCCTCTGGGGGTGTCCTCACTTAACCAACCTTCCCCTTTTCTTTCTCCTGTCTTCCTTCTGCCTTCAATATATATATATATATTTTTTTCTTCTCCTTTCTCTGGCTTATCTGAATATCTAACGTTCTCTTAATCTCTTCGGTTTGTAACTTGCTTCCTATGTTTTTATCTGTGCTGGCTGATCCTTGGAAAGAAGGTGAGCAAACTTTAATGCCTCTGCTATTGCTTCTCTCCCCAGGACAATCCTTTTGGCGGGAAATAGAGAGACTTAGAAGAAGTGTGCACCCTTCTCCTCTCCCCTCTTTGTCCCTCTTCTCCTTCGCTGGTCTTCCATCCTTTCCTCGCCCTCATGCTCTGCCGTCCCTTCTTCCCTCTCCCTTCCATCTCTCTCCTGATGCCCTGAGGCCGTCTCCTAGCCTCCCTTTCTGTTCTTTGAACATCTGACCACACCTCTCTCTCTATCACCTCCTCCTCCTCCTCCTTATTCGCAGTCTCAGCCCCCAAGTAGTGCTGGTCCCTCTGGTCTCTGCTTGTCCTTCCACAAGCTCATGCCTATGGGAGCATAGTTTTCCTTATGTGACACATCTGCCCTCAGAGCTTATGTGCCCCCATACACTAAGCCTATTGGAACTTACCATCCATCGTTTAGGAAGTACCTGCACTTGAATTTGCAGTTGAGATGATTAGAACAAGAACGTATTGTGACGCAGCCATCTCTGAGTTGCCTTCCTTCTTTTTCTTTTTCTGCATTTCTGTTTTTTATAATTTAAATATATTTGACGTATAACCTTGTGTAAATTTTAGGTGTACAACATGTGAATTTGATATACTCATAGATTGTAATATGAGTGCCACTGTAGTGATAGCTAGTCTCTCTGTCATGTTACATAATTATCCTTTCTTTTTAGCGGCTGGAATCACTAAATGCCGGACTCTTAGCAAGTTTGGTGGTTATGATACACTATTGCTGTGTATATTAACTCTGCTGTGCATCAGATCTCTAGGGCTCATTTACTACCTCTTGCAAGTTTGTACCCTTAAATAGCATCTGTCCTATTCCTCCACCCCCATTCCCTGGTAACCACCATTTTCTCCTTGTTGTAACAAGTTTGGCTTTTTAGATTCCACGTGTAAGTGACATCATACAGTACTTTTCTCTCCTTGACTTACTCACCTGGCGTAACGTGCTCCAGGTCCAGCCATGGTGCGGTTTCCTTCTTTCTCATGGCTGAATGATATCCCATTATATGTATGTGTGTGTGTACGTATGTATATAATATGATCTTCTTTATGCATTCACCTGTTGGTGGACCCTTAGGTTGTTTCTTCCTCTCCTTCCTTTTTATTTTGGAGGCATGGGGGGGGAGACGCGGCGTCAGTCGAGCCCTCGGGAGACTGGGCTCTAGCCTTGGCTCCGCACCCACTTGCTGTGTGATTTGGGGATATGTCACCTCATCTTCCAGAGCCTCAGTTTCCTCGCCTGTGATGTAGGCATAGTAACACCTGCCCTGCTTTTCTTAGAAGGTTGTTGTAAGAATCCAGTTCTTGACTAGTGCTATGGAAACACAGGAGTTTATTACCGTGTCTGTGTTCTCAAACATTTATATGTGTATATTCTCAATTCCTAGTTCCCCGGTCACCTTCCCTCCTGACGGAATAGGCAGCCAGCACTGATGGAGCTCCCAGAGGAAGGGAGAGACCCTGGAGGGCTCAGGAACCATCAGAGCCCTCAGAGTCTACAGCCAAGGGTACAACAGGAAGAAGGCACACACCCAGACATCCCAGCACGGATTGAATACTGTGTCAAGCAGCAGCCGTTAGCACAGCACAGGTGCTGTCTGGGAAAACGCCGGTCCAGGGAGCAAAGCCAGGTGGCGGCCCTGATGAACGTCAGATGTAACAGAAGGAACTTTTCCCCGTAGCGTCTAGGCCCCGGACTCCACACAGGTGGGCCGTCCGGCATCCTCTGCGGGCTCAGCCGCAGGGCCCCAGATCTCCTTTGTAGTCACAGAACGCAGCGGCTTGTAGTTGACCTCCCAGGGGGTGTCGTAACCACGAGAGGAGGATATAACTTGGTATGCCGGGTGGGATGCCGATTCCAGGGGTGGGTTAAACCCAGTTCCTGGGGTGAGAAAGGAGCATGGCAGTGAGGACGAGATGGGGCAGTGTACAGGGCTAGCGCCGAGTCCAGTGGCGTTTTCCCCTCTTTGTAACGGGCTGGGGAAGTGACTACAGTGAGAGTAAACCACGTTTGCAGACAGCCGCGTCCTGGTGGCGGGGGGCGGGCGCGGGCGCGGAGGGAGACTGAGGCACGGGATGGGGTCGCTCAGCGGCCTCCAGGCTGGTGGAGGCCGCTGGAGGCTTGGATCATAACTCAGCAGGGTCCGGAGAGACCGGGAAGATGGGAGGAGATCACGACATCAGGATCTCCAACCTGGTTGCAGACAGCCGCGTCCGGGTGGCGGGGGCGGGCGCGGGCGCGGAGGGAGACTGAGGCACGGGATGGGGTCGCTCAGCGGCCTCCAGGCTGGTGGAGGCCGCTGGAGGCTTGGATCATAACTCAGCAGGGTCCGGAGAGACCGGGAAGATGGGAGGAGATCACGACATCAGGATCTCCAACCTGGACGAATCCATAGTAATGCGTCCAGGGACACGGAGTCCTGAGCACAGACATTAACCGTGGGCTGGGGGGAGTCTTGGAAGGAAGCCTTTGTTTTCCAAAAGCAACAACAGGAGAGCCAGTATTTTGTGAGGGACACTTGGCATCCCTGCACAGGAAGGGGGCAGGAGGGCCTGGCCTTTGGCCCTGAGCAGCCTGGGACGGTTTGAAATGGATGCCTTCTCACCTCTGTTCTTCACCACGGTGGTCAATATCCATGTTTATTTATCACTGACTTTTTTACATATATGAACGAGCACCCCGCCTCCGGGAGAATTGATGAGGACGAGGTAACAGAGTCCGTTCTGGTCATATTAACGAAAGCGTGTTCAGCCAGCCAGAGTCCACTGATTTCGGAAGAAGGGACATGCCTGGGATGGGTGAAAATCACTTTTCGTCCAGCCTGTCACAGTTTTCGTAGCTTCGTTGATAGAATGATTGCTATTACAGGGGTCACGTTTGCTGTTCCCAGGAGCCTGTAAGGACTTCAGCTTTCGAGTTCTTCGCATGCATGTAGATGCTGTTCACCTCTAGCCAGTGGTACCTTTATAGGAACGCAGGCTCAGAGCTCCCCTCGTCTCCCAAACAGGAGCAGTGAGTGCCGTGGAGGGCTGTGTCGTAAGGAGCAGTGACCATGTATTCAGAGGCCTATCACAGAGGCATGGCCCGTATTGTTACTGGTTTCGGTACCGTCATTCGCGTGTGATGTGTGCAGGGCGCGCAGCTGGCTCCGCGTCGGGACTGCTCCTCCCTGCCGGTTCTCTTCCCAGCAGCATCTGCAGTGTTGGGTCCAGTTCCTTAACCTGCCCAGGCAGCCAGCAGCCCAGACGGGGACTCGCTGTAGAGGCAGGAATAGCTGGCCTCTGGACTGCGTGCTGGGGGACTCCTGTTTCTTAGAGCGTGGGTCCTTGGGGCATCGGTCAACATGATGGCTCCACGTGCGAGGGCTGCAATGCGGTCACGGGAAAGACAGCAGGAAGACTGCTCAGGCCCCACGGCACAGAGGCGAGAGCTCGGAGGCGCCCGTTTCAGAGGGTAGACGGCCGGTGGGACAAGTGGACACCTTGAGCCTCCACCCCTTGCTCTCCCTCCGCGAATCTGGGTTATGTGATTCACGTCTCAGCCTATTTCCCCAGACAGGACTTGAGATGGATTACGACCAAAAGCATAAATACAAATGGATCATTTTGAAAGGGGACAAATAAAAAAGAATCATTAATTTGGGGGGAAGTGGGAAGTGCAGGGGAAATAATGATCGTAGAAATAAGAAAATAAGGGTGATGGATGCAAGTGAGACAAATACATTCTGAGCTTCCTGGTAGCCAAGGCAGAGAGGACTACGGTTTACATAATCTGCAGAAATAAGCATCTGTTTGGTGAAAGGAGGCGAACTTTTTCCTGTTGCTAAAGCATAATTTTATGTAAAGGACGTGAACAATATAAGGGACATATTTTCAGTAAATATGAGTTTTATATAAGGTGCTGGAATGTTCTTCCTATGGCCATTTCTTAAACTGATTCTGGGTAAAAACTGAGGATGTCATGTTTCACTGTAGTTCAGGAAAGGTTGTACTACCAAGTTACGTAGGTAGATTTCTGCTGCGCTAACTCAACTCAGGGATAAAGCTTAGAGCAGAAATGCCATTCAGGCTTTAATTCTCTCTGTGGAATCCATGTTTGGAAATATTTTTTTAATCTACTAAACTGCATTTATTAAGGAATAATTCATCTTCTCATTTCCATAAACTGAAAACATATAGAACTGCCATTAAGCATTTTCTGATGAGTGTGAGAACATCAGTGTTACCACGTTGGACTAATATAGTTCCAGTTAAAAAGCAGAGAAACGTGACATTTTTAGTTAGCTCGAGTGACCCCTTAGGAGGAAAACATTAATTCCATTAAGCTTTGTAAATTATTGGAAGTTGTTCTCAGTTACCTATTACTGGCTTTCTAGACATTCCGATCTGGTAACCATGACTTTTGCAAAAGTTGCCCGGGAAGACCCTCCCCCAGACTCTGGTGCCCACCCAGCTTCAGGGGCCACTCAGCCCGGCCAGGACCCGAGCGCCTCTGCCTTCTCAGTTTTCCAGATGTGAGGCGTGGATTAGTGAGGTTTCGCTAGGGAAACAGAACTAACAGGATATGTGTATGTACATATATTTTAGAGATATATATATATATATATATATATATATATGTATATATATATATTTATTAGGAGGAATTGGCCCAGGAGAGTATGCAGGCTGGGAGGTCCCATGGTCTGCTGCTGGCGAAGGTGGAGCCCCAGGAGAGCTGACGGTGTAAGTTCCAGTCCAAGTGCCAGTAGGCTCGCGCCCAAGAAGAGCCAATGTTTCAGTCTGAATCTGAAGGCATGGAAAGGCTGATGTCCAGGTCGGCAGGTAGAAGGAGTCCCCTCTTACTTGCAGGAAGGTCAGGCTTTTTACTCTGTTCGTGTCTTCAGCCGATTGGATGAGGCCCACCCACATTGCAGAGGGCCGTCTTTTTCATTCAGGCTACCCATTCAGATGGCAATCTCATCGGAAAACACCCTCAAAGACACACCCAAAAGAACGTTCAACCCAATGTCTAGGCATCCCTGTGGCCCAGTCAAGCTGACACGTGAAATGAGCCATCGCAAGGCTTGTACTTTTTTAAATTAAATTAAATTTTTTTTTGGCTGCGTTGGGTCTTTGTTGCTGTGCGTGGGCTTTCTCTAGTTGCGGCGAGCGGGGGCTACTCTTCTTTCCGGTGCACGGGCTTCTCATTGCGGTGGCTTCTCTTGCCGCAGAGCATGGGCTCTAGGTGCGTGGGCTTCAGCAGTTGTGGCACGAGGGCTCAGCAGTTGTGGCTCGTGGTCTCTAGAGCACAGGCTCAGTAGTTGTGGCACACGGGCTTAGTTGCTCCGCGGCATGTGGGATCTTCCTGGACCAGGGCTTGAACCTGTGTCCCCTGCGTTGGCAGGCGGATTCTTAACCACTGTGCCACCAGGGAAGCCCAAGGCTTGTACTTGTAAGGTCTGTAATCCTCTTTGTAGTGGGTTGAGTAGTGGTGTCCAAAAAAGACATGTCACAGTCCTAAGCCTGGAATTTGTGAATTGGATCTTATTTGGAAAAAGGGTCTTTGCAGATATAATTAGTTAAGGATCTCGAGAAGAGATGATCCTGGACTTAGTGGGGGGACTCAATTCCAGTGACAGGTGTCGTTATAAGAGAAAGAGATTTGAGACACACAGACACGGGGGAGAAGGCCATGTGAAGACAGAGGCAGAGACTGGAGCCATGTGGCCCTGAGCCGAGGAATGCCTGGGGCCGTCAGAGGCGGGAAGAGGCAAGGAGGCCTTTTCCCTTAGAGCCTTTGGAGGGAACATAGCCCTGCCGAAATCTTGATTTCAGACTTGTGGCTTTCACGACCGTGAGAAAGTAAACTTCTGTTGTTTCAAGCCACCCAGTTTGTGGCAGTTTGTTACGGCAGCCGTAGGAAACTATTACAGTGTTCCTCTGGGCAGGAGAACAGTAAGCAGACAGTCCTAGACCTGGTTCTCTGATAGGCTTGTTGGCTTGCTCTGCATCCCAGGAATCCACTTTGCGTCTTCTAAGATTGCTTGAAATAGGCTTGCTCACTTCTTGATGCTGGGTTTTGAGGGTGTTGAGAGGAGTCTTGGTACAAGCGTCCTTTTGCGTCTCCTTGGATGCCTCACATTCCGTCCTGCTTGGATGAGATTGGAGAGTCTAGGCGAGGCTCAGTTTAGCACGGATTGTGGAAGGACACTCACTGTGGCTAAGAAGAGCAGCTTATTCAGTTCAACAACTGTTTTTCCATTTATAGTTCTGTTTCTAAGGATGATTGCTGGTTTAAGTGAACACTTCTGCCTTGGTAAGAGCTATCTGTAAATAAGGATGTTAGCATGTTTTAAAGCTTGAAACATTTCATAATTCTTACCTTTGACTTTGAGGAGAAAGGTTCATAAAACCACCCTCGAGGATCAGTCAGTGATCAATCAGAACAGAATATCTGAAAGTGAAAAGTCTTGTAACCACAGATATAAGTTGATAAATAGATAATTAAATGAATTGAGTAAATAGATAATTAAGTGAAATGAATTAAATATAGCTAATGCTTCCTGTGTGCTGTGTGCTTTGGTAAGAACCTTACGTGCATTATTTGTTTTTATCCTCACAACAACAGTATGAAGTAGGTACTAGCTTTAGCCCCATTTTATAGTTGAGGAGACTGAGGCTCAGAGAGTTTAATAAACTTATCTGAGGTCACACAGCTTCAAGGAGGTAGATCGAGGACTCAGACTCATTTTGTCTGACTCCAAAGCCGTGCTCCTACCCTCTCACCCGAGTGAAGAATTTCTACCTGGGCTGGAGGTGGCATGGTCTCAAAGTGTGTTACTGTAGAATGATAGCCTTTTGTTTAAAAACATTTCCATGGTCTAACAAACTGTAGAAACACTAAATAGTAAAATTTATTTGACCAGTTAAAAGTTCGAAAATCCCTGCAGTAAAGGAAAAGGTTCGACTTCGTTCAGCCCTTTTCCTGCTGAATGCCTATTAATATCTTGGGGAACCAGTGGTCTGTAGAATGTACTCTGCAATAATCCTAGGCTGGAGTGAACCAGAGCTGTAGCTGTTCACACTGGTCGGTTGTGGGTGGGACCTCCCCTTGCTGTCACTGCCTGTCCCCAGGCATTTGTTTTTAATAGCAGTGGAGCCGAGAGGGTCGGGTTTATATTTGATATCTTTATGGGCTTTTTGGTGCCTGCTCTTTGATTGCCATTGAAATAGGCTGGAAAGAGCGCAGAACACGTTGACTTACACTTTTTTGTTTTCTGTAATGCTTGTCATCTTCAGAGTTCAGAAAAAAATTAATCGGTGCCATCTCCATGCCGTTGTTTCCCTGCGGAACCTGAGATGGCTCCTGGCCAACTTGCGGACGTGCACTCAGGCCTGGCAAGACCGCAGGCCGCGGGCTGTTAGCGGACAGGCCTGACTCAGGGCTCACAGACAGTGATGCCAAAAATAGGAAAACATGTAATGGGAAATGAACTTGAATTTTTAAAATTAACTTGTTTTTAGGCTCATGATTGAAAAAAATTGAAAGAGAAGTGGTGCTTTCCTTTTTGAAAGCCTCAAGTCATGTCCAGCTGAACTGGGGCAGCTCCTGCCAGATGGGCTGGCTGGGACCTGGAGCCTGGACCCTGTGCAGGTGGCGCTGAGAGCAGAGGACAGTGGATAGAATTTGACATCCAATGTCGGGCCCTTCTGAGGGTGAGAGAGCTGCTTATAATCCCGCCAGGACAACAGTGGTAGGGCAGCTGTGCTGCGTAACTGGGCTCTTCAATAGGAGATGTGGGAGTGGGCGGCCTAGCCTGGCCGTGGCTGCCTGTGTGGGTGGATGGGAGGGGCCTGCGGGAGGAGAGAGGGAGAGAAGGAGGAGGGGGCAGTCAGCTTCTGGTACCTGGCGCTCACAGGCAGAATTCTTCTTACCCGGGAAGAACTGGCCTCAGTGATGTGCTGGTGCACGATGGCTCTTGCCACCTGATGACATTTTCAGAAACTTTGCAAGCTGGTCTTTGCACCATTGATGATTGGAATTGGCCACGGTGGGCGTATTTACACCACGGAAATCAGTGAAGGTTCCAAATCAGCCACTCGACCGTCCGCACCCAGGTGGTTGGTAAGCGTTTACCAGCTTACAGTGGGTCAGAGCCCCAAGGATGGGGACAGGGTGCACAGTCAGAGTGCCACCGTGGGCTAGAGCTGTCCTGTGCGGGGACGGGCCGGGACCCGAGGGTGTCGTGTGATCCCTGCCGTGGATATTAAAGGGCTGCTGGTCGGAGAGGGGCCGGCAATGACAGTGTCTCCGCGGGGCCTCTCGATGGGTGCTGTGTCCGTCACCTCTGACACAGAAAGGAGCTGCCCACTTCGGTGCTCTGCCCCAGGCACACCGATCCTCCAAAATACCGAGGCTGTTTCCCTCTCAGGCCTTTTGCTCGCCCTTCCCTGCGCCCGGGGGCCTCCAGGTAGCGCAGGACGCATTCTCCCACCACCACGGGGTCTCTGCCCGTACAGACATCCCCGCCCGCCCTGTGTGAGGCGGACCTCTGTCTCTCTCCGTCCGCCTCGTCTTGTTTTTCTCTTTCTAACACTCAGCGCTGCTGGATGCTGAGTAGCATATTTGTATCTTTGTTTTATTATCCCCGTCGGCACTACACTGGAAGCTCCAGGAGGGCAGGGGGGTTCCACCCCGTCGGCAGCACCTAGAACGGGGCCTGGTACAGAGCAAGCACTAAATCAGTATTTGTTAACGAATGAACAGATGGATCACACGTACCAGGCCTGATCCAGTGGTGGTGGCTTGCTGGAGAGTGATGCTGAGATGGCTCTGAAGCTCCATCCAAGGGCATAGGAAGGAGGGCTGTGATCCCTCAGGGCTGTCTGTAAGGTCGGGGGAGACAGCACCATGGTACATGTACCACAGCGGCCGTCCCTGACCCGGCTCCTCCGTGGCCCCTTCAGTTACCTAAAGCGTTTAGGAAGAGTCTAATTGTGCCCGGAATGGCTGTGTGTAAGGAGTCCTAGCCCTTTGAAAGGTCACATTTTCATCCATCCATCCATCCATCCATCCATCCATCCACCCAGTGAATAATTGAGTATCACTATGTCTGAGATACTCTGCTGATGGCAGGTGATGCGGTGGTGACTACAGCTGGTCCTGGCCCCGTGTGGCTTCGGCCTGGGGAGGATTCAGAAGTCAAGTAGCTGTTGATGAGCTCGGAGGCACCAACAGAAGAAAAAGAGCAGGACAGACAAAGAGCCAACCGGAGGAGACCAATTTTGATGGGGCCCAGGGTGCAAGAAGGGGCCATTTGAACCGAGACCAGAGGGCTGGGTAGGAGTTTACCAGGTTGGGGGGCAGGTGAGAACCTTCCTGGGCGAGGGAAGGGCATGTCCTCCAGCCCCAAGGTAAGAAAACCCCGGCCTGTGCGGGGAACTGGGAGGAGGCGAGGCCAGCGTGCGCGCAGCACGGAGACTGCGGGCGAGGGGGTAGGGCGGGGTGACGGCTGAGCCTGTGGAAGGAGGCGGGAGGCATGGCTCAGAAGGGGGCTTGTCAGCCATGTAAGTAGTTGGGAGTCTCTCCCACATTTTAAAAGTCAGCAAACATTCATTCATGTGTAGAGGACATACCGAAACAGAATTAAAAACCGTAAGTGCATCCAGAGTTAGACCTCAGGGAATGTGCACTTTGTGAACATGTCACTGGCTGCATTCGGCGAGGCCGTGGATGGGAAGTTGACCCGTAGGCCCGGGTGGGGATGGAGGGACTGATGAGCTGCTGTTCTTGGTGCGCCCACAGAGGCGCCTTTGGGCTCCAGTTTGCAGCTGAGCTTAGTGGCTCCTGGTACTCCTTGCACTTGGATCGGTGGGTGGTTTAACACTCGCTCGCGTGGGCAGCTGGGCTTGTGCACGGAGCTCCTCAGCTCCGGTTCGGGGCGTGCATGTCTGCGTGCAGCCCTCCGTCTGTCCGTCCGTCCCGTCAGGCGCCGCCGGGGCGTGAGAACAGCGCACCTCTTCTGCTGCCGCTTTAGCTTCTCTTCCTCACGACTTCGTTAGTCCGGAGGCGTCCATCCCGCTCCAGCTCGCAGAGGCACCTTCCACACTGTCTGGCTTCCCTGTGGGTCTGAGCCTTTTGAAATGAGAGGCGAGCAGGTGATCATCTTCACCTCCGTCAACCCTCAGTTACCCAGTGAGCAGAGGTGCAGAGGAGAAAGCACGGAAACATTGAAAGGGGAAGACAGTCTGGATTAGTGTCTGTTGGGCCGTGGGGTGTAAGCAGACACACGTGCTCACAGCTGGGCTTGCTCTCCACCTTTATGCCTGGTTGCTGCTTTGCCTGCTGACTTTTCCTACGAGTTGCAGAAAGAGGCCCTCTTAGATCACTGCAGATGAGGGACTCATGGATAATCAAGATTATTTTATTTAGATCTCATATGGTTATTCCCTTCCCTTGATCTTTGCGGCGGGGGGTGGGGGGTGGGGTGGGCGCGGTCGTTGGATCTCCTAGTGTTTGCGTGACATCGGGTATGCTAGTAAAACTTTCTGTGCCTCTTTCTTTACCTGTAAAATGGGGACAGCAGCCTGTATCTGTCCATGATAGACAATCACTACAGCCTCGGTTCCTCGCATCCTGGGAAGGAACGTGATTCCAGTGCAGGAAGGAAACAAATTAGCCCTGAGACCACACTGCCGTGCCCCTCTGGAGGGGAGGGTCTGAGGGAGAGGGGGGAAGAAAGAAGAAAAGAAGGCCTTTCAGTTAACCTCTTAGCTTGTGACAATGAGGCCGAAGCAGACTTTTATGAGAACCACATTTGAGCCCTGGTATAAAAAATGAGAGCAACATACTTTAAAAATTATTTATGATTTTAAGCACA
Organism: Physeter macrocephalus; assembly: GCF_002837175.3. Lineage (NCBI taxonomy): Eukaryota > Metazoa > Chordata > Mammalia > Artiodactyla > Physeteridae > Physeter > Physeter macrocephalus. The sequence continues at coordinate 57,661,131 of NC_041219.1, read as the reverse complement.
TGAAAGGCGTATCGTGTACCCGGGGAGGGCATGATGGGGAACAGCTGGCGAACATGTGTCTTTGCCGTTTCTGAGGATGTTCCTCGTTCTCCACCGTCCAAGAATAACAGTAATAACGATGCTGCTGCTGGGTATTAACGACCCTAAAGAGCATCGGCGCGCCTTTCGTGGACCCTGCAGAACACGGGGGAAGAGCCAGGCTGCTGAGCTCGGTGGGGGCCGAGAGGGAGCTCCGGCCTTCTGCCTTCTCGGGCACCGACCACGCAGCCCTTCGAAGGATCCGAGGTTTAAGAAGAGAGCCTGGATAGGGGAGTCGGGATACCTGGGTTCTGAGGCCCGGTTTCAGCCCTGACGCTGGCGGTTCCCTGCCCCTCTGAGTCTCCGTTTCCCTGTCTGTAACATAGCGAGGCTAACACTGCTGGCCGGGCCTGGCTTGCCGAGTCTTCGGGGCCCTGGTGACCTGCAGCCTGTGGGATTCCAGGGTGAGCATCCTGTGTGTGGAGGGGTCATCCTCATCGCCGTGCTTCTTCAGCTTCTGGCACAATGAACCGGCCGACCCCCAGGCTCGGCGCCCGGCACCCAGGAGGCGCCCAGACGTGTCTGTGCTGAGAATGAATGTCTTTTTCGTTAAATGTCTAAAGCCAAAGAAGGTTACGCTTGGGTGGTACTTTCAAAGCCATTTAATCAAGTTCTGTCTTTTATGATTTGTGAAGTGGGTCTGGAGCGGGGCTCAGCCTCGGGCTAATTATCCCCATTGGTGAGCGGACCCCAGGACTCTACCCAACGCCCCTCGAATGGTGAGCTTTCCATCCTGGCTGGTGGGGAGAGGGGCTGTTCCCAACCCCCGCAGGCGGGTTTTCTCCAGCGTCCGGTAGCTTCCTCACACCCCGCTGCCCAGTGCTCCAGGAGGACTGTCTGCAGGATCCTTCATGAAGCTCTCTCCCCTTGGCTGCGCTGTCCTGGGAGCTCTGGTTGCCCTGGTCTCCCCAGACCTACAGCTAAGGCTCCTCAGCCCAGGGAGTGTGTGGGCCTCCACCTGCTTCCGCTTCCTGCCCCGCAGCCCCGGACCTCTCTCCAGGCAGTGAGCCGGAGCGACCCCAGGAGTCACCGTTTTCATGTCCTGTCTCTCAGGAGCTCGTTACTGCTCCATGTCCAGTATCTTGAAGACTGCCTTCTTAGTCTGTTTGGGCCCCTCTAACACAATACCACAGACTAGGGAGGCCTGTACACAACAGAGCTTTACTTCTCGCAGTTCTTCTGGAGGCTGGAAGTCTGAGACCAGGGTACCAGCCTGGTTGGGCGGGAGCCCCCTTCCTGGTTCGTAGCTGGCACTTTCTCGCCGTGTCCTCACGTGGCGGAAGGCGCTGGGAGCTCTCGGGGGTCTCTTTTATAAGGGCACCAGTCGCATTCACAAGGGCGCCACCCTCATGACCTGGTCACCCCCCAAAGGCCCCACCGTCCAGTAGCCATCACGCTGGGCATCAGGAGTCAGGATGTGAACTTTGCAGGGGCACGAACATTCCCACCAGAGCAGCCATTACTGCATGCATTTTTTTCCTCTGGGTGTTCTGGTTGGTTCAGGTAGGGTAAATCTGGTCCCTGTTACTCCATCCTGGTGGGAAGTGGAAGTTCCCCGATTCTCGCTTTAGAGATGAAGAATCTGAGAGGGAGCCACCTGCCCAGAGTCATACAGCTCGTTAGCGCCAGCAAGGACCGGGACCCAGGTCATTCGCTCCGTAGACATAGCGTGCTCCTCCTGTGTGCCAGGCACACACGGCGTGCTCCCCGCTCCCCAGATGCCCACGGTCTGCTAGGGAGACAGACGCGTGAACCACGAGTTAGAGATGAGTGTGGCAAACGTATGACACAGGTATGCGTTCACAGGATGCTAAGGAGGCATGACAGCAGGCCAGTGGCTAAGGAGGGTTTCCTGGGAAAGCTGGTACTTGAGCCCAGTGGAGGAGGAGAAGGAGGGTAATTCAGGTGGAGAGGGAGGGGAGAAGTTCCAGGAATAGGTACGACACGTGCAAAGGCACAGAGGCAGGAAGCAGGTCCTTTGTCCTCCAAGCTTAGCATCCATGGTAGCGTGCATGGGGCCGCCCGCCATGTTTGACTGTGGCCGTGGGCCGTGTGTCTGCCCGGGTGTGCGTGTAGGACCTCCATCAGGGCTGTGGGGTGGAGGTCGCCTTGACGGTTCCGGTGGGACTCTGGCCTTTTGCACCGTTTACATTTTTCCCGGAGGTAAATGATGCTATTTGTAGGGCTTTGGAGCACCCCTCCCCCCATCGAGGAACAGTCAGAATTTATCCTGGTCCCATTCCTGGTCCCTCCAAAAACAGGCCACAGGCCCCATTCCCCTCAGGCCGATTCTCTAGGGAGCTCTGCCAGACCCGCTGCTAAGAGAAGGTTCAAGACCAGCTCGGAGGTGCTCAGCTAACCGTCTCCCAGGACAAGGCCCTGGGGCAGGTGCTGGTTGTTAACCCGCATGGATTGAATACAGGCCTCCCTGGCCTCTGCCGGGACTGGGCCACCCCGCGCGCCCTTGCAGCTGCCGCCGACAGGCCGGGAGACCTTTTGGCCGGCCAGTGGCTTTGGGCTGCGGCTTTATTCTCCATCCTGGTTTCTTTCTGCCAGGGCCTGTTACCTGACGACTGTTCTGTCCCCAGCCTGGGCTCCTGCAGTGGCAGCAACTGCTGTCGTCAATGCTGGGTCCCCAGAGATCCATCGTTCGTTCGTTCGTTTAACCATAGGGGATGGTTTGGACAGTGTCCTGCCTTCGCGGAGATTGTTCGGTGGGGAGGCTGGACATGAGTCAGATAATCATTCAAATAAATGTAAAATCACAGCTGCGATAAGTGCTGTGAAGGGGAGGAATTTGGGCCCTCGAAATGCTGTGAAGGTGGGACCTGACCTTGTCTGGAAGCCAGGAAAGACTTCCCCCAGGAAGTGACAGTTGAGTGAGAACTCAGGTGTGAACAGAGGTTGGTGAGGGGGAGGGAGAAGGCGGAGGGTATAGAGCACTGAAAATACTGCCCGAGGCTGGTGGCGGGTGCGGTGAGCAGGGCACCTGGGGCAGGGAGAAGGTGGAGACTCCTACAGGACCCCCCAGGCTGTGTGGAGAGCTGTGGTTTTTATCGTAAGAGCAGTGGGTAATGGTGGAAGACCTTTCCGCGGGGAGGTGACACGATCAGAGTTTGCTTCAGAAACATCACTCTGGCTGCAACGTGGAGACCGAATTAGAGGTGGACGAAAGCACCGCATCTGCCTAGTTAAATCCAGAGTTCAGGTAAACGATGAATACTTTGTTTAGTATCAACATAAGTATGTCCTAAATACTGCAGCGGACATGCTTATACAAAAAAATTATTGTGGCTCTAGTATAATTTTTTTTTTTTTTTTTTTGCGGTACGCGGGCCTCTCA
>NC_041219.1:57648020-57657548 GCF_002837175.3 Physeter macrocephalus | reverse complement strand
GGGCCTCTCACCGCTGCGGCCTCTCCCGTCGCGGAGCGCAGGCTCCGGACGCGCAGGCCCAGCGGCCACGGCCCACGGGCCCAGCCGCTCCGCGGCACGCGGGATCCTCCCGGACCGGGGCACGAACCCGCGTCCCCTGCATCGGCAGGCGGACTCTCAACCACTGCGCCACCAGGGAAGGCCTCTAGTATAATTTTTTTATGCGAGTATGCCCTCCAGTTGTCTTTTTTAATGAAAAAATTGTTTCATTAAAAGTTAAAATTTATTGTTTACCTCAAATTCACATTTAACCGGACTTCTTGCATTTTTATTTGTTAAATCTGGCAGCCCTAAGCAAGAGAGGTGGGAAGCCAGTTATTGCTGTAGTTGAAGCCTCCTTAGACTAGGAAACCAGAGGTGGACATGGGGAGAAGTGGACAAAGGAGAAACACCCTCGGTCGGTCCAAGTCTGTCGTTCCAAAAGGCATCTAGGATGCAGAGCCAGTCAGCTTCCCTCCTGCTCTGAAACTGCAGTTGCCACGCACATTCCCTTTCAAGACGCATGGTTATGGGTATGGTGAACACGCTGCAGGACACGTGCCCGCTTGGAACGTGCCCTAAATGACCTATGTTGGGACACAGCGAAGGGGTCCTCTTTCTGCCCCTGTCCCTCCAGGCCCAAGGATGCCCCAGAGGTGAGCTCTTTGCATCTAAGTGACCGATGGCAGGAGGGTCAAGAGCTTTATGACAGCAGGGGCAGTAGAGTAAGTTGCACACTGTTTTTCCCCGATGATCACTCACGTTGTGGCAGAGGAAGAGTAGAGTGAAGCAGCCAAGGTCGCAGGCTCTGCCGCGAGGTTCCGAGGCTCCAGCACTTATTATCTGGTTGACGCTCTCTGTGTGATCTCGACTGAGATTCTTAACCCCTCTCGGTTTTTAGAGGCACGTCTTTAAGGTTAGTGCTGATGTACGTCAGGCCAGGTGCACAGGAGATGCTTAGAAATGGTCTGTGCTCCCAGAAGTAAACGGTCCCCTCGTTTCAGAAGGCTGGCTCCTTCTTTGTGCAGAACCCCGCCTGATGAATTTCTCGAGTCACAGCTCTGATGTTGTCCTTGTTCACACCCTTCGCTGACTTCCCGTTGCCTCGTGCAGCGGGATCTCCATGCACTGGTCTCCGTGTGCCTGTGTGCCGTGAACCGTCACGGTTCCCCATCGGAACCCGAGCACCAAAGAACCAGGCTGTGAACCCTTCTTAAATCCAGCTTGAACTTTTTTACTTTCTTCGTTGGCTTGGAATGTCTTTGCTGATATCTGTTCGAGCCTTATGCATTAAAAGTATGTAGGGCTTCCCTGGTGGCGCTGTGGTTGAGAGTCCGCCTGCCGACGCGGGGGACACGGGTTCGTGCCCCGGTCCGGGAAGATCCCACGTGCCGCGGAGCGGCTGCGCCCGTGAGCCGCGGCCGCTGAGCCTGCGCGTCCGGAGCCTGTGCTCCGCAACGGGAGAGGCCACAGCAGTGAGAGGCCCGCGTACCACACACACACACAAAAAAGTATGTATAAGGTGAGGTTAATAGAAGTATGATCCAAGAAGATAAAACACGTGTAGAGGCTAAAATAAATGCCCATCACTAGGGAAGTGACTAAACAAATTAGAACTCGTACCCACTGTGTCATATGGTGCCTTCATGAAGGTAGTTCTATGTGGACTGACTTGGAAAGACACGTACTCGGGATATATTGCTAAAGGAGAAAAGCAAATTGTAGAATTATACCGTCGTACCTGTGAAGTATGATCACAGGTGTGTTTGGAAAGGGATTCAGTTACATGTAATATGTATGGAGAGAGTCAGTATAAAGCATACTCCAAATTGTGAATGGAGATTTCCTCTGGAGTGGAGGATGGGATGGGATTGGAAGTGAAAGGAAGCTGTTAACGTTAGTTAATATACTTTTTGGTTTTGGTCTCTTTTTTTTTTTGGCCACACCGCACGGCATGTGGGATCTTAGTTCCCTGGCCAGGGATTGAACCCGTGCCCCCCTGCAGTGGAAGCGTGGAGACTTAACCACTGGACCTCCAGGGAAGTCCCTGGTTTTGGTTTCTTTGTTTACTAGAACTGTGTTAATTTTGTGATTGAAATTAAGTCAAAATGCATAGAAAAATGTATCAGAAGAAATAAGTAAACTGGGCTTATGTTTCAGTTGTTAGATTGGGGAGGTTCTCCCCCTTCCCACTGATTATCATGATTTTGTTAAAGAACAGGAAAACAAAAGAAGGTTACCTTTCTGTTCAAGTCCCAACAGAAATGCTGCTCTCCTTAGGAAGCAGTTTTCTGATTCTTCAGCTGGATGTGCCGTCTCCTTTCTTTGAGCCCTCAAAGCATTTTGAGTGTCTTTTGTGGCATGTATCTCCATCGATATTACAAGTGTTTTGTACATGTTTTACAGCCTCTCTAGATTTAAGCATCTTAAGGATATCTTGATAGAGAACACAACCGGCTTTCAAGTCGGAGGATCTGGATGTGGCTCTTATTCTGGTCATCTACTGCAGCAGGACAAATTGGCCCCAACTTAGTAAGACACAGCCATTCTATTCTGTCTTGTGAATTTTTGCTCAGTATCTTGAGCAGAGCTAGACGGGGTGATTCTTCTCCACATGGTGTTGACTGGGGTCATTTGGTGGTGTTTGGCTTGGGGTTGAGCTGGACAGGAATGTCCAAGAAAGCCTCCCTCGCCTGCCTGATGCTTGGCAGGGGAGGCGGAAGGTGGGGCTCAGCCTCGTCCTTTCCCTGTCTGAGTCCTCTCCGCGTGTCTCCTCAGACTTCCTGCAGGCGGCTCAGAGCGTCAAGAGACCAAGGAAGACCAAGGCAGAAGCTACCCATCTTCTTAAAGGGTGGAACTGGCATAGTGTCCCTTGTGCTGCCCTGGTCAGGCAGCCCCAGAGCCTATCCAGACTTAAGGGGGTGGAAACAGATGCCACCTCTTGAATGGAGAGGTGGCTACTAGGTGCTTAGTACTTTGTACTTAGTACTAAGTACAAAGTGCTTAGTACTTTGACAGCAGGCTCATTTATCAGGTACCTCCTAAGAAGAGCACAGGAGAGGTGATGCTGGATCGTCACATAGGGGCGTGGTCTGGTTGCGGAGTACAGACTTGGGATTGGGTTGACGCGAGTTAGATCCAAGCAGTCGCCCAGTTACTGTCTGTGTGACCTTTGTTGACTCATCTCGCCTTTTTGAGCCTTAATTTCCTCATCATAACAGGAGAGTAATATTATCTAGCTGGCTGGGTGCAGTGTGCATTGGCGCTCATTTGAGTAAAGCCCTTAGTATGGTGACGGTCACACAGTGGGTCTTCTGTGATGACATAACGAAGATGTATAGAAAGTCTGGACTCGTCACCGCGCTCCTCCTTCCCTGCACTGGTCACCTCCATGCTCACAAACAGTTGACGGGGTTCACCACCTTGTGAAAGCAGGGGAGGAAGGGCAGGACCCTCCTGCTGGCTGCCCCAGTCTCGTCCTCTCCCCCAGAGTGTCCGCCACGGGGGGAATCTGAACCCCCTGCAGCTCTGGCTGTGAGTCCTTCTCCTCTGCGTGTTGGACGCGGCCTCCTTCTCACACCCGTGGCTTTGCCTTCGTAGACGTACGTGATCAAGTCAGGAGGCAGCATCGCGAAGACGTTCAACAAGATCCTGCAGAAGCTGAGCGCACCCCTGAAGCCCCGAGTGCCCGAGCACAGTGACAACAGGATGAAAATCCTCTCCTACCCGTTCTCCAGGGAGAAAATGCACCTGTGAGTATTGGAACTCTGGAGCTGGGGCTGTGTGGGGGATGGGAAGGGACATCAAGCACCACTTGGTGCCTCAGCTCATGAGCTGAGTGCCCGGGTGCCTGGGAGGTGGGGGAGGAAGCCTGCTCTCAGGGTGGAATACTCCCTGTGTCTGCCTCCCCAATCCCTGTCCCTGAGCGAGATGATCGCAGATAGCTCCGGAATATTCATCCCGTGGCTTCTGGGAGAACCTGCCATTTCAGTCACTTTGCATGATGGATGGAGAATCAGGGAGCAGACAACCAGAAACTTCGGGACTCTGTGAGCAAAGTGGTCCGAAGCCTGTTTACCTTCTACGGGGAGACCGCTCTGCGCTGTTCCCAGTCTAACAGGGTTTCAAGATATTGTGATAATCCGGAGAGACGGTGGATGAAGCTTCTGGACGTCTGCCTTCTCGGCTGCCAGCTCGTGCCCTCACTGACCTGGAGGAGGGGAGGGAATAAGTTTTCTTCTCGGGGGTGGCCTTTTGGGAAGCCTTCGGAAGGGGAGGTCGTGGTTGGGAAGTGGGAGACGCAGGAGCCAAGCGCTAATTCTGTTTTGGGAGCTAAGGATAAAATAAGAAACTATCAAGAGTGATAAGAGAATCGAGTGAGAGAGGGAAAGGATGGGCTTGGAAAGGAAGAAAAGATGGAGGATCTGTGCTTTTGGAGGAGGTGGCGTTGATGGGCTGTGTTCCTGCCATTCGTTGGGTACCACTTCTGCCCATCTTCGCCATGTTAGATAACAGTTCTGTACACGTGCGTGTGCTCCCTCATTGAGTTCTTACCCCTTAGCGATTCTGGTACTAATTCTGGTCACCAGTTCCAATGTGTGTGTGGGTTTTCCCGCTCCACCAAGAAGTTCTCCGACACCAGCTGGGTGCCCTACAAGTCAGCTCAATTCTGACGCTGTTTACCTGGAAGTAGCATCAGATTTGCTCAGGCTGAGGGCTCAGCGTCACAAGACTGCCCCGCACTTCGGATGCCTAAGCGAGTCCAGGCTGTGACCTGTGCTTCTGACCGACTGGCTGCAAGTCTGAGGTTCTCACGACCCCCTCCTTGCGTTCGACTCCTTTGCTAGAGTGGCTCACAGAACTCAGGAGATCAGTTTACTCGCTCGATTACCGGTTTATTATGAAGGATGTTAAAGGATGCAAATCAACAGCCAGGGGAGGAGATACATAAGGCGAGGTCCCAAACAGAGGAGCTTCTGTCCTTGTGAGTTTTGGGCTCAGCATGAAAGCGTTTTGATTCACCAACCCAGAAGCTCTTCAAACCGCATCCTTTTGGATTTTTAGGGAGGTTTCGTTCCATAGGCGTGATTGATCAAATCCTTGGCCACTGGTGACTGATTCAGCCTCCAGTCCCGCTCTGCTCCCTGGAGATCAGCGGGTAGGACTGGAAGTTCCAACCCTCTGCTCCTGGTGGTCTCCCTGGCAACCAGCCCCATCTTTAGCGGCTTTCCAAAAGTCACCTCATTAACATAAACTCACTGGCGGTTGAAAGGGGCTTGTTAAGAATAACACGACACTCCTGTCACCTTTATGGCTCTGAAGCAATTTCAGGAAGTGAGGACAGGAGACCAAATACTATAACAAAAGATGGTCTTATGGCTCAGAAAACGCTCAATGGCTCAGAAAATTCCTAGGGCTTGGGAAGCTGTGAGCACAGTGGATGAAGACCGAAATATATATTTATTATAGATCACAGTGTCACACTCCCATTGTGAAGTGGCCGTCCAGATATAACTATCCCTCTGTTGTGGAGAGGAAGCCAAGGTCCAGGATCTGTCCAAGGTCATGAAAGCTTAAGTGGCTGGACTGGGACTGGCACGTTGACCTCCGGGCGGGCTGTCGTTTTTGCAGCCTGTGCATCCTCCACATCTCGCCTTCCTTGGGCCCTTTCTCCACGCCGGCGCTGGCATCTGACCTGCCACCTCCCGCACGGCTCGGCTCCATCACTCAGCTTCTGTGATCCTTCCAGGCCAGTTCTTCACCCCCAGCCAGAATATGCTCTCCATCCTCTGAGTTTTCATAGCCATGGTCTGCATGTGGTCGCGTTCTCCTCTGCATCAATTGCTTGGAAACACCCCCCACCCCCATCCCCAGTGGCTGGGCTCCCAGGTGGCCGGGGGCATGGTTCAGGTGTCTGTGTGCCCTCCAGCACAGTGCCCTAAGGACAGTCACACAGGTGTTTTTTTTTTTTTAACATCTTTATTGGAGTATAATTGCTTGCAGAATGCCTTCCCTGCTAAGGATCATTCAATCTCTACTGGAGATAGCAAGTTATGGTGGGAAGAGGATGGCCTTTGCAGCCAAACTCAGGTGGAGTCAGATGTCAGCTCCATCTTTACTGACTGGGTGACCTTGGAAAAGCCAGCCTCAGTTTCCCTCTCAGCCAGCTGAGGTGAGGATCTAGTGGTGTGACTTACAGTTTTGGAAGTGGGGCAGGAGAACAATCTGATATTGTAGTGATAGGACTTCCTGTGGGATAATATTCCTAGGTTTTCAACATTTTAACTTTTTGTCATGAAGGAAATCTTGTAATTTTGACATTTTAAAAACAAATAGACTTATAACCTTTTTTTTTCACACGATAGCCAACTTAATGCTAACACATTTCGTGATCTATTCCTTTTTTGACAGAAATCTGAATTCTCTATCCTAGGACCTTGGATTGGGATGCTGGGTGGGGCATGTTCTAATCTGTGTGTATTTAGTTGAGATAAGAAGATTTTCCCTCCAATTCTCCCCTTCCTCCCTACCAGACCTCAGCATCAGGATTAAGTGAGGTAATGTTTGTTACATACCTGGAAATCAGTTTGAACTATTTGAGGTTTAAGCGACTAAACTGACTTATTACCTCAATTTCCTTCCACATCCAATTTTATTTTTCAATACCAAACTCGCTCGAAAGCAACCTAAACCTTCTTATTTCTACAACAGGTTTTTTTTTTAACATCTTTATTGGAGTATAATTGCTTTACAACTGTGTGTTAATTTCTGCTGTGTAACAAAGTGAATCAGCTATGTATGTACATATATCCCCATGTCTTCGTCCCAACTTCCCCTTCCCCCTCCCCGTGTCCTCAAGTCCATTCTCTGCGTCTGAGTCTTTATTCCACACAGGTGTTTTTTTGAGTGAAAGGTCAACATTTGAAGTTTACAACAGACACAGGTCTTGCATAATTGGGAGTTTGGTATCTAATTGCTGTGACAACAGTGACAACATTAAATGAAATTTTGAAAAACAGTTATAACCCCAACATCCTGAAACTGCACTCTTTTCTGTGGTTGTGTTTTGTGGTTGTTTTTTTTTTTTTTTTTTTTTTTTTCCCCCAGCTGCGCCATGTGGCTTGCAGGATCTTAGTTCCCTGACCAGGGATTGAACCTGGGCCCCTGGCAGTGGCAATGCTGAGTCCTAACCACTGGACCGCCAGGGAGTTCCCCGTTGTTGTGTTTTTACTGTCTTTGTCCACGCACAGGAATCCTTTTTATATACTTTCGTTTTTAAAACTTATCATAGTATGATGTTTTTCTATCATAGTCTAACTTTTTCTACAGTATTTCTAAAGTTTTCATAATTATAATTTTCAATGGCTGTATGATAATCTATCCTTTAGGTTTTGGAATTGCGTCTTAGCTCCATAATCTTTGTTATAAGTAAGTTTGTAATGAACATTTTAATTTATGGACTTTTTTTTCCGCTGAATTAATTTTCCCAGTGATACATTTCTGTGATAAGTTTTCAGAATTACTGGGTCAGAAAGAGTGTAAATGTTGTGAGTGTGTGTGTGTCTTACACATCTTGCTATGTTGCTTTGCTAGAGGTTTGCTCTGGGCCTGGGGTGACAGTAGTCCCAGGACAAGGATAATGAGATGAATTGACCTGCTTTCTTGGTGTCACCAGGTACAACATCCAGGACAAGGACACCTTCTTTGATAATGCTACCCGTAGCCGCATTGTAAGTAAACCGGGTAACCAGGTGCTTAACCAGGTGTGGTGGGCTCCGGACGGGGAGAGGAAGCCTGACTCCCCTTTGGCAGGGCATCTCTCGCCCTCCCTGCTGCCTCCCATCATCCTTTGCTTGGAGTTGCCTAGCAACTGGAAGGAGCATGGAGAGTCCAGGAGCTTCCCAATCCCAGTATCGAAATAGCCAACAACTCTTCTCACTCTTGGCTTGAGAGGGGGGTCTCCTCTTTTTGGTTCTCCACCCAGGCCCTTCTTGGAATCACAAAAGCAGGGAATGTCAGAGCTGCGGGGGGGGGACTTTCAGCTAGTCAGGTGACCCCCTTGCTTGACGGTTGAGGAAACTGGGGCTCTGAGATGCAATGAATTGAAAAAAAATTCAGGCAGATCGTTTGTGTCCACATGAGGGCTCATTGCTGGGCTGCTGAGTTTCTTTCTTTCATTCCCAAAGAAGTCCTGCACGTTGCTGTCACAGGGAATGCTAGAGCTGGGCAGTTTGTCCAAGGACAAAATTACCAGCCCGTTCAATGGAAAGCCAACACTTGTGACTGTAGCCATTCTTCTACTGTCTTTTTGCCTTTTGCAGCCAAGGTTTTGGATTTTGCAGGATGGTTGGTTCCAGTGAAAATCTGCATAGGGCCTGGGCCCCGCGGGCCCAGTCTGAGCTGTAGGGCATCTCTGTTCACTGATCCATTTATCCCCTCCCCCCACCGGAGAGCATCCAGCCTATGGACAGAAGAGGGGAGAGAAAAACGGGCCCAAGGAACGCTGTCACTTAGGCCACAGTGGAAACATGGCAGCGTGTTTCCATTGATCCCTAGGAAAGAACTTAAGTTTCAACAGGAGGAGGAATAAGAGTTAGATACCTAGAGCACTTCCAAGTCAGCAGGGTGATGAGAAGGGTAAGAAGGGGCAGGTGATTGGAGGAAGATACAGAACATTTCCAAGTCACGCTGAAAACACGGCCCTGACTCTTTGCTTGTAGGATGGGCAAGAAAACACTTCAGGTCCCTTGGCCTAGTGTTCTAGGCAGATTTAACACGGGCATATGATTTCTTTTATCCTCCTACAGAAAAAAGCATAAGCTTCCCATTGTTTTAGTTGATGCTGTTACAAGCTGTAAGTCTCCCCGCAGCTTGGGTCCCACGACTGGGGGGATGTTACAGGACATTGTGGAAATTACCCGATAATTGCAAAGTGCTTGTAACGTAATAGAGTGCCGTATAAATGCTGTTCCTGATTATTATTGCAGTTGAATACTGCACCGTATTATAAGTGAATTAAACATTCTTGGGCCCCAGTCTGCTGGAAGTTATTTATTTACCACTCCCTCTAGGTCTGTGGCTGGAACGTGGGAGTGTGAATGATGATGGAGTAACACACCTTTTCTCGTTCTGGAAGCTTCTTCCTTCCCCTCCTGCCCTTTTCCCAGTCCACCGCACATTGTGACGGGGGGAGAAGAGGGCCTTGGATTTTGTCTTGGGGTCTGCTCTGCCCTGGGCTTTGGTCTGAGGACCTCGCCTGCATCTCCCTGTGCCCCCTTCCCTGTGGGCATGCGGGCAGCTGTCTGGCCCAACGCCGACTTCCTTCCTGGAGCCGGGAGCGGGCTTGAGACGCCTTGGAGGGCACTGGTTGGCCTGCAGGTTTACTCTGCTCTGGGTCCCTGCTTCCTTGGCTGGGATGCTCTCAGCACCCCACCCTCCTGAGTGAGCGGCAGGGTCCCTGCAGGCCCCGCGGTCGGGGCTGTTGACCTGTTGATGTGCAGCGGTCACCGA
>NC_041219.1:57594844-57647520 GCF_002837175.3 Physeter macrocephalus | reverse complement strand
CCTCCCACCCTCCCTATCCCACCCCTCTAGGTGGTCACAAAGCACCACGCTGATCTCCCTGTGCCATGCAGCTGCTTCCCACTAGCTATCTATTTTACGTTTGGTAGTGTACTCTTGCGTCTCCCTCCCACCCTCCCTATCCCACCCCTCTAGGTGGTCACAAAGCACCGAGCTGATCTCCCTGTGCTATGCGGCTGCTTCCCACTAGCTATGTGTTTTACATTTGGTAGTGTATATCTGTCCATGCCACTCTCTGACTTCGAGACTGTGTTTTTTAAAAATGGTAAATCAGTGCACTGTATTCGCGTTGTGTGTGTGTGCTCTGTGCCTCCTAGCGACCCTGCCAAGTGGATGTTCTTACCTCCGTGTTACGGGGGTGAGGGGGTGGGGTACTGAGCTCAGGGAGATAGGAGCTTCCCGAAGCCACAAGCCAGCCCATCTGGGATTTAAACCCAGGCCTGTCTGACTCCAGAAACTATGTGTTTGCCCTCGTACCACATGGCTGAAGGTGACCCAGAGCTTCGTCCAGCCAGACGTTGGGCAAGCTGGGTTTCCAGATACCTAGCGTTAATCCCTTTGATCAGCGACCTCTGAGGGACAGCTGGTGTGGTCTGCGGAGGGGGGAGTGGGGCTCACTGACCAGGTCGCGCCCTGCTCTGTGATGGGCCGTCCTCGTGAACACCCCTGTCTCAGCAGGAGTGATGTGTCACTCGCAAGAGCTGTTTGTCAGGGGACCCCCGAATGCCATGTTTTTGGTTTCTCGTGTCTACTTTTCGTAGTCTTTCTTTTCCCTGACTTCTTCCACGTCATCAGGTTGTCAGCTGTCACTTCTTGCTTTTGTCAACCGAGTAGGTTCCTTCCCTCTCTGTCTCCGTTGCAGGTTTAGTAACCTGACCCCCGAGCAGGCACCACTGTGCACCAGGTAAGCCTCTTCCACAGCCTATCCCGGAGTCTGCCTCCTGGCAGGTGTGAGATTTTGTGGAGGCTCTGCCTTTGTCATGGAAACGTCTTCCTGGTGTTTCCCAGTGAGAGTGAGATGCTGTTTCCAAGATGGGACCAGAGTCAGTGTGATAAGGCAGGTGCCTTTGCCGTGAAGAGCTGCGTTTTGTTCCTCTTGCTTGTTTTGGGAGGTCACAAGAAATCCAGGCCAGCGCTCAGAGTCCGTTGACACAAGAGTCGATCCTTACATCAAGGGTCCACTGGATGCCAAGCTTTGGCGTGGGTGTGGTGTCAAGGCGAAAAGAAGGGGGAAAGCAGGAAGCTTGAAGTGTAACGGTGGGACCCCAGGTGCTCACAGTAGATCTGATGGAAGCCGCAGAGGTAACGTGGTACCCAACAGGGAACCTGGGCGCAGAGCTGTGCGTAGACGGGCTGGGGGCAAGGTGGCAGGTGAGGGGACGGGCCACAGGTTCTGAAGGGGGTTGTGACTAGCTCTAGTGCGGTTGATGAGAGAAAGATGAGACTTACAGGACAGGCGAGTTTTGAGCAGGAAGTAGAGATCTGAAGGAAGAAGGAAGTGTGGTTGGGAGATTTACAAGAGTCGGGTGGAAGTATTCTTGGCCAGGAAATGCTGACGGAAGGGGAGGCTCAAGAACAGGTTGGGGCTGCAGACAGCTGAGCGGAGAGCCCTGGGGCGACGGGAAGTGGTTGGAGGAGGTGTCTGAGACAGTGCAGGGGGAGGAGAGCCTAGACAAAGGGGCCGTGATGATGGGGAGCAGAAGGAGATGCTGTCAAGTGGTTTCTCTGGGATTTAGGGGCAAAACAGAGCTTTCGGGGGTTCAGGACTTGTGCGCTCCTAGCTGTGAGGTGAGGATGGTCCGTCGGGAGCCAGTTCCTCACTCACGCGCTCTTGGGAAACTTTGGGCACGTCGTTCAGCCCTTTGGATCTGGTGCCCATCCTCTGCTGAGAGAGAGAGAGAGAGAGAGGAATCTTTGCATCTCCTCCACAAACCCTCTAGGCTGTGATGGCAGGTGCCATCTGTCTGTGGGAAGCAGGACCTCAGGTGGATCCGAGGGGCTGATCCTGCCCCACCCAGAAGGAAGGAGGGGACTGGCCGGGGGATAAGTCACCATGGACACCGCCTGACTCTTTGATCCCCCTGAGCCCCTGTTTCACCGCCTGTCTCTGGAACCCCTGAGCTCCCCTTCCTGCTGATGATATTCTCCTGAGTGATGTTCTCCACCCACGCCACATGGGTATGACCAATATAAACAGAAAACGTCTTGACACATTGAATAACATCGTTGCAACACACGTTACAACAGCGACCGCAAGATCTCTCCATTTAATTAGCTGGGCAAGCCCAGGCGCTTCACACAGACATATGCCTCCGTTTCAGGAACAGAAAACCACAGCATTTTGTGGGTTTGGAAGTCACAGACATAAGCAAGAAAAGGACAAAACAAAAAGCTTCAAGATCGCTGCCTGGGAGACTGCTGTCCTCCAGTACCTTCTTGGGATTTTCTCAAGGTAGTCAGGGTGTGGGCAGTTGGGTAACTGCCAGGGATGGCTGTCTGCCCTGGCAGAGTGGCGGACCCCGATGTGGAGAGGCTGAGACCCTCAGCCCGCATCGCCCAGCCCATTCCAGGGCCTCAGGAAGGCCTCCTTGAGGGCTCCGGGCTCAGGGCTGTTGCCTCAGCCCTGTCGGTTTCTTTCATAAAATCCGTGTTAACTGAACACAGGAGAGACAGAGATGAGACTGGAGGACTGGGACCTTGAACTTTTTATTTGGAATTGTAGCCTGGAGGAGGGTAAGGGCAATGGCTTAGTTTCCAGCAGTTATCAGTTCTGACAAAATGGCAGCATTTCCTTAGGCTGACATGCGGCCCAGTCCTCGGCCTCTGGGCAGGCAGGCGAGCCGCTCATCTCCATGCTTACCCCGCCCCCGGTCTGTTTCCCCTTCCTGTCAAACCCTAGGGGCATCGCACTGCCCCCCTCCCCACACCATGGACAGCCTAACACTTCTCTGAAGGTTGAACCCTGGGGGTGAGGTTAAGCCCTCTGATGATCCAGCAGCTGGCTGGAAGCATCTCTCAGGACATCATGAAAGAAAGAGGAGAGTCCCTAAACTCAGACCTCTCACCAGCCAGTTGGGAGAAGACTCAGTGTTTTGGGAGAGAGATTTAAGAGAATGGATAATTCAGTTCCGTTTAATGCAGTATATTTATTGGGCATCTTTGCTGTGTGTGTTTTATTTGTGTTTATTGTTTCAGGTGCTAGAGTTAAAGTGAAGCAAAAGATAGATGTGGACTGATTAGATAACTTACCTAATCACCTTGGGTGATTAGATAATTTACCATCTAACCTAGGACACTCTTGAGAGTGAAAGGGAGCATTATTAATAGTTATGCTGAGTGTATGAGTCAGCTGCTGTCACAATAACACTGCATAACAAACCACCCCCAAATCTACAGCTTACAACAACGGTTGTTTATTTTTCTTGCTCAAGTGTCTGTAGGTTGAGTGGAAAAGCTTTGCTTCAGGCTGAGGGTCGGCTGGGCTTGGCTCCAGGCTTCAGACTGTGTTCAGGTCTCCACAGGTCTGCACGCTCTCCGTAGATCAGAAGCTACCTGGGCGTGGTCCTCTCATGGTGAGTCACAAGAGCACAAGGAAAGGCAGGGAAACACACACACACACACACACACAGTGCCCCTTAAGGCCTCGTTGACATCCCATCCGCTGGGGCTCCACTGGCCAAAGCAGTCAGATGGCCGAGCACAAATCCATGTTTCTGGAACGTTTACTCTTTCTTAAGGGGGAGGAGCCAATATTAGCTGAAGGCCCATGTAACCTGCCCCGTGAGACAACAGGTGTGAACCAGGACTGTTCCGGAAATATGTGGACCTGTGGTCCACCCTCGTCTGGTCTCGTGGAGCTTATGAGCTAGCAGGAAGGACAGATTATGTATCGTTTTTTATTATTATTTTTATCGTTTTAAAATCTTTATTGGACTGTAGTTGATCTACAACGATGTGTCAGTTTCAGGTGTATAGCAAAGTGATACATAAAACTGAGTATATCAGCATATATATATTCTCTTTCAGGATCTTTTCCCTTATAGATTATTACAAGGTATTGAGTGTAGTTCCCTGTGCTGTACAGTAGGTCCTTGTTGTTTATTTTATATACGGTAGTGTGTATACGTTAATTCCAAACTCCTAACGTATGCCGATGATGTATAGTAAATTGTGAGTGTGACATGGGTTACACGAGGAGAGTATGGGGTGTCAGGGGCAACCCAGCCTCACTGGAGAAGGCCAGCTGAGGAGGTGACATTTAAGCGGAGATTTGGTGCATGAGGGAGCCAGGCAGCGACGAGAAGAATGACGACAGTAGCTCTCGGCCCGTGGTACTTCCTGTGTGCCAGGCGCTGTTTAAGCCCCGCGCGCTTGCTAACTCACAACGACCCTTTGAGATATACTATTACCCTCAGTTTACAGATGAGCAGTTCGGACACAAAGAGGATGTGAAGTCACCCGCCGTCACACGGCTAGTGAGTGAGGAAGAGGTGAGGTTTGAACTCCTGAGTCTGGCTCCAGAGTCAGTTCCCTTTGCCACAGGGTACGCTGCCCACAACAGAAAGAGGGGGCCTGGGGTGCCTGGTGTTAGGTCAGCAGTGGGGGGAGTAATGGGGGCCAGGCTGGGGCGAAGCGGGGACCAGGCCCTGGAGGAGCTTCCCGGAACCGCAGGCCAGCCCGTCTGAGATTCGAACCCCGGCCTGTCTGACTCCAGAAATGATGTGTTTTCCCTAGTACCACGTGGCTGAAGGTGACACAGAGCTCCGTTCATTCGTGGGCCGTTTGAAGATTTGGGGCTTTATCCTAAGGAAAAGAGCCTGTCCTTGAAGGGTTTGGCTTATGTGGGTGTAGACGTGTGGACGGCACTACTGATGTGGGCCGGTTGCTTTTACCTTGAAGGGACCTGAGGCTCCTCTGTGTGGGCGCTAGAAGGGACCCGAGATTGTACGTTTTGTGCCAGACAGGATGGAGGGAGGGTGGGGAGTGTGGGGAGAGGACCAGCTTCTCCTCCCGGACGCCCTCTGTCCTTGTGAGAGGACTGGGTGGGCATTCTGGGGAGTGCGACCCTGAGTGCAGTCTTCTTGTCCTCCGCGGCCCAGCTAACCCGCAGGTTTCACTAGGTGGTAATCAGTGCGCGGGAACTGTCTCTCCCCATTCAGCAGCGGGGATGTCTTTGTGGGTGTGATGGTGACCACGGCTGACACGGCACTTACCCCACGCTCACCGGGTACCAGTGTCACCTCGCCCAGTGTGGACCTGATCTGGTCTAATCTTCACGGCAACCCTGTGAAGTTGGCACAATCATTGTCCCCTGTTTTCAAGATGAGGACACAGCAGTACAGAGAAGATAAGTCACTTGCTGCAAATCTCAGGCAGGACCATTCCAGAGTCCATTATTTTAACCACTTTGCTGCACTTTGCGGGAGGAAACCGTGCTGGTGAGACACATGGGCCGCTTCTCAAATGGGGCCCCAAGGCAGAGGGTGGGGGTAGTGGATGGATGTGGTCAGGTGCCCAGATGGGGTGGTAAAAGGTTTCCAGGATCTTTTAGAATAAAACAGATCTGGTTCCTTAAAGAGGGTGTTGCCCTAGATCGTGGGGACTTAGGAATTTTAGATCTGGGGATCCTTGAAAACCATTCTCTTATTTTATATTAAAAAAAAAAAAAAAAAGAACAAAATCCTCTAGCAGAAGGAACAAGGCGGAGGGACAGAGGTATCATGTCTGAGGCCACTTCCAAGTAAGGAATCTTTAATATGTAACCTGCTGACATTTAACAGAGACAGCAGTGAGCTAGGAGGTGGAAGGACGTGTGGGATTAGAGGTGGTGGTGGTGCCCCGGGCAGGGGGATTACCTGCTGCCTTCCTCACCTAACGGGGGGGTTGGGCCAGGTGACCTGTAACGTCCCTTCCGGGGCTAACTTCCTAGGCCGGACGCGATACCGTCTCAAGCCTGAAGCTGGTCTTGGGGCAAGACCCAAGGTTTCCCCAGGGGGCAAGTTGAATTTGGGGTTGGAGCCCAGGAGTCTGGACCCCAGTCCTGGACTCCGTCCATTGGACTCGCCCCCTCTTAGGGGCACCCCCGTACCCACATCCCTGGATTCCTCTCTTCTCTCCATTAACCTCTCCCCCTTCCACGCAACCCATCTCTGGTTTCTTTTGCCTTTCCGGCTTTGATCACATCTGGAGCATTTTGTAGAGTTGATGAGTGTGTGTTTTCCTGTTGGGACACATGGTGTCTATCAGAGACACTGAAGAAGCCCGGATGAGTGCAAAAGTCTGTGTGGCATCTCAAGGGCTGCTGGCCTGGAGGGTGGATGGCAGCTGTGTGGCAGGGGACCTGGCATGAGGGCCAGCTGACTCTCGGGAAGGCCCAGAGGCCCGGCCTGGGGCCTGCTGTTCCACAAGACTGTGAGCTGTCCTAGTGGGTTGGTGCCTGCGTGTGTGTGTGTGTGTGTGTGTGTGTGTGTGTGTGTGTGTGTAAAGGCCTGGAAGTGGTGTCTATCAGAGACACTGAAGAAGCCCGGATGAGTGCAAAAGTCTGTGTGGCATCTCAAGGGCTGCTGGCCTGGAGGGTGGATGGCAGCTGTGTGGCAGGGGACCTGGCATGAGGGCCAGCTGACTCTCGGGAAGGCCCAGAGGCCCGGCCTGGGGCCTGCTGTTCCACAAGACTGTGAGCTGTCCTAGTGGGTTGGTGCCTGCGTGTGTGTGTGTGTGTGTGTGTGTGTGTGTGTGTGTGTGTGTGTAAAGGCCTGGAAGGGCCCCTCTGCCTTGTTGCTATGGGATGCTGCCTTCAGTGCTTTGCTCTCCGTGGTAACCAGGACTCTTATCTGCACATCCAGGAACATAAGCCAAGTGTGTGTCCCCTCCAGGTCGACAGTGGGTGATGGATGTGCTATGGGGCTGAGAGGCAGTGCGGGGCTGTCTGTGAAAGGTGACGGTAATTTCCAGTGAGCCGCCTGGCTGGACCAGTGAGCCTGAGTGTGGATGAGATGCAGAGTGGGCTTCCCAGAGGGAAGGAGCTGGGAGCGTGCCTGCCCCAGGCCCCAAGATCAGCCGTCCCTTTGCTGTGTGTTACCTGCTCCCTTGGCGTTGGCCTTTAATCCCCGTAGTGCTGGGCCTGGGCAGGAGGGAGTGGGCGTGATTCTCCGTGGCTGAAGATGCCCTCGGCAGGAAGAGCGGTGGTGGAGGGAGGAGACAGACTTCATGAAGGTGATTCTCAAGGGCTGAGGTCCCACTTGCCCTCCTTTACTGCTCTTTCTCCCTCTTATGGGTGGAGGGGTAGTGGGTGTGTCCAGCCAACGCTGTTTACCTTCTGTTTGGAGCCTGACCCCCGGCTCCCCCGAGGCTGTCTCCTCCACCCTCCCCACACCCCCCAGAGGTTTTTATCTCCAGGCTTCACGGCTATGTGCAGCCCCCTCGAGCTCTGTGTTCCCCTTGAGCTTTCTCCTTCGCTCCCCCGATAACGCTCACATTTTATTTATCCCTTTTCCTTCCATCTCCTTTCCTTACCCAGCTCCTCCAGCTCTGTACACCCCTCGTGAGGTCTTCCAGGTCTGCGGGCAAGGGACCCCCGGCTGGGAGTTCCCAGGCCCAGGGTGGGGAGTGCTGGGGCCTGCCCCGCCGAGTTCAGCCAGGCAGCTTGTAAATGCGCCTGCAGGTCTAACAGAGCGCAGCCCCGTCTGTGCACGGCTTGAACTAAAATGCAGACGCCCCTGGACGCGGTTGGGGACGTAAACAGCTAGTGGGTTGAGAGCTTCAAGCAGCAAGCGCAGACTTGGCGGGAGAGAGGCAGGTGCGGGCTGGCCTGGGCGGGCTTTCTCACGGCTGTTTCTCCAGGCTCCCCGACCTCCTGGATTCTAGGCTCCAGAGCGCCTCTCTCGGGCAGCAGGTCCGGGAGTGAGGCTCCTCCTTGATTGTGTGGGGACAGAGGAGAGCAGATGTTCTAGTCTGTCTTCCGTTTAATGTGTCTTGCTCAGGGAGAGGCCTTAGGAGGAGGGTGGGGAGAGAGCTGAGGGTGTGGCCTGGGCGGCACCCTGGAGCCTCTGACACTGGGACTCTGGTTGGGACTCCCGAGTCCAGGGGTTGGAGCCCGAGCTCAGCCGGCAGGGCGGCCCCTCCCGTGGGGCCGGGGGCAGGCAGCCACGTGCTGTGACCTGCTTGTTCACCCATTCCCTGGTCATTCAAAGTGCTTCAGCAAACACCTGTACTGTGGCAGGAGCCGTCCAGGCAGTGGTGCTGAAAAGCCCCGGCCCTCAGGAAGCTTATAGTCAACCTGGAGAAGAGACAGGTCAGCGGGTGCCTCCAGAAGCATGATGAACGCTCAGACAGAAGGTGTGCAGGGGGCTCGCGGAGGGACAAAGAGGGGCTCCCTCATCAGTCAGGGGAGACCTCCTGGAAGATGCAAGGACGGAGCTGAAGTTTGAATAATGACTTGATGTAAAATGGGGGTAGAAGAGGGGGCTGGGCATCCCGGGCCGGGAGACCGGCATGAATTGAGGCAGGAAGTGGGGAAAAAGGCAGCGTCCTTCAGGGGCTTCCAGGGGCGGAGCGTGGCAGGGATGGGGAGTGTTTGTGATCGGTGGGGGGAGGTCGAAGGCAGGGAAGGCAGGGAAGGCAGGCAGGGGTCCCATCATCAGCCTTCACCTCTGAAGCGCAAGTGGTGTGGAAGGTCAGACTTGAAGAACGTTATTTGAGGGATCGAGAAGGCTCCCCTCACTACTTCTCCCAGGAGTGTGCCACAGCCAGGGCGAAGCGAGGCCTCGTGGACATGGGGCGTAGTGTCAGTGCGTCTCCAGGGGAGCGAGGGTGTCAGGGTGAGAGAAGGACCAGAGCTGGGAGACGAGACCTCAGGTGAGGAAACGGAAGCTCAGGAAAGACAGGAGCCCGAGGACACACAGCCAGTCAGCTCTGAGTGAGAGCGGATCAGAAGCAGTGACCCCGCAGCCCTGCTCGGGGGCGGCTCTGTCTGCTCCACTTCCAACACCACCTGCTTCCTATGGAAACGTCATGGGGACGTTTCTGCAAAATCCACACGCACATTGCAAGGTCACCGTCACCCTGGCCTTCTACCCCGATGCTTTCTGAGAGCCGGGTTTACCTGCTTGTGCTTCATCTCCTGTTCCCGGTTCCCCTGGGGGTGGAGATTCTGAAGAAGAAAGGCAGCGCTGACTGGCTAGCCTCCATCAAGGGGGCTGTGTCACAGGGTCGCGTCACAGGCTTCGGGTCCTTGAGAATGGGAGGCACACGTCAGCTTTTCCATTGGTACACAGTTACCTTGAAAGAGAACAGAATCTGGGACTTCCCTGGCGGTCCCGTGGTTAAGGCCCCATGCTTCCACTGCAGGGGGTGCGGGTTCAATCCCTGGTCAGGGAACTAAGATCCTGCGTGCCACGCAGCCAAAAAAAAAGAAAAAAAAGGTAACGGAATCAAGATTCAAAGTGTTCTTGACAAGAGGGAGCCTTGAGTCCAGACCAACAGGTGAAATTCAGCAGTGGTGGCCGTAAAGCCTGTACATACGGGACAGGACTGAGGGGATCTGATTTGGAGGGCGATTGTGTGAGAGACATGAAGGCGGCAGTGGAAAGTTGGCCACAGCTAAACGTGAGCTCTCACCGTGTTGCCAAACGTGAACTTGTCTGACCCTGAAGTAATGAACTCATGGGGTATGGGCTGTTGGTAATTATGGGGTCACCGCCCTTGAGTCCACCGTGGACGATGTGCTCAATTCTGGTGCCCCATTTAAAGAGGTGCGTTGACACTGGAGAAGATTCATGACTGTTGCAAACAGGTGGCCCTAGGGAAGCTTTCAGCCAAAAGACATTAAAAAATTTTCGGTCCACTATGTCTGTGAGTCTGTTTCTGCTTTGTAGATAGGTTCATCTGTGCCATATCTTAGATTCCACACGTAAGTGATACTATACGGTATCCATCTGTCTCTGTCTGACTTACTTCACTTAGTATGAGCATCTCTAGGTCCACCCATGTTGCTGCAAATGGCATTATTTTGTTCTTTTTTATGGCTGAGTAGTATTTGTGGTTGCCAATGGGAAAGGGGGGTGCGGGAGGGATGGATTGGGAGCTTGGGGTTAGTAGATGCAAACTATTAATATATATATATTATAGAATGGATAAACAATAAGGTCCTACTGGATAGCACAGGGAACCATATTCAATATCCTGGGATAAACCAGCATGGAAAAGAGTATAAAAAAGAATGTATATATGCGTAAAAATTTTTTTTTTGGTCCAGAAGATTTTTTAAAAAAACATTAAATGTGAATATTTTCAGGTGGAACCTGCGTTCTCTCGTGCCCCACATCTCCCAGCATCCCCTGTTGTCTTATGTCCGGCAGCTCACATTTCCACGACGTGTCTTACCCTTTTCAACCTGTGCCTCTTGAGTTAAAGCGATGGTTCCCAGTTCTGGCAGCTCACTGGAAACTTGGGAGACCTGCTAAACACAGATTCCCTACTTCCACACGTGGCCATTGTGGAGTATCTGGTACAGGACTAGCTTTTCTGCCTTCAAGTAGAAAGCTAGTTAGGTAGATATGTAAAAACTGTTTTCAGATATTAGAGAACAGGCAGGTAATCCCTGAAAGAATGAGGCTAGCCCTACAGTTGCTCTGAACAAGGACAAAATAAAATAGCAAGATGGTAGACTTAAATCCCACCAAATTGGTAATTACATTAGTATAAATGGCCTCAACATCAAAAGTAAGAGGTAGAAATTGTTAGATTGGATAAAAAAGCAATACCCAGCTATATGCTGCCTACTGGAAACATACTTTATAAAGGAACAGGTAGGTTAAAAGTAAAAGGATGAAAAGAGATATACCATGTTAACAGTAATCAAAAGAAAGCTGAAGTGGCTGTGTTAAAATCAGACAAAGCAGGCTTTAGGGTAAGGAATATTATCGGAGATGTGGATAATGTTCATATTGGTGAAAGGGCAACTCAAGAAGATGGAACAATTTTATTAGGATTGTGTGTACCTGATAACAGCTTCAAAATACATGGAACGAAAATTGACAAAACAGAAAGAAGAAGAAGGACAAATCCACAATTATATTTGGTGATTTAAACTCTCTTAGTAATTAAGAGAACAAGTAGACAATCAGTAGGGATGCAAACTTGGAAAATGTCATGAAGGCACTTCTCTTAATGGCTATCTATAGAGCAGCGCGCCCAAACTGCAGCAAACACGTTATTTTCAAGTGCTCGTGGACCATGTACTGAGCTAAACCATGTCCTAGTCCATAAGACAAGTTCCAGCGGTTTTTAAGACTCGAGGTCATATGGCATATATGCTCAGGCCATGGTGGGAGTGGAATTAAGTTAGAGCCCTTCACACAAAGGCCTCCCTGCAGCTCCCTCTGCCCCTGCCCCCTCCTCGCGTGCAGGGCCACACCTCCTTCACTTGCTGCAGGCTGACCAGAGTCAGCCCCGTCAGGCACCATTCTTCTTTGATAGACACTGGGGGCCTTGGAAAAAATTTTGAAATAGGTGACATTCGTTAACAAGTGGGAAAAAGGATAAAGTTCATACGGCCCGTTCGGGATGTCCCAACTGTTTATATATTTATATATAGTAATATAAAAATATTTACATTTTAAATTAATTTATATTTATTAATATAAAACATTTATATTATATAAGTAATATAAAAAAGCATTCTTTTATATTCTCTGATCATCTCCTTGCATGAAACATGTACTCCAGGCAGAAACCTCAAGTCCAGAGACAGAACTTTGTTACCCTTATAACTAATATCAGGGAAACAGAATCCGGAGACTCAGCTAGACCTGGGGCCATTTAGGACTTTGGCCTAAGGCATCATCTCTAGAAGCAGGGGGACAGGCCTCCATGAAGATTGGTAAGCAAGGATGGATGTATGTCTGAAATATAGTCTGTTTAGTCCACATTATTTGAATACCTCTAATTTCGCCCGAGAGTCCTTTTCTCACATTTGTTATGCTAGTCAACAGGCCATTATTTTTAGCCATGAAAATCCATTTCTTACTCCCTGTATGCTAATTAACCAAGCTGTGCTCGTGGATAGAGATAAGGGAAGCAGAAATGCCACCTGTGAGCACGGGCTTTCTGAGCAGAGCACCTGCTGGGCACCTGGGCTGTCTTGGCCGGCACCTGCATCCTAGCTTCAGTCCAGTAAGGCACATCCTCTCACACTTTATATGACGAGGTGTTTGAAAGTAAATTCTACACATTGTAACATTTTCCTGGACGATGTCCCCTTCTTTTAAAGATGTCGAGGAAAGGATGCCCACTGGCTCCCCTGGTGACCTATTCCTATGTTTCCTGAAGTCATCAAGCTTTCCTTTTCCCCTTCCAAAATCTGCTTCCAGGAACATCTTTAATCCCGTTTTCGGAGCCTCCTTCAAAATGTGCGTGGCCCCCGCTGCCTGCCCTGCCTTGTGACTTTAAGACTTGCGCTTCCCGAGGGCAGAGAGTGGGTTTGAGTGCGTTTGTTTCCCTGCTGGTTATGTTTACAAGCGAAGGATCATCCTGCCCCCTCGTAAATGGCTATGAACTTTCTCTCTGTGGTTGTCACACTAACTGCTTTATGCTCAGATGATTATTTCCAGCGATCCCTTTGTTCACTTGTCTTCTCTACTGAAGTCAAAGGATGGATGGGATGTGTAGGGAGGTGGGATGAACTAATGGACGTTTCTCCGTTTTCTTCTCTGAAGCCTTTTCAAAAAAATTATTTATTTATTTATTTAATTTTTAAATTGGGGTAGAGTTGTTTTACAATGTTGTGTTAGTTTCTACTGGACAGCGAAGAGATTGTTCCTACAAGCAAGAAACAACTTATCTTTTTAGCAATTACAAATGTTTAGGTTCTATACCACATAATGGATAACCTACCTTAACTAATAAAAAAAGATTAATCTGGACTCTTTACATTTTATTTATTTATTTATTTATTTTAATTGGGGTGTAGTTGTTTTACAATGTTGTGTTAGTTTCTACTGGACAGCGAAGTGGAGTTCCCTGTGCTATACAGCAGGTTCTCCTTAGTTATCTGCTTTGTACATGGTAGTGTGTATACGTCTATCCCAATCTCCCAGTTCATCCCACGCCCCTATTCCCCCCTTGGTGTCCATATGTTTGTTCTCTACATCTGTGTCTTTACTTCTGCCTTACAGACCGGTTCATTTATACCATTTTTCTAGATTTCACGTATATGCGTTAATATACGATATTTGTTTTTCTCTTTCTGACTTCACTCTGTATGACAGTCTCTAGGTCCATCCACGTCTCTACAAATGGCCCAGTTTTGTTCCTTTTTAAGGCTGAGTAATATTCCAGTGTATGTAGTACCACATGTTTATCCATTTGTCTGTTGATGGACGTTTAGGTTGCTTCCATGACCTGGCTATTGTAAATAGTGCTTCAGTGAACTTTGGGGTGCGTGTGTCTTTTTGAATTATGGTTTTCTCAGGGTATATGTAGGCCCAGTAGTGGGATTGCTGGGTCACATGGTAATTCTATTTTTAGTTTTTTAGGAACCTCCATACTGTTCTCCATAGAGGCTGTATCAATTTACATTCCCACCAACAGTGCAAGAGGGTTCCCTTTTCTCCACACCCTCTGAAGGCTTTTGAAGCCTAAGAAATGAGACGTTGCTACTTAGAGGACGGGGCATGGGCTAAATGACTCCTGTAAAATGGGGAGCAATTGGTTTTATTTGTTTCTTACTTTTTTGAAACAATTTCACACTTAAGAGAAAAATTTCAAAAATAATACAAGGAACTCCCTACTCAGATTCCTCAGGTCATACCTGGCCACATTTGCTCTGTCGTTTCCTCTTTCTCTCTCTCTATGAATATATTATTATTATTATTAGACCGTTTAAGGGAACGTGGCAGACATCATGCCTCTTTATCCCTGAATACGTCAGTGTGTGGTTTCTAAAAACGAAGAATTATTTTCTCACAGTGTAATTTTTTTCAAAACCAGGAAATTTAACATTGCTGTTATATCATTAGCTAGTCTGCGATACGTCCTGAAACTTCAGTTGTCCCAATAATGTCCCATACTACAATGTATAGTTAGCCTATCTTGTTAGTCTCCTTTAATTTGTAATCTCTTCTTTGTCTTCATGGCACTGACATTTTTGAAGAATAAAGGATCGCATTGTCGGAGGCTCTCAATTTGGGTTCGTCTGATGTTTCCTCATGACTGGATCCAGATTGTGCGTTTTTAGTAGGAATCCTACGTAAGTGATGTGTGTCCTTTTCGATACGTCGCAACAGGAGGGCTGTGCTGTGTCCCTTTTACAGTGCTGTTGGCTTTGATCACTGGGTTATGATCGTGTCTACCGGATTCCTGGGCAGTGAGGTTACTGGATTTCCTTTGTAATTATTAAGAAATTTATCTGGAGAGTCTTTGAGATGCTGTGACTGTCCTGGCCCTCGTCAGATTTTCACCCATTACTTTTAGCATGCGGGAATTGTTTTTGGATTCTTGTACTTATTGGGCAGCATTGCGGAGGGAAAAGGACTGGTCAGACTTCTTATTAAAGGCTCTGCTTAGTGTGTGACCACGCCCTGTCCCCATGGTGTGTGCCGCGAAAAAAGGAGGCTTTTTGGATTATCTAAATTGCGAATAGAGAAGAGAGATTTAATTTAATTTTAAATGACATTGTGTGTGTGTATTTGGGAAGGGAGGCAGTGAGCCAAAATGTGGAAGTTGGAGAAGGAAGCTAGATTAGAGAGAAGGAAGCAAACAAAATCTCCTTGTTGACTGAGCTCTTGATCGATCCTGTCAATGCACAGTAAGTTTCTGTAATTAATCAGATGAGCAACCCGTCAGGTTTCCAGTCTTGGATATAGACTCCTGGATCTAGGAGGGTTCTCCAGAGACCATCTAATTCAAATCTCTGCCTCTGGGAAGGAATCATTGGAAACATCAGATGAGTTGGGCTTTTCTTTCCTTGTTGATGCTTCCAGAGGGGGAGACACCCGTGTTCTTCCTTGTATAATGCAGAACTGCGAACTTGGGGAGCAGAAAGAAAAAGTCCGATGAGCTCCGTACCTGTAGGGAACCTATGTGCTCTTAGAAGGGAGATGCCTCAAATGCCTCAAATGGCCATTCCCCATCCTCATCAAAATCCTTTCAGCGTTTAATCTAAAATTGATTCCACTGTTTTTGGACCGCTCTGTCTGGACTACAACACTTAACATTCACTGTCTCATACTGTTCATTACACTTTCATCTGGGACTGGTCTTGCTTCGAGGTGATCATATTTCATTGATTCTAAGAGTCTGCGGATTGTAAGATGCACATTTATTTCATGGAATACATAAAAAAGGTGAACATTTAAATCGATGAGATAGGGTTTAAGAACACCGGTGGTAGAATCCATAATTTCTTTTTTTAAAGATTTGAATAAGTTTTTTAAAAAAATTAATTAATTAATTTATTTATTTTTGGCTGCATTGGGTCTTCGTTGCTTCACGTGGGCTTCCTCTAGCTGTGGCGAGCGAGGGCTACTCTTCGTTGCATTGCGCAGGTGCGTGGGCTTCAGTAGTTGTGGCTCATGGGCTCTAGAACCCAGGCTCGGTAGTTGTGGTACCTGGGCTTAGTTGCTCCACGGCATGTGGGATCTTCCCGGATCAGGGCTCGAAGCCGCGTGCCCTGCATTGGCAGGCGGATTCTTAACCACGGAGCCACCAGGGAGGCCCAGAATCCATAATTTCTGCTGGTCCATTCATTCATTCAACATTTGCTCAACAAAAATGATGTGCTAGTTTTTTGGGGGAAGTACAAAGAATCCCCTTCAGCACTTAGCTGAAATTCAAGAAGATAAAGAAAAAAATTGGAATTGGATAAACCTTGAGTTTGATCTTTTTGTCACCACTTCCTGGCTTTATGATCTTGGGAAAGTCCTTCTGTTCCTCTGTGTCTCAGCGAAATGGGGTTGATCATGCCCATCTAGTAGTGCTCTTGGGAGGCCTGGTAATAATATCTGAAAATCATCTAGCTTAGTGTCTGACACCGAATGCAATTCTTACTAGAGTAGGCACCCAGTAAGTATCCGTAAACAGATGGATTTGTCGGCATGAGCTTAAGATGTTTGGTCATAAGGGCGCGTTGCAGTCGCCATTCCTTTTGACGCCTAAGTGGCCTTCCCTCTGCTCTGATGGAAGCCGTTCTGTTCCGTTGCCGGTGGAGGTGGAGAACAGTGGGACACCTACTCTCTGATAAAGTTTGAGGACAGAAGTGAACTCAGCCCTACACATTGATCTTGAAACTAGGGAAATGATGTGGCACCTTACGCATCTGAGGGTTGGACATCTGGGGGCCATTTCTCCCAGTCCCCTCTGCCCCGTGGCACGTCTGCTCCCACCTGATTGCAGTTACGTTCCCAGGCGTCAATGTTACTCACGGGGCCGGGTGCCACTGCCATTTGAATATGGTGACCAGCTCCAACTATTTTCCTGGCATGTTCCAAGCTTGCCTGAAGCCATGCTATGCGTTTTGTTCTTTTCTTTTCCCCCCTTTTCATTGTGAAATCTATGTGTTTTCCTGGCACGAGGAGAGAAAGATGGGGGTGGGAAGACCCAATCAAATCCATATGTTTGCGATGCATTTGCCCTGAAATAGTAAGAAAGCGTTGTTGGGAAATAGCCTCTGGCTGACTTAGGGGCCACTTTTCCAAGCCCCGCATTGGTGTCTTCATCTCCCCAGCTCATGCTACCGCTTGCCAGGTTTGGAGAGGATCAAGTTCACGTGGGGACTCTGCTCTCTTCTCCTCTCCCCTTTCTTGCTGTCTTCGTTCCTAAGACCTTGTCTCCTTCTCTGTATTCTCAGCTGAGGTGAGGACAGATCATTGAATCTTCACTTCTCTGGAGCCCGTGTGAGGCTGTAGCTGATTATTGCTACCCGTGACCTCACCGCCTCATTTAGAGATGATTCCTCTTAGCATGTGCAACGCTGAGGATTCTTGGTGCATATGCTGGTGCCTCGAGCTACAGCTCCTTGGCCTCGGAGAACGCCCTAACTCCAGTGGCTCTTTTGGTTTCTCCAAGCTCGTGTCACTTTGCACATCTGATTATTTTTAAGCTCGCTGTCATTCTTTCACCTCAATATGTTTTGTATATGTGTTGAAGAGCTATTTGTCCTTCATGCGTTTGCTGTCATGTGTCTGGGGCTCTGAAAGAGCTTGGAGGAAGGTTTGGATGAGGGAGTCATGATCTTTCCCTAAGCCCTGGAAGCTGAATTCTTTGGCGCCTCTTGTGTTCCGGAGCCCTCTCCTAGAACTTTGGAGTGGTCCTCCAGGCATCGTTCTCCACTCAGGTAGCTCAGGAGCCGTGCCAGGGATCGGAAAGCATGTAACCTTTGACTCAGGCCTCAAGTTCTGCTGGAGTTCTGCATTTGTATAGCAATGAGAAGTAGTCACTGGGACCGAGATTGCATCTAAGCTCAGAGGAGCTCCTCATCCTCTAGTACTTAAATTAAAAGATGTTGATGGGGTCGGGGTGGGGCAAGGTCTGCCCCCGTGTGGGTTCTTCCAGGGAATCAGGAGCCTGCTCAGGAGCCGGGAGCTACCCCTGCGTGCCTCGATTCCTAAAGGGCTTCCATGTGAATCACTTGACACTTTCTTTCTTTCTTTCTTTTTTTTCAAATTACTTTTTATTGGAGTATAGTTGCTTTACAATGTTGTGTTAGTTTCCGCTGTATAACAAAGTGAATCAGCTATACATATACATATATCTACCTTTTTTTAGATTTCCTTCCCATTTAGGTCACCTCAGATCATTGAATAGGGTTCCCTGTGCTATATAGTAGGTTCTCATTAGTTATCTAATTTATACATAGCAGTGTGTATATGTCAATCCCAATCTCCCAGTTCAACCCACCTCCCTTCCCCCCCTTGGTAACCATAAATTTGTTTTCTACATCTGGGACTCTGTTTCTGCTTTGCAGATAAGTTCATCTGTACCGTTTTTCTAGATTCCACATATAAATGATATTATATGATGTTTGTCCTTCTCTTTCTGATTTACTTCACTCTGTGTGACAGTCTCTAGGTCCATCCATGCTGCAGCTTTGCTTTCTTCTGCTTTTTGCCGTTGACTTGACACACACAGGTGCTCCTGAGGCACAGGCTCGTCATTCATGCGTTCAGCAGGGACTTGTCAGGTGCTGGGAAAGGGTAGGGCCTTGTACAGTGCCCGGGTGGAGAAGAAGAGATGAATAAGCGCTGGAGGTGCGTGCAGTAAGGCTGGGGAGACAAGACACAACCCCTTAAATAACAGGAGAGCAGTTGAGCTGATCAAGCTCAGGCAACGGAGGCAGAAGACGTGGTGTCCGTCCCAGCATCCCCCGTCATAGTTATTTGGCTTTGGGCCAGTTGTTTACATCTGTGACCTTCACTTTCTTTTCCCAAAGAGTGGTTGGGTGGATTGCATGGGATAAGGTGTGTGAAGGTACTTTATATACTATGAAGTGCTGTGCAGTCTTTCAGTATTGATCGTGATCATAAAGTTGCAGTACAATGCAGAGGAACTGAGTTCTAGAAAGTAACAGATGAGGTATGAAGACATATGTCTGCCCGTGGCGCTCGTTACTGGTGTGGGGTCCGAGGAAGGAATGATTGGGTTGAAGGGATGGAATGGGCTTGGGCGAGGATTTTTTTGATGGTCTCCCATGTAGCCTGGGCATACCTGAACATCTTTACCCCTAATCAGGATATGTGAGGATGGGGTTCCGACGGTGTGAGTTTGACAGCTTTTAAAGCTGCTTTTATGTCAGAATGTTGGGCCCATGCTCCTCTCTCTGTTCATTACGATCATGTGCTGCTCTCCGCACCAAAGGTTGCAGGGGTGCTGGGCAGGGCACTGGGTGGGAAGGGTTTCTGAGGTAAGGTAACATACCTTCTCAGGGGCAAAGGAGGTCCACCGGGGAGAGGTTAGAGGGAGAATACTATCCTGACAAACTCCTAAAGAAGAGATTTCTGGCACAGGATAATGTATCCTAATAGTTGGAAAAACAAGCTGGAAGCTTTTCGTTTTTATTCTTCCATCATTTTTAACATGACTTATGGGCACATGGTGATCCTCTGGGTCAAGATGAAACAACGGAGATTTTTCCTATTTTGTAGGATTTATTTTTCTCTCTCTCTCTCTCCCTCTCTCTGTGAGATATACAGCTATTATTATTCCCTTATCCGTTAATGATATTCTTTTGGAGGAGGGGGAAGGTACAATCACCAGTGGAAAGCAAGGGTTTGGAATTGGAAGCACACTGGGACAGTGGAAGGGATCAGAAACTCTCAAGATGGACAGACTTTGGTTGGAAAATCAGATGCGTAGTTAACTGGACCTTGGGCATGGGGTTTAACTTCATTGAGGCCGGTTTTCCTTATCTGCAAATCGGGGGAACAAGTCCCAGCCCGTAGGGTAGGGATTAAACCATCCGTGTATGTCAAAAGCAGTGCAGGCCCTCAGAAAGCGTTCTTTTCCTTCCCTTCCTCGACAAATGAGACGGGAGTTCATTTGGGAAAAGGGAAGTCACCACGATGGGGTGCCGTGCCCAGCAACAGAGTGAACAGGGTTATTTTTAAGGTGAGAAACGCACCTTAAATGTGAAAGAGAACCAACCGGAGCGCCCTTGGGATTTCACGTGGATGAGCCCTGAGGGGAGAACACGGGCTGCAGGAGCTTAGGACGGGCCTGGCCCGTGTCGGTGATGAGCAGACAGAGCTTGGGAGGGCTGGGCCCTGCTTCAGTTTTCCTGGAGTTTCCACCGTGGCATAGGTATTCTCCAAAACGTTGACACCAACATCTGCCACGAGCTTTCGGTAAAAGCTGGGCTTTGTATCAAGACGTTTCTTCCTCAGCCTCTCAAGGTAAACTGTAACTGGTGCCTGAGCATGATTGTCGCATGTCGTCGTGCTCATCTTTCTTTCCTCTTGGGAATATTGAAGAACACTTCTTTTAGTTACACGGGAAAAAACGTGATATTTTTTTCTGCCACCTGCACACGTTCTGGAATAGCAAAGTCAAAACAGTTCTTCAGCCTCTTCTTATCCCAATCTCTGGCCTCTTTCTTTGCTTCCTGGAAGAGTGTGGAGTATGGCGGCCACAGTAATTTGTGCTGACGTCCTCTGCTTTCGAATTTTAATGGCACTTTTCAAATGCTGTCTCAACGGATCTTTGCAGTAACTCAGTGCGACGAAGGTCGTGTTCACGTAACAGTGACGCCTCTTTGCTGGGGGGCCATTGAGGTAGGGCCATTCTGTGACAGCTGTGCAAGCTGTTGACTGAACAGGTCTCCTGGCCGAGGGGGTGAACGGGCTGGAACCCACCCAGCGCTCTTGCCAAGCCGTGAGCCCTGGTGCCTCTTTCTCATGCATGCTGAAGGGGGCAGTGGGTCTGCCTCGGACAGAACCTTTTTGGGCTTTGGTTTCTCCGTCTACCCAGTAGGATGAAGTTTGGCGTCCTCATGCTGAAGGATTGCATTTTGTGGAGTCCACGTCCCCTTCTTTTCTCACCTGGATTGGGAAGGAGCACAGGATGATGGTGGTGGTGGCGACGAAGCTGCTAGCTAACATTTCGGGGTCTTTGCCACGTGCCAAGCGCTGCTTCAAACACTGCCTGTACATTAACTCACACAGCTCTTCTAAGAGTCTGACGATATAAGTTCTCTGTTATTCCCATGTCAAGTTGTGGTCTCTAATTGTGGCTCTGCCCTGTTACTGGCAGTGATTTGTGACACGTCTGGTAATGCCCTTCGGCCTCAGTTCCCTAATCTGTAACATGAAAGGATTGTAACAGATCACTAATGTCTAACTCCCCTCACCCCCTTTATTTGACTCTTGAACCTTGTACTTTTTAGGAAAGACGTGACACACTCAAGTGGGTAATTGAGGGCCAAGGGAAGTCCACAAGGGACGGGGAAGCACCCCAGGGGTCAGCAACAGGCCCAAAGGGGCAAGGGGAGGTTGTGGTTACAGGACCCAGAGACAGCCACGGCTGACGCTACCGTGTAGGTGGGGCCTTTGGCGGGAGCTGGGGACCCACTGCCAACCCAGGGCTCTGCGGCCAGACAGCTGGGGGAAATCAATGCCCCGCTGTCTATATTCCCCCGCCCTTTGATTTCCTCTGGGTGCCTCCCACTGGCCAACCTGGAAGACAGAGAGCCAGGGGGCCTGGTTGGTCACCCTCTTGGGGCACAGACCCGCTGAGGCGGCAGAGGGTGGGTCTGCAGCTCTCCACAAACCACCTTCACAGCAGCATGTGCTAGGCTCCTGAACCCCCTTAGGAATTATCTTTAAGTCAGTATTATGTGCAATATGGTGGAGAAATCATTCTAAGTAAAAATATTTTATTTTAAATAAATATTAATGGATATCGTACTATAAAATTCATTACATATGATCTTTCGTAATATGCATTATACACGAAGACAGGTTGACCCTTTTCTTTTTTAACAAAGGTGGCACGCACTGTTTATGTTACCACATTGAAGTATGCAAGGACAAAAAACATGTTCCAACAAATACATTTTAAAATAGCAGAGTGTGTTATCTTTGGTTTGGGTAATGATGTATATAAAAACAGATGGAAATTTATCGTGCTATCATAGCTTCGAAATAGACAAAAGAACCACTTTCATGACCTGAAATTTGGTAGGTCTGCACTTTAAAATTTAACTGGTTTATTTTCTAATATTTATCCTTCACTCCCAAATGATGAGCTAAGAAGATAAAGTTTTAGGCTCCTTTTGCAAAGACTACTCTGTAGACTATGCTTGGTAGTCGGGGGCAATCTTTATTTTTATTTATTTCTTCCAGTTTTTACTGATATGTGATTGACCTCCAGCCTGTATAAGTTTAAGATGTACAGCACAGTGATGTGACTTACATGCATCGTGAAATGATTACCAAGTTTGGTGAACATCCATCATCTCATGTAGATACAAAACTAAAGAAATAGAAAAAAATATTTCCTTGTGATGAGAACTCTTAGGATTTACTCTCTTAACAATTGTTATATATAGCATACAATAGTGTTGATTAAAATTTTCATGTTGTACATTACATTCCTACATTACTTATTTTTCTTGTATCTGGAAGTTTGTACCTTTTGACTGTCTTGATCCAATTTCCCCTCCCCACACTCCCTCTGGTAACCACAAATCTGATCTCTTTTTCTGTGAGTCAGTTTGTTTGTGAAATATAGTTGACCTACAAGACTATGTTAGTTCCTGTTACACAGCACAGTGATTCAGTGTTTCTGTATGTTTCATAGTGATCACTATGGTAAGTCTAGTTACTGTCACTGTATGAAGGTATTATATGGTTATTGACTGTATTCCCCACACTGTACATTTCTTACCCGTGACTCGTTTATTTTGCAGCTGCAAGTTTGTCCCTCTTAATCTCCCTCACCTGTTTCTTTCCTCCCCCCACCCCCCTTGCCTCTGGCAACCACCTGTTTGTTCTCTGTATCTATGACTCTGTTTCTTTTTGTTATGCTTGTCCATTTGTTTTGTTTTTTTTTTAGATTCCACATATAAGTGACATCATACAGTATTTGTCTTTCTCTGACTTATTTCACTTAGCACAATACTCTCTAGGTCCATCCACGTTGTCACAAATGGAAAGATTTCGTTCTTTTTAATGGCCGAGTAATATTCCATTGTGTGTGTGTGTTTGTGTGTGTGTGTGTGTGTGTATATACACTACATCTTCTTTATCCATTCATCCATTGATGGGCACTTGGGTTGCTTCCATATCTTGGCTTGTGAATAATGCTGCAGTGCACATTGGGGTACATATCTTTCTGAATCACTGTTTTTGTTTTCTTCAGATAAATACCCAGGAGTGGAATTGCTGGATTGTGTGGCAGTTCTATTTTTAATTTTTTGAGGAATCTCCGTACTGTTTTCCGTAGCAGCTGCAATTTACATTCCCACCAACAGTGCACGAGGGTTCCCTTTATTCTACAGCCTCACCAACGCTTGTTGTTTGTTATCTTTTTGATAATAGCCATTCTGACAGATGTGAGGTAATATCTCATTGTGGTTTTGATTTGCATTTCCCTGATGATTAGTGATGTTGAGCATCTTTTCATGTCCTGTTGGCCATGTGTATGTCTTCTTTGGAGAAATGCCTATTTGGATCCTCTGCCCATTTTTTAATTGGGTTGTTTGCTTTTTTTGATGTTGAGTTGTATGAGTTCTTTCTATATTAAAAAAATTTTTTTGTTGTTTCAACTTTTCAAACATCTTTTTTTTTTTTTTTCTTTGGCCATGTGGCATCTGGGATCTTAGTTCCCTGACCAGGGATCAAACCTGTGCCCCCTGTGGTGGAAGCACAGAGTCCTAGCCACTGGACCACCAGGGAAGTCCCTCTTTGTATATTTTGGATATTAACCCCTTATCGGATATATTGTTTGCAGATATCCTCTTCTATTCAGTAGGTAGCCTTTTGTTTTGTTGATAGTTTCTTTCAGTGTGCAAAAGCTTTTTTGTTTGATGTAGTCACGTTTGTTTATTTTTACTTTTGTTTTCTTTGCCTGAGGAGACATGTCCAAAAAATATTGCTGAGACCAATGTCAAAGAGCTTACTATGTTTTCTTTTAGAAATGTTAAGGTTTTGGGTTTTACATTAAGTTTTGTGCATGGTGTGAGAGAGTAGTCCAGTTTGATTCTTTTGTGTATACTTGTCCAGTTTTCCCAACACCACTTACTGAAGAGGCTGTCTTTCCCCATTGTATATTTTTGACTCCTTTGTCATAGATGAATTGCCCATACATGTGTGAGTTCATTTCTGGGCTCTCTGTTCTGTTCCATTGATCAGTGTGTCTGTTTTTGTGCTGGTACCATATTGTTTGAATTAATGTAGCTTTGTAGTATAGTATGAAATCAGGGTGCCTGATATCTCCAGCTTTGTTCTTCTTTCTAAAGATTCTTTTGGCTATTTGGGGTCTTTTGTACTTCCATACAAATTTTAAAATTATTTGTTCTAGTTCTGTGAAAAATAACATTGGTATTTTGATAGGGATTGCACTGAATCTGTAGGTTGCCTTGGATAGTACAGTATTAATATTTTTACAGTGTTAATTCTTCCAGTCTGTGAACATGGTATATCTTTTCATCTGTTTGTGTTGTCTTCAATTTCTTTCATCAGTTTCTTATAGTTCTCCAAGTGCAGGTCTTTAACCTCCTTAGTTAGATTTATTCCTAGGCTCTTATTCTTTTTGATGCAGTGGTAAATAGGATTGTTTTCTTAATTTCTCTTTCTGATAGTCATTGTTAATGTGTAGAAATGCAACAGATTTCTGTATATTGATTTTGTATCCTGCAAATTTACCAAATTCACGGGTGAGTTCTAGTAAATGTTTGGTGGCGTCTTTAGGAATTTCTATGTATAGTATCATGTCATCTGCAGACAGTGACAGTTTTACTTCTTCCTTTCCAATTTGGGTTCCTTTTTTTTTTTTTCCTTTTTCTTGTCTAATCGCGGTGACTAGGACTTCCAATACCATGTTGAATAAAAGTGGCAAGAGTCGGCTTCCTTGTCTTGTTCCTGATCTTAGAGGGAATAGTTTCAGCTTTTCACCATTGAGTATGATGTTAACTGTAGGCTTGTCATATATGGCCTTTGTTATGATGAGGAATGCTCCTTCTATACCCACTTCAT
Source organism: Physeter macrocephalus (assembly GCF_002837175.3). Taxonomy (NCBI): domain Eukaryota; kingdom Metazoa; phylum Chordata; class Mammalia; order Artiodactyla; family Physeteridae; genus Physeter; species Physeter macrocephalus. The sequence goes on along the minus strand of NC_041219.1, from coordinate 57,622,819 downwards.
TGAGAGTTTTTGATCATAAATCGGTGTTGAATTTTGTCAAAAGCTTTTTTTGCATCTATTGAGATCATATAATTTTTATTGTTTAATTTGTTAATGTGGTGTATGACATAGGTTGATTTGTGGATATTCAACCATCCTTGCATACCTGGGATAAATCCCACTTGATCATGGTGTATGATCTTTTTAATGTATTGTTAAATTTGATTGCTAATATTTTGTTGAGGATTTTTATATCCATGTTCTTCAGTGATATTGGCCTGTAACTTTTTTTGTGTGTGTGATATCTTTGTCTGGTTTTGATATCAGGGTGATGCTGGCCTTGCAGAATGAGCTTTGGAAACATTTCTTCCTCTGCAATTTTTTGGAATCGTTTGAGAATGATAAGTATTAACTCTTCTCTAAATGTTTGGTAGAATTCACCTATGAAGCCATCTCGTCCTGGACTTTTGTTTGTTGGGAGGTTTTTTTGTTTTTATTTTTGTTTTTTATTACTGATTCAATCTCAGTACTGGTACTTGGTCTGTTCCTATTTTCTATTTCTTCCTTGTTCAATCTTGGGAGAATGAACATTTCTAGGAATTTGTTTCTTCTAGATTGTTTATTTTATTGGAGTATAATTGTTCATAGTAATCTCTTATGATCCTTTGTATTTCTGTGGTGTTGGTTGTAACTTCTTTTTCATTTCAGATTTTATTGATTTGGGCCCTCTTTTTTTCTTGATGAGTATGGCTAAAGGTTTACCAATTTTGTTTATCTTTTCAAAAGTCAGCTCTTAGTTTCATTGATCTTTTCTATCTTTTTTTAGTCTCTTTCATTTATTTCTGTTCTGATCTTTATGATTTATTTCCTTCCACTAACCTTGGATTTTGTTTGTTCTTCTTTTTCTAGTCCCTTTAGGTGTAAGATTAGGTTGTTTATTTAAGATTTTTCTTGTTTCTGCGGTCAGCTTGCATCACTGTAACCCTCCCTCTTAAAACTGCTTTTGTTGTGTCCCGTAGATTTTGGATCGTTGTGTTTTTGTTTTCATTTGTCTCCAGGTATTTTTAAAATTCTTCTTTGATTTCTTCAGTGACCCGTTGGTTGCTTAGTAGCATATTGTTTAGCCTCCATGTATTTGTGTTTTTTGCAGTTTTTTTTTCCTGTGCTTAATTTCTACTCTCATAGCATTGTAGTCAGAAAAGGTGCATGATATGATTTCAATATTTTAAAATTTCCTGAGACTTTTGTGACCTAGCATGTGATCCAGTATGGAGAATGTTCCATGTGCACTTGAGAGAATGTGCATTTTGTTGCTTTTGGATGGAATGTTCTAATGGTCTAATGTGTCATTTAATGCCAGTGTTTCTTTATTGATTTTCTGTCTGGATGATCTGTCCATTGATGTAAGTGGGATGTTAAAGTCCCCTGCTATTATTGTGTTACTGTCAATTTCTCCCTTTATGTCTGTTAATATTTGCTTTATGCAATTAGTTCCTACTACATTGGGTGCATATATATTTACAATTGTTATATATTCTTCTTGGATTGATCCCTTGATCATTATGTAATGTCCTTCTTTGTCTCTTAATTCAGTCTTTGTTTTAAAGTCTGTTTTGTCTGATTTAAAATAGACTTTGTTTTAAAGTGTATTTTGTCTGATTGTATTGCTACCCTGGCTTTCTTTTCATTCACATTTGCATGTAATACCTTTTTTCATTCCCTCACTTTCAGTCTGTGTGTGTTTTTAGATTTGAAGTGAGTCTCATGTTGGCAGCATATATATGTGTATTGTTTTTGTATGTGTTCAGCCACTCTGTGTGTTTTGATTGGAGCATTTAGTCCTTTTACGTTTATAGTAATTATTGATAGGTATGTACTTATTGCCATTTTGTTAATTGTTTTTGCGTTGTTTTGTAATTCTTTTTTGTTCCTATTTCTTCTTTTTCTCTTTTTCCTTATGATTTGATGACTATCGTTAGTGTTATGTTTGGATTCCTTTCTCTTTTATGTGTGTGTATCTATTCTAGATTTTTGGTTTGTGGTTACCATGAAATTTATATATAACAATCTGTGTGTGTGTGTCTGTGTGTCTCTTCGTGTCTCCCTGTCTGTGTCTCTGTCTTTCTCTGTATCCCTGTTGCTCTCATATATATATACGATTATTTTAGGTTGCTGATATCTTACATTCAAGGGCTTTTTAACAACCCTGCATTTTTACTCCATCCCCCATGTGTACCGTTTTTGAAATCATATTTTACATCTCTTTGTTTTGTGTATCCATTAACTACTTGTTGTGAATGTAGATGATTTTGCTTCTTTGTCTTTTAAACTTTCTACTAGCTTTATACGTGGTTGATTTACTACTTTTATTGTATATTTGCCTTTATCAATAAGAGTTTTCCTTTTGTAATTTTCATATTTCTAGTTGTGGCCTTTTCTTTTTGGCTTAGAGAAGTCCCTTTAACATTTCTTGTAAAGCTAGTTTGGCGGTGCTGAACTCTTTTAGCTTCTGCTTATCTGTAAAACTTTTGATACCTCTATCAAATCTGAATGAAAGCCCGCTAAGCAAAGTGTTTTTGGTTTTAGGTTTTTCCCTTCATCACTTTAAATATATTGTACCACTCCCTTCTGGCCTGCAGAGTTTCTGCTGAAAAGTCAGCTGATAGCCTAATGGGAGTTCCTTGTAGCTTTTCCCTTGCTGCTTTTAATATTCTCTCTTTATCTTTGATATTTGCCATTTTAATTACAATATGTCTTACTGTGGTCTTTGGGTTGATCCTGTTTGGGACTCCCTATATTTCCTGGACCTGGATGTCTGTTTCCTTTCCCAGATTAGGGGAGCTTTCAGCTATTGTGTCTTAAATATGTTCTCTGCCCCTTTCTCTTTTCTCCTCCTGGAACCCCTATAATATGAATGTTAGAACACTTCATGTTGTCCCAGAGGTCTCTTAAACTGTCCTCATTTCTTTATCTCCTTTTTTTCTGTTCAGCCAGAGTGATTTTCATAAGTCTTTTTTCCAGTTCACTGATCCATTCCTCTGTATCTTCTAATCTACTGTTGATTCCTTCTAATGTATTTTTCATTTCACTTATTGTGTTCTTTATGTCTGTTTGGTTCTTCTTTATATTGCCTAACTCTTTGTTAAAAACTTCTCTCACTGTTCATCCTGTCTTCTCCCAAGTTCTTTAAACATCTTTACAATCATTACCTTGTTCTTTTTGTATGTAGATTGATTATCTCCTCTTCACTTAGTTCTTCTTCTAGGGTTTTATCTTGTTCTTTTGTTTGGAGTTTACGTCTCTGTTGCCTCATTTTGCCTCATTTGCCGTTTTTATTTCTATATATTTGGTAAGTTGGAGAAGTGGCCTTTAGTAGGGGAGGTCCTGTGCGTCCCAGCAGTGCACTCCCCTCTGGTCACCAGAGATACATGCTCTAGGGGTGCCCCTTACGTGGGCTGTGTGGATCCTTCCGTTGTGGTGGGCTGACTACTGTGGGTGTTCTGGTAGGCGCGACCCCCCAGTCCAGTTGGTTGCCGGCCCATGCCTTGTATGGAAGCTGCTGGCTGCTGACGGGCAGGGCTCAGTCACAATGTGGCTGGCAGCTGAGCCTGGGAGGGTCCTGGGTCTAATGCTGGCCTGCTTGTGGGTAGGATGTGTTCGGGGTGGGTGGGTTGTGGGGTTGGAGGTCCTGGATCTAGTGCTGGCCTGCCAGTGGGTGTGGCTGGCTCTTAACACCCCAGAAGAACTGGCTAACTTCAGGTTCTGGGGTGTCTTAAAGCTGGTTTTGGCCTGCTGGTGAGTGGGGCTGGATCCTCGGATGGCTGGCTGAGGGGTTCAGGGTATCTTGGAGTTGATGTCAGCCTGCTGGTGGGTGGGGCCAGGGACCAAGCTGTCCCAGAGCTAGAGCTGGTCTTCTGGTGGTCAGAGCCAGTCTGGAGGTCTCTGGCTACAGGGCCTTGGGGGTCCCAGGGCTGATGTTGGCCCATTGGTGGGCAGGGCTGGTTCCTGACACATCAGGCTGTGGAGTCCAGAGTGTCCCAGAACTTGTGTTGGTCCCCTGATGGGTTTGGCCAGCTCCCTAGGTGGCTGGCTTGAGGGCCCCAAGGTGCCAGTCTGCTGGTGAGTGGGCTGGGTCCCGATGGTGGGCTTTAGGACTGCGGTGGTCCTGGGGCTGGTGGGTGATGCCAGATTGGGGCTAGTGCTGGCCCACTGGTGGGTGGCACCAGGTCCTGGGGTCTCTGGCCGCAGAGCCCACGGGTGCTGGAGCTGGCGTGGGCTATAGCTGGTGTGCAGGACTGAAGCCCAGAGGGTCCCAAGGCTAGTGCCAGCTCACTGGTGGGCAGAACCAGGTCTTGGAGGCCCAGGCTGCAGAGCCCTGGGTGTTCTGGGGCTTGTGCTATTGCACTGGTGTGTGGGGCTGGGTCCTAGGACCCTTGTGGGGTGGGGCTGGGTCCTAGGACCCTTGTGGGGTGGGGCTAGGTCCTGGGGCAGGTGTAGTCTCAGGAGGTCTTAAGGCAGCCAGCCTGCTGGTGGGTGGGACCGTGTCCCTGTTCAGCTGGTTGCTTCGCTTGGCCTGAGGCGTCCCAGTACTGATGCCAGCAGGTTGGTGGGGAGGGCCAGGTCCTGGCACTAATAAGCTAGAGGGAGGATTCCATAATGGCGCTTGCCAGTTCTGGTGTTCTCGTGCTAGAAGGAGCTCCCAAGATTGGCTGCCGCCAGCGTCTCTGCCCCCAGGGTGAGCTCCAGTCACCTCCTGCCTCTCCCGGAGGCTCTCCAAGATCAGCAGGTGGGTCTGGCCCAGGTTCCTTTCAAATTACTGCTTCTGCCGTGGGGTCCTGTAGTGTGTGAGGTTTCGTGTGCATCCTTTAAGGGAGGAGTCTGTGTTTCCCACAGCCCTCTGGCTCCCCTTGGCCTTCAAAGCCAAACATTCTGGGAGCTTGTCTTCCCCGGGCAGGACCCCCCAGGCTGGGGAGCCTGGTGTGGGGCTTGGACCCCTCACTCCTCGTGGAGAACCTCTGCAGTTGTCATTTTCCTCCTGTTTGTGGGTTGCCTACCTGGGGCGGGGGTGGTGGATTGGACTGTACGGGGTCTCGGCCCCTCCTGCCCGTGTCATTGTGGTTCCTTCTGTATATCTTTAGTTGCTGATGATCTTTTCTGCTAGATTCTGGTCTTCCTCATCAGTAGTTGCTCTGTGAATTGTTGTAATGTTGGTGTGCCCCTGGGAGGAGGTGAGCTCAGGGTCTTCCTACTCTGCCATCTTGGCCATGTCCTCTGACAGTCTAACTCTCAGTAAATGAAAAGCCAGTTGGATATAATAGCTCCCTCTCCTTTATCATTGATTTTGGTAATGAGAATATCTTTATATATCATATAATAATTTTGATCAGTTGTATAAAATTTATGGATCTGTGTGACTATCATATAGAGGCGTATGTCCTGAATTCTTTCTTGCCATTTCTAGGCTCTGCATTAACACGTTATATTTCACCATCAGTGTTCCTTATGTTTCCATCTTTATTTGAAGATTGGTTGTGGGTAAAAAATAAACAATATTTAGGAATGAAAATGAAAACAATGTAAAATGGCTAAAACTACTAGGTGATAAATGGCTGGGGAACTAGGCGTGAGCGTGTTCCTCTGATCACCATGTGACGTGTTCTTGGAAGCTCTCACGCTGCTCATTAATAAACAGAAAATGTCTAAATAATTATTTTATGTATTGCTTTTTTACAAATGGAAATTGGAACAGATGCCATCACTGCCTTTTTTTGATGTGAATGAGCTTCTGGAGGTCATAGGGTTTTGTAAACCATGGAGAGGAGAATTCCACTCTAGTTCATCCTTAGGATCCCTTTCAGTATTTTATTAAAATCCTAGAAAATAAATCATAATACTTTGTAAACTGGGAGGCTCAAGTCTGCATTGTCCTCTACTGTGTTACCCAAGAGTTACACATCAGGGGTAAAGTGTGGGCTTGAAATCAGGCCGCTCTGAGTTGGAGTCTGGATTCTTCTCTCGTTAGCTCTGCGACTTCACACAAGTTTCTCAACTCCTCTGAGCTGTGCTCAGCTTACGCAAAGAAGGACAGGCCCAGAAACCACCTAATAGGGTTATTGTCAGGACTTAGCATCCATTAAACAAATGCTTATTAAGCTACTGCTGTGTGCCAGTCACATTCTCGGGACTAAGGGAACAGTGGTGAGCAGGATAGAAAAAGTCTGCCCTCATGAAGCTTATATTCTAGCAGTGGAGATGGATAAAAACACAAATTTAGAAAAAATGTTAGGTAACGTTAAGTGTTACGAATAAAAGTGAAGCAAGAGGAGAGGTTAGGTGCCCTTTGGGATGGGGTGAACCCAGGAGGCCTTTCTGAGGAGGCGACGCTGGAGCAGAAACTGAGGAAGTGAGGACATGAATGTGAAAATGTGAGGACGGGGTTCCAGGCAGAGGGCACAGCCACAGCAAAGGCCCTGAGGTGCAAGCAGATGGGGTGTGTTTGAGCGACAGTAACGATCCATGAGCTGGAACCAAGCCACAGACGGGGACAGCAGGAGAAAACGAAGCAGGATATGTTTCAAGGCGGTCAGGGGTTTGGGACCAGAACAAATAGGACCTTGTAGGTCATGAAAACAATTTGGGGTTTCATTGTACATGTGATATAAAGTCCTAAAACTGTCTCAAGAAGAGGCATGAACAAATCTGACAGATTTCTAAAAGGATTCTTCTGGCTTCTGTGTAGCAAAGAGATTTCAGGGGCACAGTTGGAAGTGACCCGGGTGAGGGATGACAGTGGTTGTTCCAGGGTGTGAGTGATGGAGAGCGGCAGGCATGGTTGGATTTGGTGCATTTTTGAAAGTAGCATCTATAGGATTGGATGTGGATTGTGATAAACAGACTCAACAACGATTACTTCCGTGTCTTTGTCCAGAGCACCTGGATTGGGGTTCTGCACACTTAAGTTCGGAAGATGGGGGAGGGCAGTTTAAGTGTGTCAGGGGTGGCAGAGACACCCAGAGTCCCACCTCGGCATCGCTGACCTCGGGACTCCTCTCAGCCATCCATTGGGAAATGCCAAGTAGGCTGGTGGAATCGTGAGATTGGAAACCAACAACCTGGAAAAACACAAATATTTTGCTTTTTCCTGGTTCCATCCCATGAACTGGGGATAAATCTCATAACTGGGAAATGAGCTTTTCTTGACTGTTTTAGGGTCATTGGGAATCTACAGCCATTGCTGTTCACTCTTATCTTATAAGATGTTCTTCTTTGCTTTGCGGTGTGGTGTGGTAGTTAAGAGCGGGGGCTTTTGGACTTTAACAGATGAGAGTTTTGGGGTTGTCTGCAACCTAATGGCTTCACCAAGGTATTTCATCTTTACGTTTGCATTTGCTCATTTATTAGATGGAGCTATAATGCCTGTTCCTAGGACTGCCATGTAGGCTTGTGACTTCCGTGCCTTGTCCACGGGTCCCTGGCTGAGGGGGCTTGTGGAGCCTGAAATCCCAACCACGCTCTGCTCCCCAAGCCTCATACCTCTGTGCAGGGCCGTGCATTCCCAGAGGAAGGAGGCTTTTCATTCATCCAAGGACTCCATTTGCTTTGCCAAGCCCTGCGTCCTCTCACAGGATTCTTGTGAGGATCATTAGAGATAATGCGCGCAAAGCATTAGGCAGAGCCCCTGGGCCGAAGCTATTTTATTTTATTTTGGGATGGGGAGGCATGGCTGCTAGCCTAGGCCCACCCTCCCACTGAAGGAAACACACAAAGCGGTAGAAAGAATCGGGTCAGAACATGCCTTTAGTGTTTCTCCTGGATTCTGAAGACGATCCTGCCGAGGCTGTGGTTTCTGGAAGCCTGAGTTCTTCCTGCCTTGTTGCTCTTGCTTTAACTTACCTTCTCAGCTTTGACTTCTCATCTGCCTGGCTTTTCCACCTGCCACTTGCACCTCCCTTCTCTAGTTGCCCCTGGGCTGGGTGCCCCGCACATCTGGCCCCTGGGCCTCTTGGGTCTTTGGTCCTGTTTACCCCTCTGAACACATCTGCTACGTGCAGGGCCTGGGGTGAACCACGTCAGCCCTGCCGACTCTGGCTCCTGGCCCTGGCCCTGCATCCCATCAGCCTGGCCCCGCAGATCCTCTTGCTTCGTTGACTGTTCTTTATTTGGAAGCCTTTTAAACGAGAGGACTTGGCAGGGGAGAGGGAGGCACTTGACAGAAGTCTCACAGGAGAGCGTTAAAGACGGAAGGTGCTCTGATTCCCAGGAGGACTTTTTTCCCTCTGGAACTTCGGAGCAGCTCCCGTCCCGTTCGCTGGCGTCTGTGTTGTCTCCCCACGTTAGGACTCGAGCTAAGCCTGATTTTCACAGCCCTGCCAGCCTGAGCCCAGCCCCTTTTCACTGTACTTTCTGAATTTGCCCCATGTTAGCAAAATTTTCTCTCCAGAAGGGGGCCTTCTCTTGGCCTCCCTGGGACGGCTAAGAACTCAGAGTCTCCTGGCCTCCGATGGTTGATCAGCGGAGCCGGCGGCCGTGTCTGCTGGCTTGTGCCCCGCGGACGCAGACGCAGCCCGGTCCCTGCCGGCGGCTCCGGCAGAGGGGTGGCAATCCAGCTGCTCTGCGCAGCCACACACGGGGCTGGGCTCGGGCCCTGGATGGTCAGGCCGATGATGAGAAGGCAGACTTTGGGAGGCAGGTTGAGGGAGAGTCCTGGGGAACCTGCCGTCCTGTGACTGCGGCATGGGGGTCCTTTCTCACGGGCACGTCTGTACTCACTGCAGAGAAGGACCATGTGCTGCAGGTCCTGGGATGGTGGGTCCTGGGGAAAGAAACTGATCAACACCATTCTCTAGCAAATACATCTGTCCCCAGAGTGTGGAAATCCCTTTGATGTAGATTCTCTTCTTGGGTTTCTTTTCCAGCAGCCTTTCTGCCACCCCCTCTCCCCGCCCCGGGCCAGGTCAGGGGGAGGCACATACTCTCTAGGAATGGGGTGGGAGCGGGGCTGGAGGGGACAAGACACGGGGCAAGTCCCATCATCCGGGAAGGGAAAATAGGCTTTTCCAATGAGGGGAGGTTGTCATAAGGAGCGAAGAACAAGCGCACAGAAGGGTAGGAGTCGAGAGGTCATTATTTTTGGCCCCTCCCTATCTTGGGGTCCAACACTCCGGATTAGGGGAGGGAGTAGAGGCGAGGGAATGGAGACACTTAGATATTCGGGCTGAATCGTAGTGCCCAGTGTTTCCACCTCATCTTAGGGCGTAGCCTTAGGAAGCAGGTCCTACAGAGAAGCCCAGAGCCCAGCCTCACGCCCGCGCATCGGGGCAGCTGGCGGGGAACGGCCGAGGGAGGCGTCTAGGTACGTGGGCCTGAAAGAGCGCCCCCTACAGCCCGCAGCCCGCAAATAGGGCCTGGAGGATCCAGAGGTTCTCCTGGACCGGCGGACCTGGCGAGGCGCAGGGGCTGGGACCGGGAAGAGGCAGCTCGAGCCGCAGGTGTCTGCTGGATGCCCCCGTAGGGCCCTGCCGGCCCGGGGGCCCACGCAGCCCAGCTCAGCTCTGAGCAGCAGAGACCAGCACGGGGCCCCAGGGGCGAGCCCAGGACATTCCAGGGGACAGCCTTCCCCAGAAGCTGCCTCCCTGCCCCCATGGGAAGGATGCACGCACGTCCTCCTCGCCTGCCTAGATGCTGCCTTATAAAGGGGCTGGTGGGGGAGACTCATTGTGCTGGAAGAGACCGTTCTCATGGGAGCTTGGACCTTGAATTGAGTGAATATTTAAGCCAAAGAGACTTTTAAAAAATCTGAAAAGACCCAGTCACCTTGAACCGTTTTGCACGCCTGAATCCAGCCTTAATCCTAACACTAGTTTTTAACTCACCTGGTAAGGTTTGGTGTGAGCATTAAATGAGATACTGTGTATAAAGCACTTAATTCAGGGCTTGGCCCATGGTCCCTGCTGAGTGAATGTCCCACCCCTCCCCTGCCCTCCAGTCTTGACCCCTCATCAACCATAGTCCGCTCACGTTATCTCCAGGCCGAGGATACAGGAGAGGATGCTGGCAACTCAGAAGGCAAAACTGTGCTGGCCCATCTCACGTTTCACCAGGGAGAGGCCTTCACTGGCTGCCTGGCTTCTGGAGCTGGGAATTTCCGGGCTGACTTCCAGAGAACCAGCCATTATGAACTTTAATTAAAGCCTCAGAAAAATCTCTGCCGAGTCCCTGCACCTGCCCACAATCCTGTTACGGGCACCTGAATCTGTGCGCCTGTCATCCATCTCCTGAGGGGCTGGGAAAACTGACAGCTTTTGTCAGAGCAGGAAGGAGGGTGCCCCACCTGCCACCGCGTCACGTGATGTGGGCTTGGGGGGTGTTGAGAGCAGCAGTTACCCCTCTGGCTGGCATGGCTACCCCGCTTCCCCCTCCCATACCCATTCCTGCTCCGCTCTGGTCTCCTGAGGATGGGGCGGGCATCACTTGGCCTCCGTCACCGCCTTGGTTTCGGGGCTGGCCACCTTGGTCTGGAAGCCTTGTCTTTGGTTGGCCTTCTGAGCTGCCTTCAGATAAAAACTCCCCTTTCAGAGCTGCTGACAGTCTGAGCCAGAATAATATGCACGCCTGACATGGATTACATGCTGTCTGGCTTGAGGGCAAGGGAATGGGTAAGATGCCCTCCAGGCAATCTGTTGGCCTGCAGATTATAGGACGTGTGGTGTCTCCTTAAACCATTTTAAAATCAAAATATCATGTACATATAGAAAGGTGACGTGCAAAAAATATACAACTCACTCAGTTTTTGAAAACTGAACACACCCTTAACACCCATTACCCAGATCAAGGAAGAACATTGTTAGCACCCGGGGTCCCCCACCCTCACCCCGTTCCCTTGGAGTCGCTGCCTTCCTCGGGCTAACGACCGTTTGGATTTAACACAACTATTTTGTTTTTGAACTTTATAGAAATAGAATCATACTGTACAGTAATTCTTTTGTGCCTGGCTTCTGTTGTTCAGGTGATAGGTGTGAGACTTGTCCATATTGTTGTGTGTTTTGGTGTTTCGTTCATTCTCCTTGCTGTATAATATTCTGTTGGGCAAACGTATCAGAACGTATTCATGCATTCTGTTGCTTATAGCCATCCGGGTAGCTCCCAGTTTGCGGGGTACGAACGGTGCTGCTGTGCACGTTCTTGGTGCGTCTTTCAGCTCACAGATTCCCATCTGTGTCGGGCAGGTACTGAGGAGCAGAGCTGTGGGCTCACAGGGCATGGCCGTGCTCCGCTCCGGCAGACACTGCCAAGCCTCTTGCCAGAGAGGCTCCACCTGTGTTCATTCCACCAGCACCATGTGGGCGTTTGGAAAAATGGGGAGGAATTCCAACATTGGCATTTTCCCTCTTTTTCGTTCTTGCCATTCCCACGAGTGTGCAGAGGTATTGCATTGCGATTTCATCGGCCTTTCCCTGATGATCTGATGCTTAGGGAAGCTGGGCACCTTTTCATAGGCTTATTGGTCACGTGGATACCTTTTTTTAACCCAGTATTCCTTCACGTCTTTTGCCCATTTTTCTGTTGGATTGCCTGCCTAATTCTTACTGAGCTTTGGAGGTTTTTCATGTATTCCAGATCCAAGTCCATTGTGGGACGTATGTATGTCAATATTTTTCCCATTCTGTGTTTTGTTTATTCACTCACTCACTAGTGTCTTTTGATGAGTAGAGGTTCTTCATTTTAATGTAGTAGTACACGTCAATTGTTAGAGTAATATCCTGTACAACAGTTAATGTTTATTGCTTGCTGACTTGTGTCCTTGTATACCTTGCTCACTTAACTTTCACACTGACATATTTTTCAAATGGGAAAAATGAAGCTTAGAGAAGCTAAGAGACTTTCCCAAGTTAGGAAACAGCAGAGGCCAGGTTCTTGTCCAGCCCTTCCCACTCCAGAGCCTGTGTCCTGTGATCTCTGCTGTTCCACAGAAGGTACCAGCTAATATCCATGGGCACTGTTCAATCCTCCAGTGCCTTTCGTTTGGGTTGTACATTGTTTTCCAGTTAAATTAGTTGCCAACATTTAACGATTAGGAGAAATACAGTTTTCCAGCTTTTTTTTTTTTTTTTTTTTTTTTTTTCAGAAAATTGTAAGATCTGGTAATACTGGTCTCATTTTCCCACACGTCACCCTGGGCTGCTGGAGATGAGTACCTACTGCTCCCCATAGATGGACATGAGCCCTCTAGTTTTTTGCTGGAGATGCCTTGGTTGGTCCTGCCTGGCCTGCTTCAGTCATTCATGTTTCCTGCCTGGCTCCTGGAGGCATCTGAGTTTTCAGCCCTGCTGTCCTGTTTCCCTTAAGTGACATAATTGGCTCTTCATCCTTCTGTTTCATCTGTTCTTACCTTCATGCATTCTGACCTTCCTGTCTCCCTTTCCCAGGTATCTAGGCTCTGTGCTCAGGCTCTCTGTCCCCCTCTCCAGCCAGTAGCGTTTTTTATGGGTAAACAGAGTAGTCCGCTGCTTATGTGGGGCAGTTAGAAGAACCCCTCAAAATATTCTACCCCTTCCTTTAAGAGGTGAAGGTGTTGTATCTCCGTAAAGCTTGGAATGCAAACATTTTCCTGGAAGAAGTGGTAAAGTATCCCAGTAGGATTTAATTTATCAGATCGGCTCCTTAAGCAAAAGCCTAAGAGGCAGTGGTAGAGATTCGTAGACAGTACAGGTTAGGAGAGTGGTCAGGGAAATCTTACGTCTCTGAGTGGCTGGATGCCTCGGATGGGATGCTGTGCTAGGAAAGCTTCAGAGCTGGAAAAAAGCGTGAAGACGTTGCGGGGGATGGGGGATGGATGGGTAGCTAGGTGTAGTTCTTTTAGAACTTAGCAAATTTGCCCTGGGCATGTCTCCTGCCCATCCATTTCCTTTCGTTCTCGAAATTCCTCCTCGAAGTCAGTATAAGGTGGACGTTAAGAGCTGGAATCTCAAGTTAGACTCATTGAATTTGAATCTTGTCTTTGCTTCTTACTGGCTGTGTGACCTGGGGTTAGTCAACGTTTTGTACTTCAGTTTCCTCATCTGTAATTTGAGGATAATAACATACTGCCTCAGAGGGTTGTGAGGACTAAAAAATAAGAATATTTATAATCTTCTTAGAATGGAGTTTGGCAAATTATTAGCCCCCAATAAACATCAGTTACTGGTGCTGCTGTTGTTACGTTGGCACAAGCACCAGACACGGAGGGGTCAGATGCCAAGAGATCAAAATCTTGCTCTGTCAGGCGCTGGCCACGTGACCTTAGGCAAGACTGTGTGTCCAGGGAGTGTCTGTTCCCACCTGGAAAAGATGTTGGGAGAATGAAAAGTGAGGTGAAACAAGACAATCAGGATGAAAGCACCAGGCAGTTTGTGTTTATTATGTCTCATCTGTCTCCTCCCTTCTCTCTTCCCCTCTCTTCTGCTGGAGATGGGTAATGGACTAGTGGAGAAGGTGAGGTGAACACGCTTGAAAAAACAACTAGTATTATCACATTCACTAACACGGAAGATAAGGACTGTAGTGATGTCTCTTTTTTTTCCCCCAAGATTGGTAATTTGTTTTATCCTTTATTTTCTTGACCAGTCTGACTAAATATTGATCAATTTCATTGATCCTTTCAAACAACCAGCTCTTAGTTTCATTGATTTTTCTCTTTTCAATTTCATTTATTTCTGTTCCCCCTTTATTATTTCCTTCCTTCTGTTTGCTTTGGATTTAATTTTTTCTTTTTCTACTTGAAGTGCAAGCTTAGATGATTGATTTAAAGCTTTCTTTTTTAGAATGAATATATGTATATGTACAACTGAATTACTTTGCCGCATACCTGAAACTAACACAACATTGTAAATCAACTATACTTCAAAAAAAGAAATTCTAGTTGAACTTAAAAAGAAAACTTTCTCATTTTAATACCAAGTATTCAATGCTATAAATTTCTCTCTAAGTATTACTGGCATTCTAAGTATAATGGCATTCCACAAATTTTGATATGTGTGTTTTTATTTTCCTCAGTCAAAAATATTTTCTAATTTTCTTTGTGATTTCTTCTTTGACCCATGGGTTATGTAGAAGGATATTGTTTAATTTCCAAATATTTGGGGATTTTTCCAGACAGCTTTCTGCTGTTGATTTCTAGTTTAATTCAGTTGTGGTCACAGTACAACATTTTTATTATTTCAATTATTTAAAATTTATTAGATTTCCTTAATGATTCAGAATATGGTCTATCTTAGTGAATGTGTATTGCAAAGAATGTATTTTCTGTTGTTGTTTGGTGGAGTGATGTATAAATGTCAATTCAGTCAAGTTGGTTTGAAGTGCCTTCTGTATCCTTACTGCTTTTTTGTACTTGTTCTGTCAACTACTGAAGGGAAGTGTTGAAATCTCTAATTTATACTGGAGGATTTGTCTGTTTATCCTTTCAGTTCTATCAGTTTTTATTGCATACATTTTGATCTATGCGTTTGACACATGTGTTTTACTGTATGTGTTTTGGATTATTAGGCCTTCTTAATGAAGTGACCATTTTATCACTGTTTGATGTCCCTTTTTATATCTGGTAATGTTCTTTGTTCTGAAGATTATTTTGTTTGTATTAGCTTTCTTTTGATTAGAGTTGGCATGGTATATCTTTTTCCACTCCTTTACTTTTTTTCTATATATGCCTTTATATTTTAAGTGGGTTTCTTGTACATTTATATTTAATGTACTCATTAACGTATTTGCATTTTAAAGCCACCATGTTACTGTTTGTTTCTCTTGTTCTGTCTGTTCTTTGTTTCTGTTTCTCCTCTTTTCCCGCTTTCTTTTGAAATGAGTGTAACTTATTATTCCATTTTTTCTCCAGTATTGGCCTATTAGTTATACCCATTTAAAAAATTTAGTGGTTGCTCTAGGGTTTACAAGATACATCATTAACTTATCACATTTTACTTTTGAATAATATTATATCACTTCACATAGGGCATAAGAACCTTACACCAGCATACCTCAGTTCCCTCCCTCCTATCTTTTGTTCTACTATTACATACATTTCACTTCAGTGTATGTTGTAAACCCCCCAATACATTGTTGCTGGTTTTGTTCTATACCAATGTTTCTCAAACTTTTTTCCATTATTTCTTCCCTAAGTCACACTGTAGACATTATTTTCTTTCCTGAATCCCCTCTTCCCCCTTGAAATACTACAGATGTACTATGCATTGGTTTATATTCTTTGGCCTTCTGGAGGCCTGAAAATAACTGTAATAACTAAGATAGTTTTTGGCTTCCAAAGAACCAGTTTTATACCCCTGGGGACAATATTGCCCCCACTGAGTATACATGCTTCAGACCAGGAGTCCCCAACCTCTGGGCTGCTGGTACCAGTCCTCAGCCTGTTAGGAGCCGGGCCGCACAGCAGGAGGTGAGCAGCGGGCAAGCGAGTGAAGCTTCATCTGCCGCTCCCCTTGGCTCGCATTACCACCTGAACCATTCCCCCTCCCCCACCCCATGGAAAAACTGTCTTCGACAAAACTGGTCCCTGGTGCCAAAAAGGTTAGGGAGCACTGCTTTAGAGAGTGAATTATCTTTTAAAAAGATCAAAAATAAGAAAAATTTCTTTATATTTACCATTCTTTTTACTATTTCTGGTACTCTTTCATTGTGTAGATCAAGATTTTTAACTAAAGAACTTCCTTTAACATTTCTTGTTGTGCAGATTTGTTGGCAATGAATTTACTCAGCTTTTGCTTGCTGAAATAGTGTTTATTTTGTCTTCTTTTTTTTGTTTTTGTTTTTGTGGTATGCGGGCCTCTCACTGCCGTGGCCTCTCCCATTGCGGGGCACAGGCTCCGGACGCGCAGGCTCGGCGGCCATGGCTTACGGGTTTGTTTTTGTTTTTGTGGTATGCGGGCCTCTCACTGCCGTGGCCTCTCCCATTGCGGAGCACAGGCTCCGGACGCGCAGGCTCGGCGGCCATGGCTTACGGGCCCAGCCGCTCTGCGGCATGTGGGATCCTCCCAGACCGGGGCACGAACCCGCGTCCCCTGCATCGGCAGGCGGACTCCCAACCACTGCGCCACCAGGGAAGCCCTTGTCTTCATTTTTGAAAGCTATTTTCTTTGTGTATAGTGTTCCGGGTTGACTGTTTTTTTCTTTCTTTCCATGCTTTAAAGTTGCCACTCTGTTATCGTATGGCTTGCATAGTTTCTGCCAAGAAATTGTCTATAAATCTTATCTTTGTTCCTTTGTATATAATACCCTCCTTTCCTCATTCCTCCCACCTCCACCACTCCAGTTTAATTAAAGATTTTTTTCTTCCTATCTTTGGTTTTCAGAAGTTTGATTGTGATGTGTCTAGGTATGTGGGGTTTTATATTTGTTTTTGTATCTATTCTGCTTGGGGTTCTCTGGAATTCTTGGATCTGTTTTGTTGTTTTTGATTAATTTTGGAAAATTCTTAACCAACATCCATTCAGATACTCCTTCTGTCCTGTTTCTCTTAATCCTTCTGGGACTTCAATTACATGTATGATAGATCCTTTGATATTGTCTATAGCTCTTGATTGCTGGATTCCTTTTTCTTCTTTACTCTTTTTGCTCTTTATATCTTACTTTGGATGATGTTTGTTGACTTGTATTCAAGCTTATTGAGTCTTTCCTCAGCTACATTCAGTCACCTACTAAGGCACTCTCGCAAAGACATTTTTTCACATCAGTTATAATTTTTTTGCTCTAGCATTTCCATGTTACACTTTTGAATTTCTGTCTCTCTATGCAAAGTCCCGATTTTCTCATGTATGTTGTCCTTCTTTGTAGTAGATTCTTCCTTAACATATTATTATAATTATTTTAAGGTCCCTGTATGATAATTCTGGCATCTAGATCAATTTTGGTTTTGTTGATTTCCTCATTTCTTGACAGTGCTGTTTTTTTTTTAATGTTTCTCAAGATTTTTTTTATTGAATTCTGGACATCGTGTTTGAAAGGGCAGTGGAAACTGAAGTAGATGGTATTTACACCTGGAAATGGGCTTATGCCTCTCTGTCAGGCCGATAGTGAGGGGTGGAGTCAGTCCAGTCAGAGGTGGAGGTGGCTTTGAATTTTGTCCTTGCTAGAGTCCTTTGCGGTGTACCGCAGACTTTAGATTCCTTCGCGGGCAGGATGCTATTACTGTATGCGCTTCGTGTGGGCTGTGGAGCACTGAAAATTGGTCCTCACTCTTCCCTTTCAGTCCTTTGCCACAGGGGGTCTTTCTCCTTCCCCTCCCCCAGCATCAGACTGCCGATCCTTGTTACTTGGTGCTCAAAGCCTTTGGTGTGAATGAAAGATGCTTCTGGAAGATGGGTGGGCTTTCAGGCCTATGTGCAACTAAGGGGGCTCTCTCTGGTTGCTACCTTACCCGTGATCCTTCTCACAAGTAACCAGGTGGTGGTCGTTGGATAGGATCTTCAGTGCAAAATCCTCTTGTGTCTGGAGCTCCCAGTTGCTCTAATCTGTCATGCTGACCTATACTCAACTTTCAGAACCTCAGAATTTTTAGTTATTTCTTCTCATTCACTTTTAAAAAAATACATTTATTCATTTATTTATTTTTGGCTGCGTTGGGTCTTTGTTGCTGCACGCGGGCTTTCTCTAGTCGCGGCGAGCGGGGGCTACTCTTCGTTGCGGTTCGTGGGCTTCTCATTGCGGTGGCTTCTCTTGTTGCGGAGCACGGGCTCTAGGCACGCGGGCTTCAGTAATTGTGGCACACAGGCTTAGCTGCTCCGCGGCGTGTGGGATCTTCCCGGACCAGGGCTCGAACCTGTGTTCCCCGCATTGGCAGGCGGACTCTCAACCACTGTGCCACCAGGGAAGCCCCTCCTCATTCACTTTTATGGTGACTGCCTTTCCTTCCCATGCTCTGCCAAACACGCAACTGCGTGTGTCCCATCTTGCCTTGGAGGAGCTTGTTATTTTTTAAAAAATTCAGCTCACCTGGTTACCTTGCAACGTCCACTCCCTGATGGGCTCACGAAAAGTTTTGATTTAACAGATATTTGTTGTTAGGGTGGAAGCTACATTTCCCGGCAGTGTCTTTATCCTAAGTGGAAGCAGCATTCTGGTGGTGGCTACATAGATTTTATTTGTTCCCCTTATTCTCTAGTCCTTCCATCAACGGGTGGGCTGGGTTCCCATTTCCCTCCTGTGGTTTATATCAGAGCCTCGTGTGAAATAGAATATACGTCTCCTCTGTGGGTTGTATTTTTCTCATCAGGCATCCATAATCAATATTCATCTAAGGGAAAAGGAAAACCCCTCTTTAGAGGCTTTATGTGGTCATTTACTAACTTTATGAAGTGGGGAACAAAAAGATATGGTTAGTACCTTTTCTTTTTAAAAGAAATCTTTTTTTTGTGTGTGTGTGTGGTACGCGGGCCTCTCACTGCTGTGGCCTCTCCCGCTGCGGAGCACAGGCTCCGGACGCACAGGCTCCGCGGCCATGGCTCACGGGCCCAGCCGCTCCGCGGCATGTGGGATCTTCCCGGACCGGGGCACGAACCCGTGTCCCCTGCATCGGCAGGCGGACTTTCAACCACTGCTCCACCAGGGAAGCCCAAGAAATCATTTTTTATTTTAAAAGTAATTCATGAACAAAATAGAGAGTTAAAAAATGCAGAAAGATAAAAAAAATAAAGAAATAAAAACCACCCGTAATCCCATCAGCTAAAGAAACCATGACTCATATTTTATCGAATTTCTTCTAGTCATTTTTCTATGAGTGTATCTTTGTTGGTTTGTACATATCAGTATACATGCCCCCAAATTTGTGTGTTTTGTTTAAATAAGCTAGTTTCAAAAAGGTGTGTTTTTCTGTGGGTTGAGTACTGTGGCACTCATGAAATGCCGATATGTTACTCATGTTTGCCTGGTAAAGATACCAAAATGTATGGCATTTTTTTTTAGTTTGCTGTTAGGGCTGGATTCCTTCTTGCAGCTACTTTACACGAACAGCCAGGGCAGGTGTGTATATGTGATTCTAATGGAATGTGATTCATTTCAGAAAAGACCAGTTGTTGGTTCCTTGTGCTGCAGTCCCCTGTTCCCCATGTAACTTTTGTCCCTTTCCATTTTTTTCAACCCATTCTCAGGTTTAGAGCAAACAGAAAGAAGGAAACGCTATGATCTTCTTAGTATGTTTTGTTTTCTTCCTTTTCCAGAAAGTATTTTGGAGAAAAAATTGGCCTGTACTTCGCCTGGCTGGGGTTGTACACATCCTTCCTCATCCCACCGTCTGTCATCGGGGTCATCGTGTTCCTTTATGGATGTGCAACGATGGACGAGGATATTCCCAGGTGAGTTGGTTTTAACGGAAAAGGCTCAGTTCTCACGTGTCAGTCGTTTGGAGTTTCACCCCAGTTGCAAGTACACTGTACGTTTCAGATGCCTCCTTCCAAAGCCTCACCCTCTGTTCTTCTCCTTCCCGCTTTCTTTACCATGCAGCAGGTCACTTGTCACTTCCCTCTTGAGAGGTCTGGGAGCAACAGATTCTGGGAACAGCTCAGAGCCACGCTGGGTGTGGCCACTTCCTTTCCTGGTCAAGCTCTTCTCCAGGACCAGGGTCTGATTGGCCAGGGTCTGAAAACGGATGAAAAAGAAATCATGCCCGAGAAAAGCTTTTTTTCCTCTCAATTTCATGACATTTTCCCTTTGGTTTCCCAGATGACCCAAGGCAGGAAGTGTTGAGTGGTACTGGATAGAGATGGCATCTGTGTGGTCAAACGCTGCTGGGATAAAATGCTGTGAGGCTGTCCGCAGAAGCAGGCAGCTCTGGGGCTGAGGAAGCCGCAGCTCTGGCTCAGGATGTCACAGACTGCAGGAGGTGACAGGCCCCATAGCGGGGCTCTTGGGCATCCAAGACATGGAACAGAGGCTGATCCTGCGGGAGAAGAGATCCTGCAGAGAAGATAGGGATGTAAAAAGAGCATCCTGGGGCGTCCCTGGTGGCGCAGCGGTTGGGAGTCCGCCTGGCGATGCAAGGGACGCGGGTTCGTGCCCCGGTCTGGGAGGATCCCACATGCCGTGGAGCGACTGGGCCCGTGAGCCATGGCCGCTGAGCCTGCGCGTCCGGAGCCTGTGCTCCGCAGCGGGAGAGGCCACAGCAGTGAGAGGCCCGCGTACCGCAAAAAAAAAAAAAAAGAAAAAAGACCATCCTTTAGGACTGAATGTGTTACATAGTAGCTCTGTGACTGGGTACCTCACTCCCTGACTCTTGGTTTCCTTGGCTGTGAAATGGTCATAATAACACCTACTTCATGGTGGTGTGATGAGGACTAAAGTAGACAGTGTCTGGCACACAGCAAAGTATTAATAAATTATTGTTGAATGAATCAATATATGTGGAAATAGAGTTTGAGACACTTAGCCAATATTTAGAATTTAAGTCTCTTGCCATCTCCGGAACCGGCTTTGCAAACTGAAGCATTCTTTATGCATTTTACTTTTTTTTTTTTTTTTTTTTTTTTTTGACCATGCCTCGAGCCATGCGGGATCTTAGTTCCCCGACCAGGGACTGAACCCGCGCCACCTGCAGTGGAAGTGGGGAGTCTTAACCACTGGACCGCCAGGAACTTCCCTCATTTGTGTATTTTAATACTCTTTCTGTTGCAAGTGATAGAAATGCATGTGAACTAACGTACACAGAAAAAGGGAATTTATCCTCAGGGTTTGGGGGGGCCCTCAGGGGACCCAGTGGCAGACACGTGGCTAGCCCAAGGGACTGTGGAAACAGGGACTCCTTCTGTTTACTGCCTGTCTCTGATGATTTCTAGTATTTATTTGTTTCACTGCAGAGTTTCTCCATTGGATGTAAACACTGCTGCTTGTAGCTCATGGGCGTCATACCTGAGAGCTTTATACTCGACTGGTCCCAAGTGAAGAAGTCCTGTTGACTCCTTTTGGCTTAGGTAGAGGCTCTGGGTCAACCGGTCATGGCTTTGGGGCAGGATGACACTGTGCCAGCAGGGATGCTCCCTCAGTAGCCCGGGGGACGGGGACACTGGGCAGCCTGCGGGTGTCCACGACAGTTGGGGGTAGGGATGGGGGAAGTCGGGGCCACCCTGAAGAAATGGGCAAGAGCTGTGCTCTTTGAGGAAAGCGTATCCACCAGTGGCAGGAACCAGGTGATCTTCCATGATGTCACTCTATAGAAAAGCTCTTGCAGATTAGGGACACTGGAGATGGCCGTGTCAGTAGTTAGAATAAAGCTCAGTACCTTGGTATGAGAGACAAGGATTTGGGTATGTTTGTGTCTAAAAACTCTGGTGTCATCCGTTCAGGGTTCGGGGCTGGCATTCTGGGACCTCTGTCGCAGGAGCTATGTTTTCCGGGCTCTGCCTTCCACAGCACGAGGGAAGAACGAGTACTTACCAAGTTCCTGGTCTTGGTTGCACCGGGCACGGTGCTAGGTGGTTTCTGTGTGCCGTTTCTTTGGTCCTGTAGAGATCAGTGTTGTCAACAATAGGTATTCTCACCTCAGAGAGATGGAGCCATGGATGCTACCTGAGGTCACTTGTCCAACTTCAGCAATTCATAATTGTCAGGGTTGGGATTTGAGCGCCACCTGCTCCAAGGTCTTTGCTTTTTCCAGTAAGGGCTCTTACCCTCCTCTGCAGCCCAGGTGCTCCAACTGGCCCCACCTGGTTCAGTCTCAGAAAAAACGGCTCAGTTGCCCGGTTGTGACCCCTGGGGAGCTGGGCCTCAGGTTGATCCAAGCTGAGGACCCCGTACCATGCACCGCGAGCCAACTCAGCACAGCGGGTAGGGCATCTGTGTGCTGGTTTACATCAGGACTTAGAACTTGTGCCCTGGTTCTCCACACAGGAATGCATGTGACAGTGACCACTGCGGCTGGAAGTGACCATGGTCTACACAAGCTGCAAAGGCATTTATCTGTGCACATGCATGGACACTCACACATGTGCAGGTTTAGATGCATGTGAAATGTGATCATTATCGTTGCAGACAGCCTGGAGTGTGTGACGTTTTACGAACTGTGGATAGCAGCCCATTAATGGATTATAGAATCAATTTAATCGTTACCTTTTAAATGAACTAGAATAAGGTAGGACAGAGTAGAATGAAGTATATTATTAGTAGTCATCATGAGAAGGAAGTATCAGAATTGTTTCATGACAGTCAATTTAGTGATACAAGTGTTTTTGTGGGGAGCGGGTACGTATATACTCGCATACTGGAATCGGTGGTAAATTTTTTTTAAACTGTTTTTTAACTTTCTATAACAAAAAAGTTTGAAATTGGCTGTTATAAAATTTGAAATTTTGGTTGCCAGTTTTTCAGAGTAGGGTGTGGCAAATCAGGAAGGTGTACATAGAAAAACTTAAGCATACTATGAAGAAGTTTTTGAGAACTGCTCCTTAATCATAATTGTGTGTCTATCAAAAGTCCAAGCTCTACACCTGGCGAAAACTCACAAACTACCAATCCTCATCAACAGAGGAATAGCCTCTAAGTCCCAAAACTGAATCCAAACGAATTCGTACTTTTCTAGGGTCTGTGTCTATCAGCCACTCCTAAGCATGATTAAAAACTTGCACTCTTCCTGGGATTATTTTAAAGGTTTCTAATTTTGGCATTAAGCCTGGAATTTAGTATCTGTGTATCTTTAAAAATAAAGATACACTATGTACAATAAAGCACTTTAAAAAATGCTTTATTTTGAAAACAGTGTAGATTCACAGGAAGTGGTAAAGATAGTGCAGAGGGCCCAGGGTACCCTTCATCCAGTTTCTGCCAGTGATTATGTCTTATATAACTACAGTACAGTATCAAAACCAGAAAATTTACATCATGTGGAACTTTAAATGGTACCTTTTATCGCCAAGAACTTTGATATGTGAGACACAAGCGTCACTTGTAAATAATAATTCCATATGTGCACGATACATCTATAGAACCTTCCTTGACTTAGCAAGGGGTTGGTTGCATTTGTTCTCCATTTGCTTACACGCATAGGAAAGACTGGAGCATTTTTTAAAAGCTGATTAATCTAAACCATATTTCCAAAAATTGGTTAGTTTAGATCTGAGACCTTAATAGCAGATGTTCTGTCTGAATTTCCTGAATAATTGCCTCCCTCTGTGGCTAGTACAGCCCTGTGTCACCTGACCTGTGAGCGGTGGGTCACTCATTGAGAACACCACCCACTCTGGGGTCTCGGTTCACCTGATGGTCAGCCCATTCATCAACCTTCTTCTGCTTCGTAGAGAAAATGATAGATTGAAGAAAGACACCATTGCATTTATAGCCACTGTTACTTCGAACTAGGAATCTGTGGTTAATGCAGCTAGTGAATGACCCAGACCTGACTTCAATTCTAGGGGAGCTTCCCCCATCTTTCAGCTTGTCTAGAGGCAGCCTCTTTCAGAGACTACAGAGTCCTTTTAATGTCATCCTAAGGCAGAATTTCTCCAGAATTCTGTTCAAATTGCTTGCATCAAAAAACCCAAAAGATGAAACAAAAAAACCCCAACCCAATACACATAGAGCATTCTGACTTAAGACTTAAAAGATGTGAGGAGTATCCATGTACCATGGCTGCCATTTTGCCATTTTGTACAAATGATTGGCAGTTGACTGCATGCTAATTTTAAAACCAATAATGTACACGGCCCTTAAGTTACAAAGTGCGCCAAGTTGGTGGCTAATACTTTTTCACTCCTGACCTTTTAGCATTGACTAGTTTTGATTGAGATTAGGTGTTCTAGGATTCTGCCCACTTCTATGTGTAAAAAAAAACCCTCCGCAGCAAAGATATGAGAAGAGCTCATGTCTTCTCGGAAATGGCTTAGAAGCAAAGCTCTTTACTAGACTTTTTTTCACTGTTTTCCACGTGAGTCTGTTTTCTAAGAGGTACTCTCCTCTCCAAAAGCAGCAACTCCTCCACCAGGCAGCCGACATGTGTCTGACCCAGAAGACTTCAAATAACCCTGTCTCTCCGGTTACCAACCAGCGCGTGCCCAGGTGAAGCTAGCACGGCTGAACTTATTATTAAGGAATGACTATTTAATATTGTCTGTGTGAGCGAGTCGCCGCTCTTGACACTTACCAATGGAGAGCTTAGCGGCAAGTCAGTGGAGGGACTGGGATTTATCCTCGGAGACCTAGAGTTTCCATTCTCTCACACAGAAGGCCTTCCCTGCCTTGGCTCATTGAAAACAAGCCTGAAAGCTGGGACTTGACAGACAGTGACAGCCCTCGGTGAAACCTTTCGACTGCTTAGCGATGGGGAGCTAGACGCAGGCATCCTGCCGGCTTCTGGGTTTCATCTGATCCCGGGCTTCGGCACCCAGGTACCAGCTGCCTCCGCCGGCAGCGGCCTCCGACTGTACCGTGCTCGGTAGCGCCCTCTGCTGCCCGTTTCCGGAGGAAACCCAGCTGTGGTTTCAGCCTGGGATCCCCTGCGGCCCTGTCACTGTGGCTCCAGCTGCTCTGTGAGGACAGCCAGTGCTTCATTTTCATGAAATTGCCAGTTCTCCACCCTTTTTCCCAAAACCGTGAGCTTAGCCATTTACCCATCCCCCAGGGGGACTATTACACACCAGAGTGATGAGTTCATTCATTTTCCTACCAGGATGTGGTGTGGAGGGTTACTGGGGAAGCCAGTTAGGGCCGAGAATACTTTGGTTCTTATTTGCAAGCGCTCTGATGAGCCTAAATATATTGGGTCCAGCTAATCACCTAACGAATGAATGGAATTTCAAATACATTCATGAGTCCTGTAATAGAAATACACTGAAAATAGGTGAGAATATAGGTGATGGTTACTTGACTAGTTCTTCGTTCTCCAACTTTCTTGGAATCTAGACTTTGGAAGAATTTACCTGATTCTTCTGGCCTCCCTCATCCCATCTCATGGTTACGATAATTCTTTTTTTTTTCTTTTTGCTTAAAAAAATTTTTTTTTTATTTTTTAGAATTTTTATTGGAGTATAGTTGCTTTACAATGTTGTGTTAGTTTCTGCTGTACAGCAAAGTGAATCAGTTATATGTATACATATAGCCCCTCTTCCTTGGATTTCCTTTCCATTTAGGTCACCGCAGAGCCTTGAGTAGAGATCCCTGGGCTATACAGCAGGTTCTCATTAGTTATCTATTTTATACATAACATCAATAGTGTCTATATGTCAATCCTAATCTCCCAATTCATCCCACCCCCCCTTTCCCCCTTGGTATCCATACATTTGTTCTCTAGGTCTGTGATAATTCTTACTAAGTTGAGGTTACTGGTCCCCTTTCTACAAACCGTCACATGGCTGATGCACTGAGAAATGGGCTTCCAGCCACCTGACTCCATTCTTTTTCACGAGGCTTCTCCTTCCAGAGGAAGGAATCGTGTTGGTTCAGCTGCACGTTCGTGTTTGTTCGTCTGTGTGACCAGCCTTACTCGCTGATGAGACAGCCCATGCTTGCATGAGGACAGTGGGCTCTAACCTCCGATGGGCGATTGATTCACAATTGTTGATGTGCCCCACCAAGCCCGTGGACTCGGCACATGTTGAATGGACTTTATGTGGCTTTGTCCAATGAACAGCATCTCTGATAGATGGTCACTAACTTTCTGTTGGGCCACTTTTAGTGACAGGGGGCTCTGTTCCTCCAAAGGTAGCCCATTCATTTTTAAAGACAAGATATAAGAATGACACCTCCGAAGGGAAGAATCCAACTCCGACTCTCTAACACACCTCGCTGTTGGAGTTGATACGCTCGCCCAGGAAATGGGAGCTGTTTTGGGGGTGATGGGCTTGGGGAGGTCCTGCTGGAGCCCCCCCTGACCCAGCAGCCTCTGTCTTCTGCAGCAAAGAGATGTGTGACCAACAGAATGCCTTCACCATGTGTCCCCTGTGTGACAAGTCCTGTGACTACTGGAACCTCAGCTCAGCCTGTGGAACGGCGCAGGCCAGCCACCTGTTTGACAACCCGGCCACTGTCTTCTTCTCCATCTTCATGGCTCTGTGGGGTAAGTTGTCACCATGAGGCTTGCTTCTATGGGGGGGGGTTACCTTTAAATGGGTACAGTGACCAAGCTCTAAAGCCCATATCCTTCGGTTTACTTCCTTAGTATTTGGTCCTTATATCTTAAAAAGCATTTTAGGGACAATAGATTTCTCTTCTTTACTCATACATGTGAATAGAACTAAGAATTTCATCCGTGGCTTTATATATATATATATTTTAAAGAGATAGAGTAATGTGAATCTGGTGTTAATCTCATGTAGGATTTATTCGGAGATTGAACCCATGCATGCTTTGAAAACCCCTAACACACTCATAGGCACCTCCAGGTACATCTCCTAAGACATAGAAAGTCCTAGATGTCATTTGGTGTCACACTCAGAGTGGTGGGGTGACTGCCACAGTCACGGAGTTAGTTGGGGGTAAAGGTGGGCCCAGCCCTGGTCGCTTGCCTCCACGCTCAGTGCAGTTCCCGGGACAAGGCGAGTGTAGGCTGCAGAGATTTAACTTAATGCCAGAGGGATGTTTTCAATATTCTCACCAAAGGGATCTGCGAAGGAAGGAACGAATAGTTCCTTCATTTTCCTCCTCCTCCCTTCCCCCCGGAGTCTTGGGGTAATAAACTTTCTCCGGGCCACAGCCGTCTGACTGTAAGTACATGCACACGTGCACACACACACACACACACTTCTGTCCTTACAAACTGGGATAACCTGGAGTAACCACCCCGTGGTCACTGAACATTTCTAAGAAGGCACACCCATGGGTATTAAGGAAGGGACCAAGGGGATATGGTTCAGCCCGTTGGGAGTAGCAGCCTGCCTTTCACTCATCCATCCAGTGCAGGCCCTCATCTTTCCCATCGGATTACAGACCGGCAGGGCCACTGTCCTGCTGCAGAAGCTGCTAGGTTTATCCCTGATTCCAGGGGGCCTGGGGGACACACCAGGATGGGGCCGTGAGTCACACATCCTGGGAGTGTGAGCAGGAGAGAGGCGAGGTCTGTTCTAGCACCGCTGCCAGAACTGGTCCCTGTGGCTTCTGTCCCCTGCGGACACCTCTCCGTGGGTGGAGACGGAACCGAGCTGGAAAGATTCCCGTGTGACCAGGCCACCGAGGAAGGTGTCCAGCAGAGACTCTGTTCTCCCAGGGATGTGGGCAGTGTCAGCCCACAGAATAGGGGCAGGGAGTCGGAGGACAGGGCACTTGTGACCGTGTAGCTCTGGAACTGTTCGCAGGAAGGGTCAGGAGAACAAACTGAAGTTGCAGCTTGTGGCCCAGGCGGTGCCAGGTGGCTCTGTGCCTGGTTCTCAAAAGGCAGCGTCTTGTAATCACCCCAAATCCATTTGAACCGATTGGAGCGCAAAATACACACTCATGCTTTGATATGTTGCACCCCTCATTCCCATGAATCTGTCTGGCAGATATTACTGTGATTGAGCAGCTGAAGCTTACTGACTCTGGTCCACAGTCCCTCAAGACCTCTCCTGGGATGCGTGATTCCTTGTCGTGGGGAAACTTGGTTTTCAGCTGTACCTTCCCTCCTCTCCGCGATGGATGAATAGATATCTCCCACCCCTTCTGAGGTCTGCGACCGTTTCACCACCCCTAGTTCCCCTCTCTTCCTCTCACATAGCAGCAGTGCAGGGAAAGCAAATACGGTGGGATTGTGTCAGCGCTTCCTGGCTTAGGGTTTGGTTTAGTTATTTTAACAGCCTTGCTGTGTGTTTTCTGTGTTTTATGCGATTGTGTATTTGGTTACAGCAGCCAAGATCCCCTAGGCATGGCTGCCTACAAATTACAATAAAAAATAATAGTAAATGTTTCTTGTTAAGTGTTTACTATTATTGTTAATATGAACAGACCAGTCACAAGCACTGAAATTGAAACTGTGATTAAAAATCTTCCAACAAACAAAAGTCCAGGACCAGATGGCTTCACAGGCGAATTCTATCAAACATTTAGAGAAGAGCTAACACCCGT
>NC_041219.1:57543499-57592472 GCF_002837175.3 Physeter macrocephalus | reverse complement strand
GGGTAAGATGGAATAAAGACACAGACCTACTAGAGCATGGACTTGAGGACACGGGGTGGGGGGGAAGGGTGGGGTGAAGTGAGAGTAGCATCGACATGTATACGTAACTGAATGTAAAATAGCTGGCTGGTGGAAAGCAGCCGCACAGCACAGGGAGATCGGCTCGGTGCTTTGTGACCCCCTAGAGGGGTGGGAGAGGGTGGGAGGGAGGGAGACGCAAGAGGGAAGAGATATGGGAACATATGTATATGCATAACTGATTCACTTTGTTATAAAGCAGAAACTAACACACCATTGTAAAGCAATTATACTCCAATAAAGATGTTAAAAAAAATAATAGTAATCCCTCTCATTACATGATTATTATGATCAGTGGTACTGTGCTGGGTGGGCCTGGGCCAGGGCCCAAACCTGCCAGGAAGAAGGCTGGGAGAAGAAGGGTTTCTCCACGGAGAGAGAGCGATGGGGCTGCTGGTGGGGCGGGAACAGGGGTCCCTGAGACGGGTCAGCAGGACCCGGGACCAGCGGAGCAGGCCCAGCTCCTCCGGGGTTCTGGCTTCAAACTCCAGGGAACTTTGGAAAGAGGGTGAAGAAGCCCTATGGAAAAGTAGGGAAGGGAGAAGTAAAGGGACGAGGTTAAGGACAGTGACTTGAGGGTCAGGCAGCCCTAGCCGTGGGTGCCAGCCCCGCCCTGTGCCAGCCAGCGTGACCAGCCCTGTGTCCCTGAAGTCAGTCCTCTTAGCCGAGGTGCTGAGCAGCCTGGGCCGGGGGTGGTCCTCAACCTTGGGGCATCACTGTCCTCATCTCTCAGGTGGGTGAAGTAGCACCTGCACCCTAGCGTCCTCGTGACCGTCGGCGGCACGTGTGTGCGGCGCGCTCCGCCGAGTGGCGCCTGGCCGCGGCTCCCACCGGGAGCTGGGAGCTGCCCTCCGTCGTCACGACGGTCCTCCGTGTCGCTGTGACTCCCCCTCAGTGACTCTGTTGCCCGTCCTCTGTTCCCAGTCTGACTTCTCTCCTTCGTGGAGACCTCGGTCTGTGTGCGGAGCCCTGCTCGGTCACTGAGAACAGTGCAGGGAAAGGAGGGGCGTACTCCTTGTTCGGAGCCCATCCCCAGGCCAAGGCCAGGGTCGGGAGGTGGGGTACCCAGCCGACAAAGCCTCAGATCCCAGGGAGGAAAGATCCGTGTCCCACGATGTAGCTGGTAGCTAGCATAGCGCCAAGTGAAACCAGTGTAGCTTTAAGTAACCAGGCGCTCAGCCTGCAGGTGGGTGTTTGTTTTGCTCAGCCAGGTGCTGTTCCCAGGTGAACAGAGGCAGGTACGAGCCGAAGAAGAGTTTGCGGTCCTGTTACTACGCTGCAGACCTGAATGGCAGCCGACAGTCCAGTGCGGCAGGTAGTGGAGGGCGCCCCGGCTCTTACCAGGGGTGGTGTAGGAAGGTAGGGGTGGCCTCAGGGACTGTCACGCCCCCTGCTTTTCCAGGGCACCAGATCTAAGGGTGTTAGGAGTGCAGAGGAGCGGGCGCCTGGGAGGCTGATCTTATCGGACTTGGTCAGGAAAGGATGAGCTGGCCAGGAACGGAGGAGGGCAGCCCTGGAGGGTAGCGTGGGAGAGGGGACACTTTGCAAACGCTGGGGATGAAGAGGACAGAGAGGCGATGCCCTCATCAGCAGTGCAGGCGTGAGGTGTGTGTTGACAAACGGTGGGAATAGATGTGGACAGATGGGCTGGGCCAGATACCCAAGGTCCCTGTATCCAGAGGGAAGAATCCAGACAATAGGGACCCACTGAAAGTTTGGGGGTGTGTGTTGGGATCCTCCCTCTCCCTGCCCCTCTGCACCGCCCACGTGCCATTGCTCTTCAAGACTCAGCTCAGATGCTCTGGCAGCTGGCACCCTCTCTTCTGCATGCCCACAGCCTTTTATCTGTGTCATTCTCAAGGCCCTGATCACATTATACCTTGTACTGTAGTTATGTAAAATCTCTTCTCATAGACTAAACAACTTGAGAGCAAAATCCACACCAGATTTACCTAATCTTCCTCACGATGTCTGGAACATTGTTTTGTATATTGCAGGTACCTTAGGTCTAGTTTTCTTGTTTTTTGGTTTTTTTCGATTGGGAATTCATTCACGCCTGCTTAAATAATAAGAGATTATAAGAAGGTAAGAAGCAAGCTCGTGGATGCAGGAAATTAAATATAGCCAGGCCCCTAGGCAACTGGAGCGGGAGGAGGAATCAGAACCCTCTCTCCTTCTTTCACATGCTGCGTGGTTTGTGCCATTTCTGCTTCTCTTTGTGTCTCTTAGTTTCAGTTTTCAAAAGAGAGAATCCGATTGGCCCATGAGTGGGCTCTGGATCAGGTGTCCAATCCTGGCATAAGAAGCCATGGCTGTAGAGCAGGAGGGGGCTGGTTCTTTCTGGAGCATGTTGGGCTGCCCTTCAAGGGCTGTGGTTGGGGAAGGCAGGCTAACCGGTGTGTCGGGATCGGGTAGGCATTCAACGAGTATTTGCTAATTAAACAAATGGAGGAGTGAATGAATGGCACTTTGGGGAGATGAGTCTTCCAGCTGCGTGCGGGATGGGGGGCGGGGACGCTGAGACCCTGGACTCGGGTAGAACTACTCGGAGATGTTACATAACCTCAGAATGAGGTGATTTGGGCCCAGAGAAGGGAAGTTGTGCTGGGGACAGAAAGATGGAGAAGAAAGTGAGAGTGCTGAGGAAGGTGCAGGAAGAGGGGACGTATAGGGAAGACGAGGTTTGTCAAAAAAGACTACAAACCATTGAACCCTTCCATTCTTACTGCCTTTATCCTTCCGTTCTTCCTTCACTTATTGAGATCAGTGTTTACCCTTTTCTTATAACCTAGGAATAGGGGAAAGGGTGTGTGTGTGTGTGTGTGTGTGTGTGTGTGTGTGTCCCTTTAAATATATCTCTTGGGCTCTCCTGGATGTGGAGTATTTTGAGTTGTCCCCGCCAAAAGTTGGGGTTGGGGAAGGGAATCTTTGCTTTAAAGCAAGTCCCTAAATTTGGAATTTATAAGTTTATCCCTTTTGGTGAACCCTGAGGAGTGCTCGGAATTAATCGAATTTTTTCCTTTCTTTTTAAGCTACCATGTTTCTCGAAAACTGGAAGAGATTACAGATGCGACTGGGCTACTTCTGGGATCTGACTGGCATAGAAGAGGAAGAAGTGAGTTCTCTTTGGGTCTTTGCTTTGCTTTGCCCCTGGTAATAGATTGTCTGGAGTGAAATAACCGCTCACGTCTGCTATCACGGCAGCCAGTCACTTGCCGAGTCTCGCTGTGGCCCCTTTCCTAGCTTGGCTCCATGGGCCAAGCCAGGGTTGATAGGCACTGAGGCCAAGAGTTGAAATCCTCTCTCTTCTCTTGAGCTGTAAGACTTTGGACTTGATGGGTAGCCAGCTGTCCTTGTGACCCTGTCTGGGAAAAAATGGCATGAGAAGCAAGCCTCGCGGTGACCTCGAGGTTTAACTCGGCATTCTCCCACCTCCCGTCGTGTTGGTGCTTGGGAGCGTGAAGCCAGAGAACGTGACCCAGAGCACGGACGTGTCTGGATGCTTCTGTGAGCCTGCTGAGGGTCGGGGGAGGCATGGGTGCTAGGTCTCGGTTGCCCTGATGCTTAGGCAGGAAGAACGAACCACTAATCCAGTACCCTGTCAGCCAGGAGAGCATGTGTGAAACAGGAGCGTGAGCTATGGGAAAGGGTAGGTTCTTCCAGAGTCTAGTTTATGGACAGATGATTTTAAAGGATGAAACAAACTGACCTTCCCTCGGGGCTCCTTTGAGAACCAGGGCCCCCTGTGATGTCGGTGAGTTGACCAGTGCGGGCCTGGTTTCTCACAGTTACCTTTTCCCAGGCGCTACCGTTGCCTGAACAGCAAGCGTGAATGTCAGATAGGGGCTCCCGATGCTGGAGACAGTGTCCAGAAGGACCAGGAGGTTCCCCCAGTTGCCTGAGTACCATGTGCGTAGGCTGGCTGAGAGCATGTGGCAGCCGCGCGGGGAGCAGACCTTTTCTGTATTCCCCCTCGTTCATTGATGTGCCTCTCCTTGGACTCGGGACCTCTGGCTTTGTGACCCTGATGCTTTGTGACCAAGCTAGTGACATCCCCGGTTCAGTCCTATTCTCAAGGCTGTGTGGCCTCCTTGTCTGTGATGTGACATCCTCTCCTCTCCTTAAAGCTCCAGGTCGTCAGCTTGCCTTCGAGCAGGTGGGCATTCCATGACCGTGGATTGAGTTCACACATTCACTCCATCCCAGTCCTGTGCGTTAAGCAGGTATACCTGGAGGCTCACAGCATCACGGATTCCGTGGCAAATGAGAGAATGTACATATGAATTCTGACTTCAGAGACGATACACATTAGTTGGGAAGATAAGCAACAGAGAATAACAAAGGCAGTTGCATTTCTTGGGGAAAGATGGCCAAAGTAGTGCTTCCAATGGAAAGAGCTGTCGAAGTTGGACCGTGTGGGTGACTTTGTCCTGTTGGTTCGATTTGATTCTGGGGAGAAAGAGAGAGAGGAGAGAGGAGAGAGCTGTGGCTGGGTGTGGGGAGGGGGTGGGCGTACAGGTCCTCCTTTCCTACAGCAGGGCCTAGGAGGTCTCCAGGGAAGAGAAGAAGCAGCAGCCTGGCATCCAAGCCTGTGTGGGGGCAGGAACAAGCTAAGTGTGTCTTCTGAGTAGCGCTGAGGAGGCCAGCAGGTCTGCCCGTGAAAGAGGGAGTGTAAACACACTCCCACAGGGAAAGGCATCCGTTGTGACTCAGTGCCCTGGAAATCTCAGTCCCTGGCAGGAGTGGGATGCTAAGCCATGTTGGTTTCTGCAGCCAGGTTTCCTGTTTCCTGTTTAACCCGATGAGCCATGGTCGCTTCCTGGGAGGGGCGTGATTTCAGTAACTCCTGTGCAGGCTGAGAGAGAGGCCTGGCCAAGCCTGGGTTCACCCGTGGCGCGAAGAGCTGGTCCTGACGGGCTCTCTGTGTGAGGTTACTGGGGGCGGGTCAGCTCTGCAGCATCGAGGATGTGCCCCCCGTGTGCAGGCCCGGGGCCAGGCGTGGTTGAGAGGAGGGAGGGCAGCTGTGTCTTCCCTTCCATGTATTTAGATTTTGGACTCAGATAGTAAGCACGCTTTAAATTGACTTAAAGCTGAACACGCACATCAGGCGCCTCCTGTGGACCAGGTTTTGGTTTGGGACGTGGAACTCCCTCAGGCTTAGTCTCTGAGCATCTCCAGAGGGTCGCATTCAGCTAAGGGGTTGTCTGGTCTCTGAATAATTAGAATACAACGGTGAGTTTGAGAGAAATTCCTTCCGGTCTAAACAATGTTTTGTTTTGTTTTGTTTTGTTTTTTAGATCAGGGTTTTGAAGACGGGTTGAATTTTAATGAGCAGCAAAGGGAGGAATGGGCACCACAGGAGGAAACGGCCGACAGGAGCCTTGATCCAGGGGAGCTCGGGGTGTGGCTCAGGCAGCGGGATACCCGGAAGGTCTAGTTGGCTGCAGGGAACAGGGGTTGGGCTGCGGTCGGGGGCAAGAGCAACAAATGCAGGCTGGTGGCTGGGCCAGGGAGGGTCCCGATGGCTGCTCTGTATCTCCTTAGGTCATGGCAAGGCATGGGGGGCAGGACTGGAAGGCGTTTGTGACTTGCCCTAGGCCTTAAATGAAGTGTTGTGGGCAGATTTAACCTACGTTCAAATGGGGAGCGAGAGGATGGCAGACACCACCTGGGCTTCGGGGAGGAGGTTGCAGGGGTCCTTGAAGGTCACGATGAGAACATTTCTTCTGTGTTAACCAGATGTTGTCTCCAAGTCTCAGGGGTCCTGCCACGGCCTGCTGTCTGTAACCCTCAGACAGCCTTCTTCCCCGTGGGCTTCGCCAGGAAGCAGCCCTTCGGGAGTCGGGGGGAGGGTGCCAGCTCGCACAGAGACCAGAGCCACCCACCCTCTGTCCCTCCCGCCTGGGGTGCGCGCACCACGTGGGACGCCAAGGAAAGCAGCAGGGGCGGGGCTCAAAGCGGGGAGGAGGAGAAGGGGGCTGGAGAACCCACCTCCTGGGGCAGCAGCCCCTGGCCCAGGGGCCTCCCTGTGGAGCCGGCTGGGATGGCCCCAGAGACCCCTTTGAAGCCCGTCGCAGGAGGCCTGCCAGACCTCAGGAGTCTTCTCTCTGAGATGGGATGGCCTTCAGCTCAGTGGCCTCTCCTGCCCGATTACCTGCCGCACTCAGTTCCCACGTGTCCCTGGGACCCCTCAGAGAGGGTGGTCTTGGTGCAGACGTCCTCCCGTCCCTCTCTCTCCCGCCCCTGTCTGCCACGTCAGGCTTAGCTGCCCTTAACAGCTTCCTGTCACGTAGGACGCAAAATCCCTTGCCCCCCCACCCCCACCCCGCGCATGGTGGCGTGCTCCTCCTCCCGGACCTTCCAGCCTCACCGGCCTGCGTTCTCTCCTGGGCTCCTTCCACGCTTTGCCCTGGCTCCTCCCTCTGCCTGGAAGGCTCCGGTCTCCGCCTGCCCTAGCCTTTCTGAGCTTTTCCATCCCAACCAGGACGCTCCCTCCTCTGGCTGGCCTTCCCTCAGCCCCCATCCTGAAGCAGCCAGCCTGGCAGTCCCCCAGTTGCTGTTATCCCCACCTGCCGGTTTCTTATTTGTGGGTTGGTTTGCTTGCTGTCACCTTCCTCCACTTGGAGATGAGCTCCTTGTTCGCAGCCTCAGAGCCTGAAAAAGAGCTCCCAAGAGCTCGGAACGCAGTAGATGCTTGATAACTCTTTGCTGGAGACATTTGTTGACTGGATCTCCGGGTTTACCTCTGTAGATCAGCGAAGGCTGGTCCTGAGCTGGCCTGGGGCCTTCTTTCAGGCCAGCTCCTGAGGGGAGCAACCAGGTGGAAGTAGCTTTGCAAAATATTTCCCAGAGTCTTGGCGGGAGGGGTTATGTATTTGTGATGATTCGGCATCAGACCCCATCCAGGGAGGCCGTGTTTAAGGCTGGGTATATTGGAGCAACCCTCACAGGGTCCAGATTCTGCTCTGGCCAGGAGCTCATTTGTCCGGGTCCCTGCCTTTGAGGAATCCCGTGACCTCACCCGCCCTTCTTGGCTGCGAGCAGCGAGATCCTTGTCTGACCTGCTTCAGTTGGAAAGCAGAGCAGCCTGACACTCTGCTTTGAGAGCCTCGGACTCCTGTCTGCGCGCCAAGAGCTCTCAGCTTGTTCTAAACAGATGAGGAGGGTCTGAACTGGGGCCCAGAGTGCAGTGAAGTGGGCCCCAGCCACCACCAGAGGGATGTGAGGGTGCTCCTCTACGTGACGTCATGTCTTTGGAAAGTCAGGGGCTGGGCGGGAGCACCCTACAGTCAGCAGGGAAGGCCCCTCAGCTCCTTTGCCGAGGATGACAGCATAGACGCAGTTCTCGCTTGAAGGGCTTTAGAATCCGGAGGATGGTACAAAAAGACACGGCTGTAGTTCTCTAGTTAAAACCTTCCATAGGAATAATACAGAAGAAAAGCAACCAAATTTCAGAGGCCACGGAGGAAAACGTCACAGCTCATTTCCCAAAGTATTTCTGCAGGAGGTTAATTGTTGGAGGCGAAAGAAGTTTTGTGGGACGTGATGGGTTGAAGAAGACTCAGCAGGTGTCTTTACGGGAGAACTTGTGAGAGCTTTTATTAGGCTCGTTGTGACTCTCCGGTGACACATTGTATGGTATTTCCCAATCTGTTAGACCCTGGAATCCTTTTTTAGCTAAAACCCTCCTGGCACACACATTAGGAAATGCTGCGCTGGAGGCTGGGTGAAGGGGAGAGACAAAACGAGTGAACTTCGCAAGCGTTTAGAGATTTCTGTGTGCTCCCCGTGGTGCGAATTACTGCGAGAAGCAAAATGACGGAGACCAGGTAGTGGATTCTCATCTTAGGGTAAAAAGATTCCCACGTGCAGAACAGCTGGGACAGAATAAAAGAAGATGACGTAATCAAGAAGTACGTGTCGTGTAAGCTCTAAAACTCCAGACTATTTGAGAGGGGGAGACTCCACCAGCTGTGTTTCAGCAGGCAGAGAAGGTCCCATCTCCGAGGGTGGGGCTGCACCGTGGCGCCCGGGTGATGCTGCAGAGCCTTCAGAACTCTGGAATGGCTCCTCCTCTGTGGTGCTGGTTACGCTTATTAGTCCCGCGCAGAGTTTCTCCCCTCCAGCATCATGGCACGTCTCGGGAAAGCCAGAGACAGGTCAGGAGCCCGGCTTGTGGGCTTTCAGCGTCCCTGAGTCGTGAGCGGCGACGAGGGAATGTGCGTTCTCCGTGTCCGCTGGGAGCCAGCTCCGGAATCCCTGCCTGGGAGTGCTCATCGGTCACTGGTGCAGGAACGCGAGGTCCTCGCCCTGGTGGATGTTAGTCCTTGGAAGCTGCAGGGAGGACGCGCCAGTGTGGCCAGGTGCACACTGGTGAGTTCTCTCTGAAGTAAGGCATGCGTCTTCCCGCCCCAGCATCTGCGCGGGTGGGACCGTGGTCTTTCCGATCAGCCAGGCACTCTTTCCCGCGCCTGGCGACTCACT
Source organism: Physeter macrocephalus (assembly GCF_002837175.3). Taxonomy (NCBI): domain Eukaryota; kingdom Metazoa; phylum Chordata; class Mammalia; order Artiodactyla; family Physeteridae; genus Physeter; species Physeter macrocephalus. The sequence continues at coordinate 57,583,910 of NC_041219.1, read as the reverse complement.
GTCCGGGTTTATATCGCTGAGTGTCCCTTTGCTGTCTCTTGAGCATCCGTGTGCTTGCCAGTGGGTTACTCACCAAGGCTGAATAGGAAAGAGGTCCCGGCAAGTGAGTTTTAAGATTCCCTGTGGGCGCCTTCAACTCTGACGTGCCCTGGCGGCCGTTTTTAGCTTGCGGAAGAATAGGGTGCGGGGAAGACGTTCGGTCCTCACCCTGACCCCCAGCTGTGGGGCACATCTGTTCCTCCAGCTGGGGTTTGGCTCGTTGCAACTTAAAGTTGAGGCCTGAGGATAGAGAGTGGGATGGCCAGAGGGGGCCCCGGGCCTCTGGTCAGACTGCCGTGTGCTGCCCGGGGCTCCTCTTCGGATCAGCTCCTACTGAACGCTTCCTCTCTCCTTTCCCAACACTGGCGCCACCCGCAGGAACGTGCTCAGGTTTGGTTTTCAGTGTGGTAGCAAGTGTTGTGTGTCCCCCTCTCCCGCCACAGCGTGTCCCTGGTCTCGACGCCTCGTGGTTGTGTGTGGTGTGGCAGCCCTTGTCCCATAGCATCTGACCCCATGGCCTGACTTACCGTCCTGGTGGTGTCTGGTCGTACCCCGCGGGCCAAAGTGGCCCTCCGCCCGTTTACTAACCACTCTGTGACTCCGGGTTTTAGGAGCACTCGCGGCCCGAGTATGAAACCACAGTTCGGGAGAAAATGCTGAGGGAGAGCGACAAGTCTCTGATCCAGCAGTTGGGAGCCGGTGGGGCCGGGGATCCGGTAAGATGCTGGCGCCTGGTGCTGGCCTTCTTTTTTTTTTTTCCTTAAGGTCCTGTTGTCATTTCCCCGGGAATGCCTTCGCGGCCGGGGACTGGGCTGTGCGAAGGGCTGACAGCGGTGGGACAGGACAGAAGGAGAGCGTGGCGTCTCTCATTGTCCCGTGGGCAGAGGTGTGGGGAGCAGGCTCCTGCCATGACTTGATTTATTCTCTCCCTCCCGGGTGGTGGGGTCTGGGTGAAATGGGAGGGCAGGTCGGCAAGGAAAGAAACCGTTTCGGACCTGGGTCCTCTGGACTCTTATCACCTACACGTCGAATAGCAACAGCAACCACCGCCAGACCAACCAGCGCAATGACAGCTAAGCTTCATTCAGTCCTTGCTGCGGGCCGGGCACTGTTCTCAGCACGTTGTATCATTTTATTCTCGAAATAAATTTATGAGGCTGGTGCAGTTTTTCTGTAAGTGAAAACGAATGAAGAAAGTTATGTCCACAGCTTAAGTCGTGGGCCGGAGGTCACCCAGACAGTGAGTGGTGGGTGGATCTGGGACTCCAACCCAGGTGAGTCTCTGACAGTCTGGGCATCCAACCGCTATGCAAGGATAGATCGAGAAGTGGCCCTTAGGGCTGGCAGAGGCAAATCCATGCCTGTATTTGCCTGAGCTGCTCATACACTCTTCCTCACGTTTCATTTTCTCTGGGTGGGCCTCCAAAGTACGGAGGTGACTGTGAGTCGTATTTCTGAGTCTTACGGTGGCATTCAGACGTCGAAACAGAGCTTCAGGATCTGTGCTGTGATCTGTAAATACTCGCAGTGCCTGTGAGGTGGGGGGCTCCTCTTTGGCACCGCCGGTCTCCTCTGAGTGCCACCCTCTTTTGAAACCAAGAGTGTGTGTGTGTGTGTTGATGTCTTTCCTAATCTGGTTCCTGAAAAAATTCAACGAGATCGACAATCTGTTGTTTTTACACGTGTCTTTTCTCCATCTTGGATTCGAATTAAAATTTCATTTAATTTTACATTCTTTAAGTTGGAACCATTCATGTTAACATGCAAATTTATTCAAGCACCAATACGGAGAATGTGGTGTTTTTAAGCCCAGAATACTAGCTGTCTTTCTTTCTTTCTTTCTTTCTCTTTTTTTTTCCTTTAAGAAAGCAGGACTTAGAAGAGAAAGGGGGTGGCTGTCTAAGTTATTATTTCCCTAGAAGAAAGTAAGTCCAGGACCGCCAGTTATTTGGGGAAAAAAATGAATTCATTCTTAGGAAAGAGTAGTCATCACGATCACGCTCATCAGAGAGCGAACATTTTGTGTCCTGTCGGGTTTGGCAACCCTGTGCGACCTCCTTTCTCCACCCCGGGGCCGTATACGACGGATAATTTTATGGAAGTCACGTGTAACCTTTAATGGCCGCCGCCTCATTTGATTTTAATTCCATAGACGGGAATGCCGAGGAGCTGGAATCGCGTACGCCGAGGCTGTGGTTCTGGCACAAGCGCTGCTTGGATAGATTATATGCACGATAGGTCAGATAACTTGCAGGAACCATGAGTAACTGAAAAACATCTGAATGCATTGTGAATGATACGTATGTTTATGTGTTAGCATTCATCATCTATTTTCATTACACGGTTGAGAATGTGAAGCTCCAAGCGTCTGATGCCTTACAGGCACTGGGGGGAAAGTGACCTTCCCCAGTGAGCAGTGTAAGATAAAAAGGGCCTGGAATTCGATTGTCAGCATCCTGCTTGTGTTCCCTCCACTCTGTTAATATTGGAAATGCTTCTGTTCTTGCTGTAAATCTAGCCAAGGGTGGGAGATGAGGGAGGAGCACATGCTGCTGTCTGGTGGGAGCGATGCTTCTCTTGCCTGCTGGAAGAGTTGAGGTCAACGCCCATGGCAAAACAGGGCTCTCGGGTTGGGGTATCTAGCGAAGGCACAGTCTTCTGGGAAACAGACAAGGACCAAGAATCAAAGTCTAGATGATAGTCTGGGATGTGCTTCTTCCATCCCCGAGGCTCACTTCGGTTCTGCCTTCTTTGTAACCCTGAGGCTTCATGTCCCGTCTCTCTTTATATTCCTTCCTCTTGAATGATAAAGGCTACCATTTATCGAGGCCCAGATGGTAGAGAAAATTACCGAAGGCCACATAGCTAGTTGTGGGAGAGCTAGCAGTCATACGCAGCTCCACCTCATCCCCAAGGCCCATGGCTTCTCAAAACAATTTCTTTTAAAGATATCAAGTTCATTTTATACAACTTCTTTAGAAGTGATTTAATTCTCAGACCATAACATTCACCCATTTAAATGATACAATTCGATGGTTTTGAGTATATTCACAGTTTTGTGCTGTCATTCCCACAATCTAAGTTTAAAATATTTTTATCACCTTAAAAAGAAACTCTGCACCCTGGGAAGCAAGTAACCTATTAATACTTTCTGTTTCAATAGGTTTGCCTCTTCTGGGCTTCCATGTAAATGAAATCACGCAAAATGTGGTATTTCTCCTCTTTCACTTAGCAAAATGTTTTCGTGATTCATCCATGTTGTAGCTATATCTGTTCTTCATTCTTTTTTATTGCCAAATAATATTCCATATTTGGGATATACCCAGTTTTATTTGTACATTCATCAGTTGATGGACAGTTGGATGGCTTTCACTTTTTGGCTGTTATGAACAATGCTGCTATGAACATTTGTGTACCAGGTTTTGGGTGCATGTATGTTTTCACATCTTTTGGATATATACATAAGAGTAGAATTACTGGGTCATATGGAAACTCTATGTTTAACATTTTGAAGGACTGCTTTAATAGTTTTCAAAGTGGCTTCGCCATTTTGCAGGCCAACCAGCGATGCACGAGGGCTCTTAATTTCTCCACATCCTCACCAACACTTGTTATCTGTCTTTTTTTTTTTTTTGCGGTACGCGGGCCTCTCTCACTGTCGCGGCCTCTCCCGTTGCGGAGCGCAGGCTCCGGACGCGCAGGCTCAGCGGCCACGGCTCACGGGCCCAGCCGCTCCGCGGCATGTGAGATCGTCCCGGACCGGGGCGCGAACCCGCGTCCCCTGCGTCGGCAGGCGGACTCCCAACCACTGCGCCACCAGGGAAGCCCCTGTCTTTTTTATTTTATCCATTCTAGTTGTGTGAAGTGGTACTCCATTGCGGTTTGGATTAGCATTTTCCTCATGACTAGTGATGTTGAACATCCTTTCACGTGCTTATTGGCAGTTTTTATGGCTTCTTTGGAAAAATGTCTATTCAAATCCTTTGCTCATTTTTAAAGGTGGGTTAATTGTCTTTTCATTATTGTATGAAGAGTTACTTATATAATCTGAACACCAGTCTCTTATCAGATAATATGATTTACAAATATTTTCTCCCATCCTGTGGATTTTTAAAATTTAAGTGATGATACAGTTTGCTGCACAAAAGTTTTTTGATGTAGTTCAATTTATCTGTTTTTCCTGTTGTCGTTTGTGCTTTTGTGTCATATCTAAGAAACCACTGCTTAATCCAGTGTCATAGAGATATACTGCCAGGTTTTCTTCTAAGAATTTTACAACGTTAGCTCTTACATTTAGGTCTATGATCCATTTTGAGTTAATTTTTGTGTGTGATATAAGTAAGGGGTCCAAATTCATCTTTTGCATGAATATTTAGTTTTTCCAGCCCCCTTTGTTGAAAAGATTGTCTTCTCCGTTGAATTATCTTGTCAGCCTCATCAAAAATCAATTCACCATAAGCGTAAGGGTTCATTTTTGGGCACTCGATTCTATTCCATTAATCTATACGTCTGGCCAATACCACATTGTCTTGATTAATTACTGCACCTGTGTAGCAAGTTTTGAAATTGGAATGTGAGTGAATTTGTGCTTCTTTTGCAAAATTGTTTTGACAATTCTCGGTGTCTCGCATTTCCATATGAATTTTATGACCAGCTTGTCAATTTCTGCAAAAAAAGCAAGATGGAATTGTTGATAGGGATTGAGCCGAATCCGTAGATTAATTCAGGCAGTAGCACCATCGTAACAATGGTAAGTCTTCTAATCTAGGAACGTGTTATATCTTTCCATTTCTTTAGATCTTCTTTAATTTCTTTCAAAAATGTTTTACAGTTTCAGAGTACGGGTCTTGCCCATCTTTCGTTAAATTTGTTCATAAGTGTTTTATTCTTTTCCGTGTGATTGCAAATATAATTGTTTTCTTAATTCCACTTTTGGATTGTTCATTTGCTAGTATATGGAAATATAGTTGATTTTTGTGTATTGATTTTATATCCCACAACTTTGCTGAGCTCATTTATTAATTTTGGTAGTCTTTAGTGGATTCTTCAGGGTTTTTTCTATTTATAAGATCATGTCATCTTGAAGAGAGAGAGTTTCACTTCTTCGTTTCCCAGCCTGGTTGCACTTTTCTCTCTCTCTCTCCATCCTCCGCCCCTTCCCCCTTTTCTTCCTAATTGCCCTGACTAGAATCTCTTGTACAATGTTGAGTAGAAGTGATGAGAATTGACCTCCTTGTCTTGTTCTTGATCTTAGCCTTTCACCATTAATTAGGATGTTAGCCAGCTGCGACCTATTGCTCTTTAACTCTCTCTGTAAGGCTCCCCGAAGGAGAATTCACGTCACATCACCAGGCGGCCAAGCCCATCTCAGGTCTCTCCCGTCTCTCAGCCGTCACACGGGGAGATTGGATTGTAGCCTCTGCAGTTCTGAGAGTCGGTACTTTTCTTTGCTGATGTGAAAGAATCATGTTGGTCATTAGTCCGTAACTTTGGGGGACAGGCAGTCTCTTATTTATTTTAGGTGGTGGCAATTTGGCCACTTTAATATCTGCTGTTATGATTTTCAAGGGTGTGGGCGCAGAGAGGATAGTAAAATAGTGAGGTTAGAAGTGATATTTATGGAGTGCTCACTCTGTGTGGGTCTTTACAGGTTTTATTTCATTTAAGTCTCAAAGCCATTATTATTTCCAATTTTATATGTGAGAAAACTGAGGCTTATTTATCTGGAAAGAAGCAACTTGCTCAGTGCTTGCATGTGGCCAGACGGTCTGACTCAAGAGCAATGCTCTTGATCTGTATGCTCCTCTGCCTTCAGAGTGTTTGCCCCTCAACAGATCCTCAGACACCTGTGAAGAATCATGGTTGGTTCTCTTCCTTATTCTAAAGGCAGGAAGGAACGTGGTATGCGTTGGAAAGAAGGGTAGGAGACAACCAGCGAGCCGACATGTGCTTCAGTGGTTTTGTGTGAAGTTTGGCGGGCTGACGCTGTATTTCCACCGAGGACGCCAGTGAGTAGAATTATTAGCTCAGTTTCCAGCAAAAGGTTCAACAGGCAGTAGGGAGCGGTGGGGACTATAAAAACACAGAGGTGCGTTGTGTTCCCGAGGAAGAATATGGAGCTGGAGCTTCTAATACGAGAATAGCCTTGTGTTATTTATTTATTTTTTTCTCTCCTGGATTAGTTGGAGTCTTTTCTGGAATAGTCTATCCTGGACAGATTTGCAGTTTGCCTCACGTTTCCCTCCAGGGCGAGATTTTTCTCTGCTCATACGAGAAGATGAAGCTCTAAGTTGGGAACAGCTGGCAAGGTGCTGCGGCTGCGGGATTGGGGGGCGGTCCTGATCGCTGCCTCTCACCCCCTGACCCTTCTCACCCCCGCCATAACTGCCCGCCTGTAATACAATTCGTGCCAGTGAGGATGTCATCAGAAAACAGAGCTCCTGCCCCATAGTTCCAAAGAGGTAACATAATCTGAGGAACTAACTGTAAAGCTGTTAGGATCGGGGAAATCAAGGCGGACGGGCTGGTGGGGCGAAGCAAAGGTTAGCATCGGGCGGGGGCTGCTCCCGTTCTTGGGACTGGAAGGACCGGGAGCGAGGTGGTATACCACCAGAGCCCGGTGGGTGCCCTGCAGGAGGTGCAGCTCTTTCTGGAGGTGCCCTCTGCAGCAGGTGGGGGCGGGGTGGGAGAAACGCCCTGAATTTCCCCCTCCTGCCTTTGAGTCGAACGCCAGCGCCCCCCGTTGGCCAAATCGAACCGCAAAGTCAGTTGATAAATCATTCTGGGAAATGTGGTCTTTAGGGTTCGGCACCTGGCAGCGGAGCGGAGCAGCGGGGCGGAGCAGCAGGGGGCAGAGTGGCAAAGGACAGTCATAAGTCAGCACCACTTTGGGACCTCGTAGCCACTGATGGATCACTTGCGCCGGGCCCTCCGGCTGGGAGTCGAGAGGCAGCCGGAGGGTAAAAACGTGGCAGAAAGCGCAAGAGTGCTGCCCCCCGACCCGAGGAGCGAATACACGCGCGGCCGGGGACTCGGACCGTGTGCCCAGGCTGTTGAGAGGGTTCACGTGGGGGGGGTGGGTGTCCTCTGGTGTGAGCACGTGGGAGGGCGCCTGTGTGTGCGCGTGCGCGCGTGCGCGCGTGATGGCGCCATCGGAGCGACACGGCGGGGGGTGGGGGGGGGCGGTCAGATACCCGAAGGCCGCCGTGAGGAGGGAAACCGTATTTTTGTGTCAGGGAGCAGGGAGCATGGGACAAGCTGGGGAAATGGCACCGGTGGGTCCTGGGAGAGTCTCTTCTACGAAACCTGCCACTAAAGGGACTTTAAAAGAAAATCCCACTGAACTCGTCCCAGGAGCCTACCTCCCGGGACTTGCCGTTTCTCCAGGACGGGCCTGGAGCTGCCTGCGACGCTGCATTTGATGAACGTTTCACGGGGAACCGTCGCCAAGAGGAGGCCCGTGGATGGGCGCGTGTTAACTGCCTGCTCAGCACGCCGCCCTGGGGACAGTTATTTCAAAACGAAACTCATCGGAAGCTAGAGTATTGAGACACTCACGACACAGGCCCCGTGGACGTGTGGGGTGAGGGCCTTTGCCGGGAGGCCGGACGACGGCAGGAGGAGGCTGGGGGCTGTCAGAGCCGGCGAGCAGGGCTCAGGGTTCCCGTCTGGGGGACCGAGGGGCGTTTTTCAGAATGTCCTGTGGAACAGAGCTCCCTCTGGCCCTCTTCTGAGGCACTAGAAACCTCATGACCATTGGAGGGTCAAAAAAAAAAAAAAAAAAAATGCTTCTCCATAGTTCTCTCGGCCTCTTCTTAGGGATGAAGAAGGTTACTCATTGGCAAAGGGAAACCGGGGGAACAGAAAGGGACTCGGTGGGTTGAAGCATCACGTAGCAAGGAGCTGAGGTAAAGCTGGACCCTGGGCCCGTTTCCGGGAACGGTGAGTGCGTCGGTGCCCGCGGCCTCTCCTCCTGTTTATTCTCTGCCGGTCCGTGGGCTCCCAGCGTGAAGGCTGAGCTCTGAACCTGGGGGCCCGTCGGGGTCTCCATCCTCACCCACAGTCCTCGGGAGCCGACGGAATAACCGGTGGGGAGGTGGCCGAAGGGCAGCCAGCGGGGCTGGGCCCGTGGCCCTCGACCAGCCCCTGGACGGGCCAGCACGGGCCGAGGCCCGGCCAGCTCTGAACCCTCTGCCGCTTGTGCCGCTTGCCCCGAACTTCGCACGTTCGCTGAGAGGGACGGTGAAACAGGTCGCTCTGTACGGCGCAGCCCCCTGGGTGCGGCACAGCTTACGGAGTAGAACTGCTATTGAAGGCCGCCCCCAGCAGTCTTATGTACTCGCTTTTTAATTTATTTTATTGTATTGTATTTTATTGATTTGTTTATTGATTGATTATTAATTTTTATTCATTGTTTCCAGTTCTGGCTCCTCCGTTTCTGTCTGTCTGTCTGTCTCTCCGGCTCTCATTCTGCCATCTCTTAGGGAGTGGCCCCCCTTCGCACCCATGGTTCCCCCCCACCCCTCCCCGGGGCATCCTCACCCGGGGAGATGGGTCAGTGAACCAAGCAGCAGAGAAGTGGGCGTGGCCGGGGACTGGGGAGTCACCCGTTTGACTGCAGAATGGGGGCACCGTCTTAGGAGGAGCTGAGGACTTGAACTGGGAACTTCAGGGTTCGGCCTCCCTCTCCCTCACTGAGGGGTCCGGCCCCAGGCAGGCGGGGACGTGTGGACCTTGCCGGTTGCCTCCGGGAAACAGCTCCAGACCGGCCAAGGGACGGAGGCGTCTCTGCCACAGCAGCCAACGTGATGGGAGTGGAGCGAGCAGAGTCCCCGGAAAGCCCCCGGGGACGCTGGCTGCCACCCCGGGAATCAGTGTGGAAGGAAGTGAGGAAGGATGGAAGTTTCCTAAGAAGGAGCCTCTCTGCACAGAATTTAGCACTGGCGGAAGTGGGGTTGAAGGCTAAGTTGGTGTGTGGCTACGTTAACATTGCAGGGGTTTTACTTATCACCATATAAATTATACATGGGAACATTCTTCTCAAGAGAAATCCCACATTACAGATAAAACACCAGTCTCCCTGGACTGCATCTCTCCCAGTGTTAACTGTCCCCCTAGAGAGAGCTGCAGTTAGCAGCTTGGCTTGTCTCTTTCCAGACCTTTCCTTATGCACTTTTATTCTTGTATGAACCTGTGTTTGCTTTGGTTATGGGTTTCTTTACACACACACACACACACACACACACACACACACACACACACTCACATTCAGGAGAGAGCCGCGAACAAATGGTCTCATTATGTCAAGGAAGTTTCTTAAGTCAGGAAGACTGTTTCCCAAACTTTGCCCTCCCCCAGGGCACTCCAGGGTGCCACAGGGAGACTCACAAAAGTCGTGGCATTTTTAAACACCTTTGAGGGCACTCCAGCAGTACCTGGCATCTGTCAGACACAGCAGGAGCCACCACCCCAGCAGGGTCAGCGTTAAAACGCAAGACACGCCCACCAGCATCACCACGTCTTAGAGAAGCCGAGTTTCCTGTGGCAGCAGCACAGCTTCTGCACAAGGTTATGGTGAAACGGAGGATGCAAATGTGAGCTCCGAAGGGAATCCCGGGAGGGAGGAGCCGGATAGTGTCCTGCAATTGGACACATCCTTTTAGGTGAGGAGTTAGGGTGAAGAATGAAATAAAAGATCAGTTTTTCTTTCAATTTCTGTGTATTTTTTCCTAAATGGCTACTAGGCTATCTGGACATAAATACTTATTAAGTTATTTGGACTTGACTCCTCCCTAAATGGAACCTTTAAGTCTTTTTTTTTTTTTTTTTTTTTTGCAGCCGAGGGGCATTGTGTAAACATGACCGAGCTGTTAAGGGTACAGGGAACTGAGAAAGTTTGGGGACTCCTGCTGGGTAAAAGCTTTCTGTCCATAGAGGCTTAAGAGTGAAGGAGACGCCCAAGGGCAGAGAAGTTTAAAAAGATACATAGAGGGTTTCAAAGACGGCAGAAATTTACTTGGGGGCAACACTCTGTGGCAAAATGTGTGCCGAGGAAGTGCCGGGTGGGCTAGCTCCTTGCACACTGGCTCCTGGGCTCCCTACCCACTCCTCTCGTGGGCCTCGGAGGGGTCTGCCCCAGCATCTTCTCCCTCTATCTCTTGACTATTTCTCTCTCTTTCTCTCTGCATGTGTGTGTGTGTGTGTGTGTGTGTGTGTGTCTCGTGGGCCTCGGAGGGGTCTGCCCCAGCATCTTCTCCCTCTATCTCTTGACTATTTCTCTCTCTTTCTCTCTGCATGTGTGTGTGTGTGTGTGTGTGTGTGTGTGTGTGTGTGTGTGTGTGTGTGTTAGGAGGGGACTGACAGTTCCGATTATGGACATCCTTTAAAATCCATGAGATTTAAAAATAAACCCGACAACTCCTTATCCAGAAGACTTTGCTTGACTTAACAATCTCCGGGTGGCTCCGGCTTCACAGAGAAGGATGCCAGAGGAGCGTAGACCGTGCCCATAAACATCTCCCTTTGTGGAGCCTGTGAATTATCCATTCCAAGGAGAGACTTCGCAGGTGGCCCAGGCCATCAGATGGCGGGGGCCCGGGGGCTCTGGCCCTCTTCAACTGACAGCCCATTCTCAGCAGCAGAAGTCCTGGCTAAAATAAGACTTCCTCCTATGCTCAGTGTGTTCATTTCTACTGGCCTGCGTCTATATTAAGACATTACAAATAAGGAGAGTCCCAAGGCCTGGGTTACGGTGGAGAAGCTGGAGGGAGACAGGCAGCCTGGGAAATGAGAGCGCAGGGGGACGGGGTGGGGGCTCCGAGCTAAGGCTGGGCAAAGTCACCATGGTATTTCAGACCAGACCCTCATGGAAAACACAAGGCCCAAATACGTGCAAGGATGGGGAGTGCTGGCAGAGCCAAGTGGCTCACAGAGGCCAGCACATACCACTGGGCTGTGTGATGTTTGCCACGATTGACTCGCAGTTTGGACTTCTCTTTTCTCGTCTAAATGGTTTTTCCGTATACGGCCTGAAGCGTGTAAATTAAATCTGTCTTTTGCTGCCCGGCCAAGGTCATTATTTCATGTCCCTAGAATTCCCTGAAGCACACATGAGCCTGTCAGGGTCCTTTGCTCTCTTGCCCTTCATGTGCCAGAAAAATCAAAGTGTTGGTTTAAAAAATTCCTCCGGGGTCAGAGGTGTTCTGACTCCGTGTGAGTCTTTGACATGATGTCCAGAAAGGAGCTTTCAAAGAAAACAGGTGGGATGGCTCTTTTGTGGATGGAGAGGCTTCCAGACTGTGCCCTTTTAGCACTGATCTCCTGAGCTAGTGAGGTCGCAGGGGCCTCCGTCTCCGTACGCCACTGAGGCCTGGCGGCCGGGCTCCAGCTGGTGAGCAAGGGTGTCTGCGCAGCACCTGCCCCATCGCCCAGTGGACGCAATGTTCTTATAGACATTACTTTCTTAACTTTCACGAAGAGTAAGGAACTAGGAAGAAAAGCAAAGAAGGTCCTTACTTTAGGTTGCTTCAGATGCAGATCCTGAGTCAGTGATTCACGTGCAAAATTTATTCGGGGGGGTGGGGAACCCCGGGAGTGGAGTGGGACAGTGACAGAGAAGAGAAGGCTGCGAACAAAGGGCACATCGTCAGTCATGTTACCGCTGTGGGCAGCTGGCTCATCGTGTCACTGAGGAATTCTGGGAGCTGACCTAGAACGTGCACGTCGCAGTGGTACGGCCTGAGGGGTGAGAAGCTGGGTATATGCTAGTTCCACCAGTCACCACTGAGGGAGGCTCCGTGTGTGTGTGTGTGTGTGTGTGTGTGTGTGTGTGTGTGTGAATTCCCCTGCACTTCTGGCCCGCTTTGAACATGCACGTGAGCAGAAAAGCGGCGGCTCAGGCTGCCAAAGAAGTCTTCAGGCAAAGCGATCCAGAGGCTGGCAGCTGGAAGTTGGATCTCTCCGCTCTGTGGTGAGGCTCATGGAACTGTGGGGCTGACACGGGCAGTGTCAGGGTCCCAGGTCCTAAAGCGCTTCAGTTACGATCTAGCCAGAAAATCCAAAGCCCAGGAGTTCCGCAGAGGGCATTTCCGTACAGGGAAACTTAATTCAAAAGGTGTCAGGATTGCCGACAAGCTAAACGGGTGGTGAAGCAACACGGAGGTCAGTAGCAGCTGGGGCTGGGAAGCCAGGGCGGGAGATGGTGTCCCCAGAGCCCAGGGCCAGGGCCACCTGGTGGGAATGGAGCCCTGGCTGAAGCTGTGGGCTAGGAGATGCCAGCCAGGGAAGGGCAGGCCGGCGGGCACCGGAAGGATGGAGGGGGTGCAGCCACGGCGTGAAGCAGATGGGACAGACGGGGAATACTCTGGATTCTCCTTTCCATCCACCTGCCCGTCCCCCTCCAGTACCTCCCATCGGCTGACTCTGGCCGGAAGCCAGTTGGCCAGGGAGTCTGGGAAACGTGTCTTCAGGGAGCGCCGCTCCTGCATTGTGAATTAGAGGAAAGAACGGGCAGATCTGAGAGGAAGCAGGAGAGGACCGGCACTGCTCACAGCCCTGACAGAATCCCACGCCTTCCTCTCCGAGTTCCACCCCTCTGTCTGCTCCGTGACTCTGTTGGGTTTGTCACCCCCAAAGCAGGATCTGGGAATGTCTAAGGAGCTTGGAGGGACTCCATTTGGGGAAGGGATGGGTGATCAGTGGGGGGACACACTCTGCACCCTTGTTTGCCCCTGTTCTGAAGTTTCCTGGGGCCGTTCCTATGCCTTTTCTTCTCCTGTTCAGCCACAGAAGGACCTTCAGTCCCTTGCCTGCCTCCTGGGGGTCATTGAGGAAGCACCGTATCTTTTTAGTTATATTGTAATGTATTTGACGTGTAACATTGTGTAAACTTCAGGTGTACAGCATGTTAACTGGACACACATATATCGTAACATGATTGCCATTGTAGCAATAATTAGCACCTCTGTCGGGTTACAAAATTATCCTTTGTTTTCAGCGGCTGGAATCATTGAGTTCCAGTCTCTTAGCAAGTTCGATGGTTATGATACACTATTGTTGTGTACACTCACCGTACTGTGCGTTAGATCTCTAGGGCTTATTAACTATGCACTGCCAGTTTGTACCCTTAAACAGCATCTGTCCTATCCCTCCACCCCCATCCCCTGCTAACCACCATTTTACACTTGGTTTTTATGAATTTGCCTCTTTCAGATTTCACATGTAAGTGATACCATATAGCACTTACCTAACTTCGTCTGACTTATCTCACTTAGCATAATATGCTCAAGGTCCATCCGTGTTGGCACAAATGGCAGGATGCATTTCTTTTTCATGACTGAATACTATTCCACTGTATATATTTATATATATATATTCCATTATATATAGATGCATGTAATATACATATTATGTATATTTCACATATTCTTTATCCATTCATCTGTGTAAGGGCACTTACGTTGTTTTCGTGTCTTGGCTGTTGTCAGTAATGCTTCAGTGAACGTGGGGGTGCATATATATCTTTGAGATTCTGTTTTCATTTCCTTTGGGTATATACCCAGAAGTGGCATTGCTGCATCAGATGGTAGATGTATTTTTAATTTCTTGAGCAGCCTCTGTATTGCTTTTTACAGTGTCTGCACCAATTTACATTCCCACCAACAGTGCACAAGGCTTCCCTTTTCTGCGCACCTTTGCCAACAATTGTTATTGCTTGTCTTCTAGATGGTGGCCATTCCAGCAGGTGTGAGGTGGTATCTCATTGTGGTTTTGATATAGGAAGCACCACATCTTGAAGGCACCCTTTTGTCTGTTTAATTCTCCCTTAGGCTTGCCAAGGTTTGGTTTTTGCTCTGTGTCAGTGAGGTAGGTTTGCCTACGTTTTGAAGGACATGCTTCAGAACCTGGAGCATGCTGCATTTTTTTTTTTCTCTCCCAAGTTATTGCCGTTTGGACATGTTGGCTTTTATCTGTTCAATGAGACAAAATGTCAGCATTACTAGAAAGAGCAATCTGAATAGATGCTAACCTTTTCTCTCCTCCTCTGCCCACCCTGAGAATTCCCCATGCTTTCAGTGGTTACTTCATTCCCTCTCCCAGCCTCCTGGACAGAGGCATGTGCACGTTATTTCAGATGGGGCAGCCCAAATGAGATTTTCAGGACTAATTATGCACGAGGTCCACAGCAAAGCTGATGGCAGTCCCCACTTCTTTGGTTACCTCTCTTGAGTTGGGTTCACTTAATAGCCTGGACTTAATACATAATACACCCAAGAACGTAGTGATCCCTATTTCTATTTTTTTAAAATCTAAGATCAGATCACTAGGTGTATTTAATATCCATAGGCTACTACCTGCTATGAGAATGACATCCCGCTATCCCAAGCAGGCCAGATCTGGAGTTCAAGGTGAAATATACCCTGGAATGGGGTCAGTGGAGGTGCCAACCCAGAGGCAAAAAGAAGTAGAGGCCCTTTAATTGGAGCAGTGAACAGAGGCTGCTAACTTACTTACATGTCTTACACTGTCTTCACATTTGGAGAGCTAGGAGCGGAGTGACACAGGGAAGGAGGTGATCCATGATTTAATGGGCCTTCCATCCCTGTTATCTCTGTAAAACAAACTTCTTTGAAGGGAGAGGCCCCAAACCCACTCCCTTTGGGCCTTTCTTGTTTCTGTTATCTTGGCTTCCAGCTGAAATCCCTGAAGTGTGTTCAGAGGAGAGCCTCTGAAATGCAATCCCATATCTTCCGGGCTTACTCGGGCGTTCCATTTCCTCTGACAAGTGAACACTGGCTTGTCCTCTGACTGGCAGGAGATGAGAAAAGGTAGAACAGTATCCCGAGCCTCGAGGGATGCCCAGGGCCTCTCGGCAGCTCCGCACTGGTCCTCACAGCGGTCAGGTCCTTTCCCAGTGCTGGAAGCTGGCTGCAGCACAGCCTGAGCTAAGTGCTGGCCTTTGCAAAGGGACAGCTCTGCCCACCAGTCATTCCTCATCCACAGATTGTCCAAAGTCAGTTCCTCGTCTGGGAGCTGCTGTTGCTTTTTTTTTTTTTTTCCAGAAATCCTCATGTTGTCCCGGCAATACCACATCCAGGATTTTCTGCATCAGGATTTTACTTCTGCTTGGTCTAGCTAGGGCTGGTGGGCCTGTACTGAGGATTTCCATGGCGTGTTTCGACCATTTACCTTCCTGTGGTGGAGCGACATAGCCCTGGAAGGGTTAATACCCACCCAGGGCCAAGCAGCCCTGCTCCTCAGTGGCCCAGAGCTTGCTCAGCTCTGGGACCGTTGGACCCAGCCTCGTGGGCCCCCAGGAAGGCCAGACGAGGTGGTGTGCAGTTGACATCCAATTCATTTTTATTATAAAGGTGCACAGTCTACCAGCCAACTTCCATAACTTTTATTCTGAACTTGGGTATCTGCATTGCGTTTAGAGGATTTGCAGCAGGACGGTTGCCCTGGAAATGTACTCAGCCAAATATTCTCACTCCTCAGGGTAGGGCACCTCCCATCCTGGAATCTCAGAGACCTTGTCTATAAACATGAATGAATGAATTCTCCCAACACCACGGTGTGCTCTTTGCCTGCCAGCTGGATTGTTCTAAGGGAAGTGACCAGCTCGGGGGCCTGTAGTGAGTCATGAAAGATCTCGCTTGGAACTAGAGAGTTTGGACTTCAGGGCCCTGGGTGGAGTCAGGGACCGCTCCGGACTCTTCCACCCCCAGTACTTGGAGTGTCAGGGTCGGGGGTCGGCAGTCAGCACAGAAACTCTGGGGATGCCTGGCTGCCTTCTAGCTCAGCACCTCCTCCTTCAGTGCCTTCCTCACCAGCCCCCTCAAACCATGGCTTGGTCAAATTAAGTAACTTTTGTTCTTTCAGTATATACAACTAATATATGCTAAATGTAGAAATTCTGAAAAGGGAAGTATAAAGAAGAAAAACAATTCATCCAATTTTTCATCTCCCAGAAAACCTATTGTAATCCTCTTTTTATTTTTATTTTTTTAATTTTTACTTATTTATTTATTTATGTATTTTGCGGTACGCGGGCCTCTCACCGCTGTGGCCTCTCCCGTTGCGGAGCACAGGCTCCGGACGCGCAGGCGCAGCGGCCGTGGCTCACGGGCCCAGCCGCTCCGCGGCGTGTGGGATCCTCCCGGACCGGGGCACGAACCCGCGTCCCCCGCATCGGCAGGCGGACTCTCAACCACTGCGCCGCCAGGGAAGCCCCCTGTAACCCTCTTTTTAATGGAGATTGTCACATGGTTGAAGAAGATCAACTGTATATTTAATTTTATATTATGATATTTGTCAGTCTGAGAACAAGTCTCAGTCTTATTAATACCATTCTTGAGCATCCTTTCAGCGATTGCCTGATATTTCATCAGATGGATGCATTATAGTTTTCTTAACCTTTCCTTACCGTGTAGTTAACGTAGGATGAACATACAGTTTTTTTTCCTGAAACTTGGGTTATTTGGATTAATACATCCTATGAACGTGTCATAGTTCTCTTAGTCTTTACCTTATGGTTGAACGTGTGATGACCATACTCGTGCTTGTTATTTCAGGCGGAGGAGGGTTGCGGGTATTTCAGGAGGGTTCTGTTAGTAGGAGACATTGCTGGAAGCTCAAGATCTTTACTCAGTTCCTGGTTTCCTAACTGCACGTGTTTGGGGGCTCGGTGAGGGAGCCGTGTAGATGCAGCCCTTGCACGTGACCATAGAGGCAGCTTTATCGTCATTGCCTGTCTTGCTGCTACCCAGTCGTTCACTGTAAGTGAGGCTGGGTCGGGTCGCTTAATTCATATGCTAGGACTCTTTCATCGATCGGGTACCCCTCTGGGAGAGCGGGGCGCCTTTGTTCTTGCATGTGTGGCGGGCAGAGCAGATGTTCTGGCGCATAGGTGGGTCATTCTCTTAGGCTCTGGGGTTCGGTTCTGGCCAGGGAGCCATTTCTCGCGTCCCGGGAATCGGTGGGTTACTCATATCAAATCCTGGAACTGTTCACATCTCCGACCCCACCGTTAAGGTGGAAAAATGATTCTGGGGCAATGGGTGGATCGTGAGTGGCTTCTCCAATGAAGATATTTCATCAGTTGAACTAAGGCCAAGTTTTGGCAGGGAAATCAGTGGGTCAAATCGTGAGCTATGGTTTTCGCTCCAAGAGGAAATGTGTCCTGGTTGGTAAATCATCACCCAAAAAAGCATGAAAGTGCTTGTGGTAACTTAGACTTCCGGAAGCAATTTAGAGGGCAAGTAGGGTCACTCTGACTTCCGAGAAAGGGAGAGGATTTCTTGTTGTTGAGGTGACGGTTTTTTTTTCTTCCAGCTTTCCGACGTGTACACACAAACAGTGTTGACCTATGGAAAATATTATTAATCCACGGAAGAGCACTTGATACGTACTTTAATACGATGTTCTTTACTTTAGTGCCATTTTTCATCTGACTAGGAACTCCCCGATAGTCACTTTATCTCCCTGTGATACCAAGGGTGGACCTTCCCACGGAAACGCAGTATTAGCCCCTAAACGGATCTAAGAGGGCTCTTGGGATGTGGAGTGCATTTGGTGTCTTCCCCATCTTTGCTTGTCCAATCGTATGTAGTTTAGGATAGTGGCTTCTTTTTCTTTTTCTTTTTCTTTTTTTGCGGCACGCGGGCCTCTCAATGCCGTGGCCTCTCCCGCTGCGGAGCACAGGCTCCGGACGCGCGGGCTCAGCGGCCACGGCTCACGGGCCCAGCCGCTCCGCGGCACGTGGGATCCTCCCGGACCGGGGCGCGAACCCGCGTCCCCCGCACCGGCAGGCGGACTCTCAACCACTGCGCCACCAGGGAAGCCCAGGATGGTGGCTTCTTATTACTTCATGCTGTGATCCTAAACTGGGCACCTTTGAAATTCAAAACATGTAAATTCTTACTCAGAGTTAAAATAAGTAGATCTCATTAAAACAGAAGAAGAGGAAGGAAAGGGAGGGGGAGGAGGAAGGACTATAGGTACCACTCATGGATAACAGCAAGCACCATATTATAACCCCATTCTCGGGAATTCCCTAGTGGTCCAGTGGTTGGGACTCCCAGCTTCCACTGCCGAGGGCCCAGGTTTAATCCCCGGTCAGGGAGCTAAGATCCTGCAAGCTGTGCAGCGTGGCCAAAAAGAAAAAAAAAATAACCCCATGTTGTTAACCCCATATTATAAAATAATCTCCATGTTTTTTAGCCTTTATTTCATAAATGGAGTATGGGAGCTATTGCTAGGTCTCTGGAGGCCCAGGTAACCAAACAAAGCTGGCAGTAGCACCAAGCCGGTCAGCCTCGGGTTGGCGGATGTTTCTCGGGCCTGGTGCCCAACCTGCCATGGCCTTAGCTCCAGCGGGAGGTCCCGGACCCAGCCTCCCTGACTTCTCCGTGCTTGTCTAATCCACGTTTGACCAGCAGGAAGTGGAGCGAGCCCTTACCTGAGGTTCCTTCTTGACCTTCCTTTGGCCTCAGAGCCTTGGACATGTAAGCGGAGACTGGGGACTGGTGTGAATTTGGCTAAGATGACTCTGTTTTTTAAGCCTTTGCTCATCCAGGGTCACTCTGGTGTGATCGGGTAGAGGGGCAGATGAGCCGCTCCGTGGGAGAGTGAGGAGGCTGGGCCAGAACCTTGGTGGGGCCCCGAGAAGCAGGGGGGTTCCTCAGGGTCAGCAGGCTCTGGGCCAGACCCCGATACGGGATCTTGTTTCTTCTGGCTTCAGCATCTTCCCCCCGGTCTCCTGGCTCTGGCAGAAGCTGGGAGCTGGCAGACAGAAGGGGGGCCTGAGGTGGGTCCCCAGGAAAATGAAATTAGTGTCTCTGGGCCCACTGAGCCCTGACAAGAAGGGTTGCCGGGGGACGCCGGCCCCCAGGCTTTTTTCGCCTACCTCTTGGATGATGGAAGAAGGATCCAGCCTGAGTTGTCCTTGTTTCAGATCTAGCAGCGGGGAGTTTGGCAGCTGGAAATCTGGCAGGTGGTCGGGCTGCCAGCGTGAGCCACGCCACAGGGAACGTGGTAACGACGGTTCCGTAAACGAGCCAGGATCCCGGTCCCCCGGGGCCCCGTGGCTCATCTCCCATATACTTCTTCCAGGAAACGCCGTACACCTTCCCTCTTTGTGCTGACCCCCTCGGCTGCTCGGTTCGTGCACTGTCACCACACTGGTCGTAATGGTGGCGCGCAGGGCCCGGGGATTGAACATCCCTTAACCACCTGCCAGATCTTCCCCAGATGGGAACTGTGCCTTGCCTCTCTGCTTTCTGCAAGCAGGTGTTTAAAGTGCTTTGAGACCCCAGGAGACCTTAAAATACCAAAGTTTATTTAATATCTATATCCTAGGGTTAAAAAAAATGAGTAAAACAAGAATAAATGCACGGTCAGTGACACCAGCTTTGAAAGACTCAGCTGTCTCAGCCAGAAGCCTTGGAGTCACCCTCAATTGCCCCCTTGCCCCCCCCACCCCACGTCCGAGAGCCCCGCATCTGTCAGGGGCCACCCGCTGAACGTCCCTTGTGTTTGTCCCTTCCTCTTCATCCTCTCACCCCATCTTCCTAGGCTACGTCAGTGACCCCCTAACTGGTCTCCTACCTCTTATCAGGCTCCCTTCCAGCCCATTCTCTGCGTCTGTGTCAGAGGGATCCGTCCAGAAGGCAAATCTGATTATGACACTCCCATGCTTAAAATCCTCTAATGCTCTGCAGAGTGTTTGGGATTATTTTCAAGCCTCTTGGCTTTACCCACAAGGCCCTACATGACCCACCTCTCCAACTTCATCTCCCACCTTCCCAGATGACCTTCTATGCCAAGCGTTGCCAAGCCACTCACAGGTCTCTGGGTGCGTCTGGCTGTGTCACGCCCTGGTGCCTTTGTACGTGCAGGTCTCTGTGCTTGGAATATGCTTTGCCCCTTCTTATCCAGCTCACTCCTTCTTGTCCTAGAAAACTCAGAATTAAAGTCACCTCCACTGGGAGCCATCTCTCACCCCCCCGGGCAGACTTAACTGTTGGCCCTTGTATTCATATCCTAGGGCTGCTGTAACAAATTACCGCAACCTGGGGGTCTTAAAACAACAGAAATTTATTCTCTCATGGTTCAAGAGGCTACAAGTCCAAATTAAGGTGTCGGCAGGGCCACACTCCCTCTGAAGGCTCTGGGGGAGAATCCTTCTTTGCCTCTTCCAGGTTCTGGTGGCTCCAGGTTCCTTGGCTTGTGGCCGCCTCCCCCTCCCCCTGCCTCTGTTTTCACATGGCCTTCTTCCCTGTGTGTGTCTCCTCTAAGGACACGGGCCAGATTTAGGCCTCCACACTAAATCTAGTAGGATGAGCTCATCCCAAGATCCTCGACTTAGTTTCATCTGCAAAGACCCTTTTCCAAGTCAGGTCGCATCCGCAGTTTCGGGGGGTCAGGGCTTTGGATATATGGTTTGGGGAGACACAATTCAATCTACTACAGCCCTGTAACACCTGGTACATGACCTTTAAGAAGGGAGTTTCCCAGAGATATTTATAAGCATTAATTGATATTCCTGTCTCTCAAGGTGAAATCTCAAACAGAGATTTCTCTTCTGTTTGACCTTGTGTCTTTGGCTTCTAGGCTGGCTGCATCTCAGCATGACCCTCTCATTAAAGTAAGAAATAGGTACCTACAGGCTGTTGGTAGGTCCCTTTCTTTAGCTTGAGCTGATACGGGCAGGTTTATAGGCAGAAACCTGGACAACCTCACCGCTGGGAAGCCCGTCCAGCTCAAGGAACCTGTTTCCGAAGTTTAGTTTGGGTTAGAGGTACGTTTTTAGGCTAATTGAGTTCAAGGAATACCCAGAGGAAGGCCTTGGAACATGACTAATCACAGGGAGAAGCCCAAACCCGTTCACCTACATTCTAATGTATATGGTCTTGACTATGATGATCATGTGCGCATTTTCTAAGTTCCCAAATGGCTGAAAGGTGCAGCAGTTGAACATTTCTGAGCGTGTCTGGGCTTTGCCTGGATTCCCCGGTTTTCAAATGAGAGCTTGGCTTTCATGGGAAGAGCTGGTTTTAGGGATTTAGTAAATTAAAGTGCCCTGCATTTATGAGAGCTACAGCTTTTAAACTCTGGGCCTCAGTTTTGTTTTGTTTTGTTTTCTTTAAACAGAATTGATAAGAATACAACTTCCAACTTCCTATTTTTTTCTCTCTGTCTGTGGTTAGAATTTGCCCCTTGAGTCCAAAAATCCCACCTGCCAATCAGTCTATAAATGATTAAAGTGGCCCCACTAGGTGCTGTAAACTTCTCCATAGGCCTGGATAGATAAAGCCATCTTTTGACTTATCTCATATCCTTTGGAAACGTGAAGCTTCTGTGGTTCAGAAGGTTTTGTCTTTGGTTACACAAGGATGTGAAAAGAATTTGGCAAGAGACTTCTAGCTCCTGTTTCACCACTGTCTTCTCTCTCTGAGGTCTCCTATCCCAACCCACGTTAATGAGGCTGTTTATGTGAAAGAACCTATAAAATCAAACTGCTCTTTTGGAAAAGGGAGGATCGGTTAATTCGTAATGCTGGGTAAGCTGTTTACAAAAGGCTTCAGTGGTATGGGTCGTCTCTGCCCTTTGGCACTGACAGAGAAGAGTCCTGGGTACCAGGCCGCCTTCTCTTTACAGAAGGGACGACACCATTAGCATCTCTGAGGAGCTCTTGCAGCCGACAGGACCTGGGCTCTCCCTCCACCGTAATCGCCCGTTACCCACTGGTCCCGCGTCCCGGAATCAAAGTCTCTGTTGTCTCGGGCTTTCAAGGAGGCCTTCCCATCTCTAGGAAGACTAATAATCACACGAACGTCACTTGCAACTTCTGCCCCCTTCTCGACACCTTCCTTCTTTCACTGCCTCAGCACCAATCTGCTGGCCATTACTCTTCCTCTACCATGGAATCCCCAACCCCGGATTCACAGCCCAGCACACTCAGCGTAAGAGATGTTCCAGGCCCTGCCCTCTAGCTCCGTTCCCACTCGTTTTGCAGTTTTTCCCAATTCCCAGCTCTGTTCTGGATCCCCTGGACCCTCAGCCTACCCCATCCCTTCTCCTCTGCACTTTCATCCATGACCCCTATACCCTCTGGCCCAAGATGTCTCCTGTCCTCACAGAACAGTTGGTCTGGGCCATGAGTTCTGGGTACCTGCCAAAGGCACTGGGGCTGTATCCCCACGTCTCGAATGAGGTCTGGGTGCCCCCAGAATTCCTCGCGGTCAGATCGCACTGATAGTACAGAGCGGGCAGGGAAGGAGGGCAGTGGTGATGGTAATGGGCTCACTCATTTGCCCTAAAAGTTGTTGCTTGCAGAAAATGTGAAGAGATGCTCGAGGGGCTTGGCCAGGTTGTATATGAATGCAGAGCCATGTAGGTGAATAAAGTTGGGGTGAGCCTCGTGGGCAAGGATGCTGGGAGGTGTTTCAGGCCCCCTCACGCTTCCCTGGAGGCTTCTGGTTGGTCGCTAAACGCGGGGTTGAGTGGGACCTGAGTCTGGTCCAGCTCTTGATCTCTTTCAGGTTGTCAAAGTGAGGAGGTTTAAGTACTTAGAAGGAGTTGACATGTAAAATATTTTGACAAAGAATACACTCAGGAGGAGGAGGAGGACCACTGACCGGAAGGGCACCCTCCCCCCTCTTAAAGGCACATGACCCAGAAGTTGCGCGTGTGAATGCCGTTCGTCTCCCATGAGCTGGAGCTCGGGCAGGGGCCCCTCCGAATGGGAAGGGAGGCTGGGGAGTGTGGTTTTTATTCTGGACATCCATGGACCCAGCTAAACCCAGGAGCTCTGACACTGTGAGACAGGAGAATGGATCTGGGGAACAGCCGGCAACCTTCGTGGGCCACAATACAGTCAGTTAATACCCAAGTGGAGACTCTTGGAAAAGCCAAACTAAAGGGGGTTCGCAAACGGTCTCAAGTGACGGTTTGTGGGATCATTTATTCAGTGACTACTTATTGAGCACCTGCTATGTGCCAGGTACAGTGCTGGGAGCTGAGGGTGCAAAAGTAGGTAAGAGACGTGCTCTCTGCCTTCATGAAGCTTATAGTCTGTGGGGAAGACAAACTTTCAAAAAGGAAACGGGTAAATGCGTAGAAAAAAGGGAGCTGGAGCTGCCCAAGGCAGTTGGGGCCTGGACAGCACAGACTGTCTTAAATTAAACGCAGACTTCTTCTCAGGGCTGGACTTGAGAAGCTAAAACATCAGAACTGAAGAGGAAAAACCAACAGTTATGATAGGTTTTAGAGAATTCCTGTTAATATCTACTTAGGAAGCCACAGAGTGGCCAGAAACAATAGAGCCAGAATTTGTAAGAATTCCTAGTTGTTTATACAGTCTTAGGCATGGATTATGCAGATGTACTAGTGTGTGAATTGGGGTTCGCAGAAGTGACCTTGACTTACACACCCCTCCGAGGACCAGCTCTGATAGATGATCGCATCTGGCCGAGGGCTCTGCCTTGGCCCTCCCCTTGTGTGATCCCCGAGGGTGAAGAGGGAAGCCCGCACTGCGGTTCTTGGCTGGGGAGCCGAGGGTTGGAGTTCTGGCACCCTTGCATCTTCGCTGTTTGTTTACGGTGGGTTGAGTTTACTCTCTTTTCTCTCTGCCCTCCCTTTTATTTTTCTATCCTTTTTTTCCCCTCCCTTCTTCTCTCTTGCCACGAGCAGAGGACATTAGCCGACGTTTGCTCTCCCCTCTATTAAAGTTACACTTGTTTGTAAGATAACCATCTACATATCACACACCCAGAGTTCACACCCTAAAAGAAAATATCACTTCAGAATCTCCATTCCCAATAAAATATGCCATACGTGCCTACTAAGTGGGCCTCGTAAATCACTAACTTTTAAGAAGATAAAGTGTCATGATTTTTTTCAATGAAACTTTGTTGAATTCCAGCTATATAAAAGCAATAACGATGAACAATCTGTTAGTGAAATTCCGTTTCTTAACCAAAGGTACGATGTTCCCAGAAATGACAGGCCATTGATATTCCAATCTCAATTACTTTAAGTAGGTAAGTTTTGAAAACATAACCACCTTCATAAATGTATTTTTCAAATAATACTTGTTACAATCTAAGGTTTCTTTGCCTGTGGTTCCCTCATATCTGAATCTTGGCAGACTCAGAAGTGGAAAGGTTTCCTCTAAAAGCACAGAACACATGGGTTACCATTGAAAATATGTATAAGAAATATGTGTAGGATGGATATCACACACACACACACACACACACACACACACACACACACACACACACACATTCCTGTACTTATTCTTGCTGGAGAAACTTTGGGGGTTTCCAAGGGCAGGATCAGGTCCAAGCGGTAAAAGTTTCAGGGAAGACAGATTTCAGATTCCTTGGGGAAGAACTTTTTTAACAGTCAAATCTGCCCACCAGCAGAATTGGCTGCATCACACAGTTCAGTACAAGGCTGTTTTTTTTCAAGAACTTTGTAAATACCAGAAGCTTCCAATGACAGGATTGTTATAAAAAGAGCATTATTTTATGCCTGCCCATTTAAAAACCGTGCTATTATAAAAAGGAGAGACAGAGCTGCTGTCATGGTACATGGTGAGTGTGACTTCCTGAGCTGGGTGTGACTGGTCGGTGATGTCGCAGAAGCCACATGGCCGGGGGCGGAGACAGGTTGTGATGGATGCTGATGGCAATCTTGGTACTGCAGGAGTCGCGAGGGGTCGCAGACATCTATGTATTCCGGCAAGTAGCTAATGCTTTGAAATACTTAACTGCAATTCCGCAAATGTATTACAGGCCACGAATCCCTCCTTTTTTTTTTTTTTTTTTTCCTCCAACCTTTTGGCTCTTTTGGATCTAAGACTGAAAAATTCCAAAAAGAGCATGCATCCTTGTCAGGTTAGATCCTGGGCTTTCTGAATAAGTAGTCTCCCATTGTAGTGAGCTCCCCACCTCTGGAAGTGATCAAGTAGAAGGCTGTTGCCAGAAACATTAAATGAGGACTGTCTGCTTTGAGGGGTTAGAGGAAACTAATAATTTGCTTTTAAAGTTACAGTGAAGTCTAAAGAATAAACGAATGAATACCTGTATCATCATGGCACAGTTGTGCGGTAAAGGACGTTTTGTCATATTTGCTTTAGATCTTTTTTAAAACATGTCATTACAAATACGAGTGAAGCATATGTATGTATAGTCCTTCTCTTTACACTCCTGGTCCTTCTCTTCCTAGAGGTTACTAATATTCTGAACTCTGCATTTACCATTTTCATGGATATTTTTGTGCTTAGTAAAAGCATACACGCACCCAAATACTCTATAGTATTTTTTTGCATGTTTGTAAACTTTATCTGAATGGTATCA
Source organism: Physeter macrocephalus (assembly GCF_002837175.3). Taxonomy (NCBI): domain Eukaryota; kingdom Metazoa; phylum Chordata; class Mammalia; order Artiodactyla; family Physeteridae; genus Physeter; species Physeter macrocephalus. Next base: position 57,558,507 of record NC_041219.1, on the reverse strand, counting down.
TACTGTGCGTGTTATTTTCTTGCTTGTTATTTTGCTCAGCATTGTTTTTAGATAGATTCACTTCCATATATGTAGCTCTACTGCATTCATTTAAGCTGAATTACCGTATTCCTTAGATTAGCATCCCATCATCACCTATCTATTTTCCGGTTTAAGGTACTGAGGTTGATTCTTCATTTTTTGCTACCAACGATGCAGTTATGAGTCCTCTTACCCATGCGTTTGGGAGCATTCATATAAGAATTATGTAGGGATGGAATTACTTACTCTTCTTTTTTTTTTTTTTTTTTTTTTTTGGGGTGCGGGGCCGTCACTGCTGTGGCTTCTCCCGGTGTGGAGCACAGGCTCCGGACGCGCAGGCTCACGGGCCCAGCCGCTCCGCGGCATATGGGATCTTCCCGGACCGGGGCACGAACCCGTGTCCCCTGCATTGGCAGGCGGATTCTCAACCACTGCGCCACCAGGGAAGCCCGGAATTACTTACTCTTAGAGGACACACATCTTTACAGGATAAAGTCAAATTGTTCTCTAGAATGACTGAACTAATTTATACTCCTACTAATTTATACATCCCTACCAGATCTTGCTGATAGCAGATTTTAATTTTTGCCAGTTGATAATTATGAAATGGTGTTTCATTATAGTTTTAAATTTAAATTTAGGCAAATGTATTTTTTGCGTATGTGTGTGCCTCTTTCTGTTTTGTTTAAGAAATCCTTCTCTACCCCTCAAGGTCATAAAGATATTCTATGTTTTTTCCCTAAAAGTTTTAAGATGTTGCTTTTCCACATGAATCTTTGAACTAACTGGAATTTATTTTTGTGGATAGCATGTACAAAATGGGACCAATTTTCATAGTTTTTTACATGATGTTTTTACTCTACATATTCTGGGTTACTGATGAGAGTGGACATCTTTTCCTTTGTTTATTCGTCATGTGAATTATTTGTTCTTCTAGGTTTTGCTCGTTTTCCTACTGAATATTTTGTCTCTTGATTTATAGGAATTCTTTATATATCATGGATACTAGCCTTGTTAGTCGTGTACTTTGCAAATATCTTCTCCCAGCCTGCGGCTTGTTTTCTTTCTTTACCATGATTACGGCATCCTATGATGAATATTGTCCTTGTTTTGATCGTCTGACAGAGTTTACTTGTAAAACCTGAATCTGGTATGTATTTATGTAGCAGTGGTACAGTTGTTGTTTTTTTTTAATCAATTTATTAGATCAAGTTTGCTAACTGTGATTTTCAAATTCTCTGTAATCTGCTGAGTTTTGTCTTCTTGCATTATCGATTACAGAGTGTTAAGTTGAAATCTCCCCTGTAGTGACACGTTTATGAAAATGGACCGTATACCAAGCAGGAAGCAGGCCAGAACATGTTTTACAGAATTTATATTATAAAAATCATATTTCCTGACCACAATGCAGTTAATCCAGAAATGCATTTTTAAAGATTACCAAAATTACCCCCACATATTTGAAACTGAAAAAATTTCTTCCAAAAAAACTCGTGGGTCAAAAGAGAAATGAGAAAATATTTGGAATTTAATGACAGTCAAATACCGAATTTGTCAATTTCTCATGTAGTCCTAACCCTTTTTGACCTATTCGTTGCCTAGTTAGTTAGAATGGGGAGATTGGTACATTTATGTAGAATTGGTGCTTTCCTTATTGCATCACCAGTTCAGGCACGCACGCGCCAAGAAATTGTTTGATATATTTTAACAAGCGTTAGTGTGCTTTCTGTTCTTGGAGGGGGTACTCCCCACGGTGAGAGTACTGCTGCCCCAGAACGGAGTGCCCCTTACGTTTTCTGTGTAGACAATCACAGCTTCTGCAAATAAGGACAATTCGGGGTTTTTTTTCCCTTGCCAATTCTTGCACTGCATTTGTTTTCTTATCCTACTGCGTGGCCAGTGGGTTTAGTACAGTGTTGAATAAAAGTTTAAGTAGTGGGTATCCTTATTTTATTCCTGATTTTCAATGGAATGCTTTTAATAGTTTATCTGTAAATAGGATATTCACTGTGGTTTTTTGTTGATACCATTTAGCAGGTGAAAAGAAGTTCCCATCTGTTTCCATTTTGCTGGGGTAATTTAAATTATCAAATGCTTTTTCTATATCAATTCAAATAATCCTGTGGCTTTTCTGCTTTAACCTTTGAAAGGTACTGAACTTCATTAACAGAGCTCTTAAGTTAAACTATACGTGCATTCCTGGTAAAAACTAACTCGTTATGTACTTATTTCAGTATATTGCGATATTTGTTTTGCTTGTATTTTACTTAGGGTTCTTGCCACCTCTTAGTGAGGTTGGACTAGAGTTTTCCTTTCTTGGACTGTGTGTCTGCTTTTGGTGCCGAGGTTGTAAAAGTTGGAGGTCATGAGTTTGGAGTGTTCCTTCTTTCTTATTCTCTGCAGTACATTATAGAAGGGCAGGATTATTTGTTTCTCCAGAGTCTGATCAAACTCGCTTCAACGGTGTCTGGGCCAACTGCTGGGGTTTTGTGGGTAGATTTTTAATTTCAGATATTTTTTTTTTTTACTGGTTTTGTCCTATTCACGTTTTTATTTTCGTCTTGATTCCACATTGTTTAATTATATTTTCCTGGGAAATGTCCAATTTGTATGTGTTTTCAAATTTATTGGCATGAAATTCTTCATAGAATTTTCTTTTGAAGTTACTAACCTTTGTGGCATTCGCAATTATGTTGCCTTTGTCATTCCATTCCAAATATTGTGTGTGTTACCTTTCTTTTTAAAAATCTGATCAGTATGTCAGATGTTTATCTATTTTATTAGTCTTAAAAAATAGTTTGGTTTTATTTACCCTTTCTGTTTTAAATGGAATGTGATTCTACTGTTTGTTTTCTGTTGTATTTTTTCCTGCTCATCTATTATTTATTACTTCCTTCTTTCTTTGGGTTAACTGTTGTTCTTTGTTGTTGGATGTTTAACTCACTAATTCCCTGTCTTATTTCTTTGCTAACAAGAGCATGTATACTTTGTATCCTTTAACTTTCCATTTATTCATTCTTTCCCTAATTCAATAAATATTTTGTGCCAGGCACTGTTCCAGGTGCTGTGGATTCATCAGTGGACAAAACAACCCCAAAGCCCTGCCTTCATATTTTTAAAATTCCATTTTGAATCCTTTATTCCATGAGTTATTTAGGAGTGTGTTTTACATTTCCATTGTTGCAGAGGTGGGGAAGTTGGTGTCTTGGCCATTTCTAATTTACTTGCATTTTGTTTAGAGGATGTGGCATGTATGGTATTGATTTGGGGAGGTGCTTTTGAGATTTGCTTTATGACCTGGATTGTGTTTTTAATTTTTTTTTTTTTTTGGTAAAAGTTCCATGTGTGCTTGAAAAGAATGCTGACCGACGATCTTAAGACTCTTTTCAACTTGGTGATTTGGTGGTTCCACGTCAGGGTCACTAACCCTCCTGATCTGACACGTTGATCGAAGCTATGGTTAAAAGGGCCTAATTCCCGTTGAGGTGGACTCGGCAGTGAGTCGGGAGCCGTGCCTGCTGTGCTCTCTGCTCTAAGACAACAGTATAATGAGGGCTGGTCCCTTTTTCTTCCAGGGAGCAGAGGAACAGAGAAACCCATTGGAGGGTGTCCACTGCAGCAGCCTGGCTGCTGGGTAATGTTCCTCAGACACTGACGTAGCCCTTCAGCGTGTAGCAGCCAGCTGGCGTTCGGGCACTGTCCCCCGTGCTATGCTAATACCAACACGCTCGATCTTCCTAGCAGGCCTTGTAGAGTTTAGTATCATCCCTATTCCTCGGGCGAGGCAAGTGGGCCACAGGGAGAGTAAGTCTTAAGGTCTCGCGGCCAGGGCGGAGTCAGGATTGAATTCCACGGTCTCTGACCCAGGGGCCAGGATGCCGCCTCCCATACAGACCTTATGTTAGACTCTTGTTCGGAATACCTGTCCCCGGCCCCACTGCAGGTGTCCAGTATCCAAATCCCTCCCGGGGCAAAGCGCTAAAAGCCACACGCTTCACATCTCTCCAGGTTGGCTCCCATCAGTAGCTACGTTTTAGAGCCACTGTCAGGCCATTTCCTTCACTTTACAGGTGGGGAAACCGAGGCTGGAAGGGGGAAGGGATTTCGCTCGTTGATGGCATAATCTGCTGGGGTAATCTGCTTCCTGAGACTTGCCCCTCCGTGACCTCCGGCTGAGGGGACGCCGGCGAGCTGGCGGTGCTGGCACTGCCTTGGGAAGCCTGGCCCACCACCTGCTTGTGGGTCTGACAGCTCGTTCTTTCCTGAGAGACTCCATGGACACTGGATCTTGACCTCCTTCCTCTGTCCCTGTGTCATTGTCTCTGTCTCTTTGACTGGCCGTCCGTCTACCTCTTGAGTAAAGCCTTCCACTGAGGAAATGAAGCAGAGATTCTGGAAGCCTCGGAGGACGGTAGGGCTGTGGGGTACTCTCTTTCACGGGGGAGACGGTTTTAGAATCGAAGGGAGCTGGTTCAGGTCCCAGACCTGCCACCCTCTGGCTTTGTCTTTTTGGACGTCCAGTGGGACTTACAATCCTCTCTTTCTCATTGATAAAGAAGGGACTAGAATGCCGACGCTGGAGTGTATCTCGAGAGCACCAAACGGAAGCACGTTTGGACGGCGCCTGTTTTCTGGCAACATAAGCAGCAGGAAAGTGTGGTGATCGAGGCCCCGCTCTCTGCCAGGCACAGAGCTAGGCTCTGGGGATGCAGCCGCGGAGGAAAGAGGCAGACTCCCTGCCCTCAAGGGGTCTGCAGTCAGGTAGGGAGAGACAGGCCATACGTGCCTAAGCAGATACGTGTATCACGTGTTGAGGGGCACCGTGCCCTGTGGAGAAGGACAGAGCAGAGTGAGGGGTAGCCAGCGAGGACAGATAGCAGTGGCCTCTCGGGCACAGTGCTCACGGAGCAGGAACACTGCGGGCGGCGGAGCAAGGCCGGCGGTGGGGAGGGGACAGGGTTCCAGGCCGAGGGGCAGCCGGCGCCAAGGCCCTGACTTGGATTCAAGCCTGCTGTGCTTGGGGAACAGCGGGGAGGCTAGTGTGGCCGGAGCAGAGGGTTCCCGAGAGAGGACGTGGCCAGAGGTGGAGGCAGGGAGGCAGCCGGGGTCAGATCCTCCAGACCTTTGAGGATGGTGGATTTACTCTGAACGAGATACGGGCTTCCCTGAGAGTCTGAGCGCGGAGTGACGTGATCAGACTAGCGTTTCTGAATGTTCACCCTGGTTGCTTTGTGGAAAGTAGCTTTTGGGGGGTCAAGGGCAGAGCAGGGAAGCCCGGTGGCTGCTGCGCGGTCCAAGGGGACAAAGCAGCGGCCTGAACTAGGCGAGTAGCCATGGAGACGGTGATAAGTACGCATCTTCTGCCTGTATTTCAAAGGCACGTCTCTCAGTATTTGCCGACGGTGTGAGCGTGAGGTGTGACAGAAAGAAAGAAATCAAGGGTGACGCCGAGATTTTGGCCCAAACAGTTGGAAGAATATTGGTCAAGGAGGAAGTCGGGTGTTTGGCGGTGGGCATGTTACCTGGTGACGGCCGTCACCCATCCGTGTAGAGGTGAAGAGAGAGAGGTACCAGGAGCGTCCGGCCGGGACGGTCATCAGCGTTTCGATGATTTTCCAGCCATGAGATGCTTTGAGCTCGCCCAGTGGATGGGTGTAGTTAGAGAAGAGAGATGCCCAAGAATGAAGCCCGGGCTTGTCTAAAGTTTGGAGACTGAGATGGTGAGGACCAGCCAAAGAAACCAACAAGTGGCGAGTAAAATAGGAAGAGAACCAAGGATAAGTGGCGTCCCAGAGGGTCTGGTGAGGAAAATGGCTCCGGGGGGAAGTGGTCGTTGACTGCAGCCCTGTTGCTGGCAGACGTGATGATCCAGGGTGACTGGACCTTCTGGTCTGGGGATGGGGCACAGGGGGTGGCCTCTTGTCATCACCTGCAGACCACCTGCAGGCCATCGCCGTCTTCCTACAGGACCAGGCCAGCTCTGGAGGCTGGCGGTTCATGGTAAGACCCAGGGCGGGAACATGGCGCCCTACACGTCAGTGCTGTGAACCGCTGCCAGGACCTGGACTTAGATTAATGCAATCATTTGAGCCTGATCTTGGCCTAAACCCAGGCCTGAACCTAGGAGCTTTGAGCCCCATGTCACAGAGGAGGGGCTTAAGGGAACCCCTAGTGGCACCATAAATGCAGGAGTCTGTACATATATCCCTGAATTAGCAGTGATTACCAACCTGATGTCAACCAACTAACAACTTATGGCTTAAAGAAGATAAGATTACACATCTCCAGACTAAGCATGTGCGTTCCTTGAGTACCTTACATGAAAAATACAATAAAAAGGATAAAACCTACGAGTCCTCCTTGGTTCTTTTTTGTTCCCTCGTGCCCTGTAGCGTAAGTACCTCTGGCTCTGCCACTGCAGTGTATCCCTTACGTGTAAGCCCCATCACCCTCCCCATCCCTGCAAACCTAGTCCAACCCCCCATCGCTTCTTGCCTGAATCACCTGCAGGACCCACCCACTTGCTCTGTCTGGGGTCTCGTTCCCTTGTCATCTGGGCTCTGCACGTTACCTGGGTGAGCTCTGTGTTGCTCGCCCATGTAAGAGCCACTGGAGACTTCCCTCTCAAGGCCTGTAAGACCCACAAGACCCGGCCCCCACCTCCCTCCCTCCCTCCCTCCCCCCCGCTTTTCACCTTATTCATCACTCTTGAGCTGCATTCACTCTTTTTTTCCCATCCCTCAAATCTCATAGCTCATATCCAACCCAGGCCTTTGACGTCCTGTTCCTCCTTCTGGAAGGTTCTTTCTCACTGCCCCCTTGGGCTGCCTGCCCTTCCCATTCTGCTCTCAGCTCATCACCCTCCCAGAGAGGTCTTTCCTAGCCCTGGCTGTAGCGGGCCTCCTGCCTTGGCCCACGTGATTTTCCCCACAGCGTCCATCAGGGCTGGAAATGGCCTTGTTTACTGATTTCTTACCTCCTTGTGTGCTGCCTGTCCCCTCTCTACGTCAGCTCCCTGAAGATGGAGAGTCTGTCGGGCCTGGCGCTGCCCTGTGCTCCGTGTCTGGAGTGGTGCGGGGCATGATAGGTGTTCAATAAACGCCTGCCGACTGATCGGCAATCTCAACTTCTAAAATTAATTTTAGGTCAAATTTCTGATTTTCACTAGGTTTCCAGCTTTATTTGTATGGCCAGGGTGGGGTAGCTTGTTCCAAGGACAATATGATAAAAGTGGTGATTCTGCCTGAGCCTTCGAGCCATGTTGAAGTCTAGGGCAAGGGACCTTCCTTCCCAACGTAGGAGCTGTGGGGTTCAGCCCCCTCCCCTCGCAGCCTGTGTGTCCTCACAACCAGTGCCACGATTCGAGGTGATCTTTGGGGTGCTCAAAGTCTCCCTGGGACAGGAGGAAACCTCGGCAGCCACTCTTTGGAAACTCTCATCCCAGGGTCACTTGTCTGATGCCCCGGCTACAGCTAGGAGAGGCACAGGGCAAAGGAGAATTTACCCCGCGGAGGATGCAGTTTCAGGAATCCACAGAGCTGGCCAAATTATGTTAACACGAATCTGGCCAAGAGCTTTGGCTGCCTCGTTTCCCTCCTGGAGATCCAAAGTCAGTAGCAGCCGCGGATTCCCTGATTTCAAGCACTCACTCTTATTTGGCTTCTTTTTGAAAGAGTTGGTCGTTTCAAGGGACGTGTGGGTGGGAAGACGGTGAGGCTCAGAAATGGGCAGTTCCGAAGCCATGGGTTTTGGTCTGGCTTTGGGTCCAGTTCCAGAGAGGTTTGAGGCCCTTGTCACCTTGCCCTCAGCGTCTCCGTCCGCCGCATCAGGTAGTGCTGTCGAGGGTGCCTGCGATAAAGGAGCATCTCCATCCTCAGGTCCAGCCGGGCCAGTGATCCTCAGAGCGAAAGTCCGCTTGAGTGATTTTAAACTTGACTTTGCGCTGCTGTGTCTGGCTGTGCAGGGTCCGCAGAGAGCTGGCTTCTGTAAGTGGCCTGACACTTAAACTTGTCACAGCTAACCTCACACACTGCCCACGTGGGGAGTCTGTCTTATGTCAGCGTCTCACAGCAAGCGACAGTGTAGCTGCCTCGCTTGGGAAACATCATTTCCCAGTTGAGGACTCAAAGAAGGGAAGAAGAGTACAAAATAGGCCTAAGTTCAAGAATTTCTTGAGCGTTTACTACGTGCCAGACGCTGGGGTAACGAGGTCATATCCTAAGCTAGGCCACGAGGAAGACAAAGCCCGCAGCAGGACGGCGTTTTGCCTTCAACCTGCCCATGGCCGTGGGCACCCTGCCGGGGTCAGACTTCACCTGCTGTGTGTTACACTGGCATTGGAGGGGGAGCAGGTCTCAGAGGTGGGGGGAGCAGGTGGGTTTGGAGGGCATGGAAGAGGCCGGCGTGGGGGTTACCCAGAGCCAGTGAGCTTAGGAGCAGAACCTCGGTCACCGTGGGCGAGCCGGGATCCTGCCTCTGGCGGCCACACCTGGTGAGGAGCTGGGAGGCCGGGCCGTCCTTCAGAGCACCAGATTCCGGGGCCCACCAACAAGGTAGTGAAATGACGCCAATTCTCACCTCCCTGTCTTTTTTACTCAGCATTGACCCCTTCCCTTTCATATCCGTAACTGTCAACTCCTCAGTATCTCCCGTCCTCTCTCCAAAATCAGGCCAAAGATTCTGCTCTCCTCATCATTCTCCCTCAAACATTGAGCCCCTCCAGCTGCCTTGCCCTGGATGCCAGTAGCACCCCTTTTCTTCCTGCCATTCTTCTTGAGATTCCCACCTGGGCTTCCTTGCAGCCCACGTGCCCTTTAATAACCTTGCCGTTGTGGACCTCCGTGGCGGTCCAGTGGTTAAGACTCCACACTTCCAATGCGTGGGGCACGGCTTTGATCCCTGGTCGGGGAGCTAAGATCCCACATGCTGCGCGGCATGGCCAAAAAAAAGAAATAAAAAATAACCTTGCTGTTTGCCTTCCTCCCCAAATCTTCCGAAACTAGTCACGTGACCTTCCTCATCAATACACCTGTGGCCTTCGCTGCCCCCTTCCTCTTTCCTCCCTGCATCTCCATTTCACATCACGATTTGGAGCCTCGGTCCCTGGAGACTTTCATTTTTTGTGTGTCGGACGGCAGGACGAGGAGGCTGGTGGCTCATCATCTGAAATACGTCGGGCAGGAGATGCGGCGTCTCCCCGGCACTTGAAAAGCATGACGAGGGAAGGGCGCTCCCAGTTTCGTGACAGGCCAAGGAACCAGAAGGGCTGAATAGAAGAAGCCCAGCCGCGGATGAAGCCGGTGCCACCCAGGCCCTATGATGCTTTGACCTGGTTGCAGAGTGATAGGCAAATCTGCATAAATTGGGGCGCCTCTGTCGCCAGGTTTGGGTGAAGCAGCTGAGATTTTCACCTCTTGGGTCTCAACCCGTTACATCCAGTTTCCCAAGGACTTGAGTAGGTGCAGATGGGATCAGTCAAGACTTTACACCCGCCTCAACCGGGAGGACGGGAGTCAAGCTTTTGTCTGGAGTTGGGACTTCAGGGATTGCCTGGAAGCAAATCCTTGCTGAGGGTGGTAGCCAGGGCTTTGGGCTCATTAAGGGAGCGCCCAGTTAAGCAGAGAGAGGTGGCTGGTCTCGTCGTGAGGGACCGTCCTTGCCAGGCCCCTTCGAACACTCGGCTGGCTTTTGCCTCCTGGGCTCCCTTGCAGGCCAGGCTGCCTTCCCTTCGCTGACTCCCGAGCACTGCATGTTCCAGAGCCTCCCCTGCTCCCCGAGGGGACTGATGGCTCAGCCCACTGCACAGGCCCCAGTTCCGGGCTCGAATTTTGACACCTTCTCTACCGCTGTTGTTGTTCCTCCGTGTTCTTCATTTCTCTTCCCCTGCAAGGTCCTAATCACCGAAGTAGGAACGTGGCAGAAGCGAGCTGGGTGTGATGATGAATCCTGTTTTGTGGCGGTCTTGTCAGATTTTCCTGGACATCCGCGACCATAATACAGCAGTCCTCGTAGTATATGTGCATTTTCTTAAAGCTGTTATAACCCTCAGTGGAATTAAGGCAAAGGCAGGAAAGGGAGCGGTTGTGCGACATCAGGCCGGACCTCCTAGGATCCTTCTCAGCAGGCCGGTATTTGCTGTGTAGCTTTGGGAAAGTTCCTCTCCTTCTCTGTGCCTGCTTCCCCACGTGTTTACCAGAGGTCATCATGCCGACCCCCTCCCTGCCTCAGGGGGAATGAGAGGATGAATGAGATCGTGTCTGTAGCGCGTGGACTTCCTTGGAGAAAGGCACTGCGGAAATTCACGGATGTCGGGGGTTTGGGCAGTACTCCGAGGTCTTGGGGAGCACGGCCTTGTGCAGGGGACACCTTGATGCCGCTCTCACCTGGCGACGAGCCACAGCATCCGTAACCCGCGAGGGGGACCGGTGTCCCCAGCCTCCGTGCAGGACCCCACCGGCCCGGCCCGGCCCAGCCCAGGCTGATGGATGCCAGCTGCATCCAGGGAGCTCCTTCAGCAAGGAAACTGCACATGCTTCCTTGGAAGCTTATCCGCACTTTGCGGGGGGGCGGTCTTCCCAGTGTAGAGCCTACACGAACTCTCATTTCCTTTCGTTCCATGTCCGATGTGGCGAAAGAGCCGAAGGTCCCTCCTTCATATTTATTTAGCATCTGTTCTCCGCCAGGCACAGGATCAGTGGTGAGCAGGACAGACCCTCTGAGCTGAGGGCCTGGTGCAAAAGGCATATAATTAGCGTGTTACATGAATTGTGCATAATTCTCACAGGTGGCGATGGTACCTCGTCCGGTCGTTTATAACTCAGGTGGTTACGACAATGTTTCCAAACCCTTCTCAGTCTAAGACAGGCCAAGTGCTGAGCTCAGTTGGTTACAATGCTTTTTGACTCTTTTTAGGTGGCCTCCCTCTCTTCCTTCACGTTGTCCTCCCCACAGGGGTGACTCCATCACCCCTCCCCCGTGTGTGTCCCAGGGCGAACGCGTGCCCTCCCACACGCTCCTTGAGCCTCCTCCTCTCGAATCTGGATCTTTCACCCTTGCTGTCAAGAATGCCGTTGCGTAACACCCAGGTTTTCCGAACCACTAGGTGGGACTCAGTCGATGCAGATGAGGTCGGGGTAACAGAGTGGGATCATTGTATTTCCGTGGTCTGCACAGGAAGGAACTGAAGGATATTTCTTGAATAGGTGTTATGAACCCCCAGGAAGACCGCGTTCCCACCAGTGACAGTGACCCCGTCCCCTGGGAGTCAGAGCAGCTGGCATCCTTGGCTGGCCCGCTTGCCTCCTGGTTTTGGTGCCGCGAGCTAGCTTCCCAGAGGGCCCTGGGGAGGGATGGGTGGTCCTCCAGTGTAAAGGCTCCCAGTCTCCCCTTAAGATGCCCCCGGACGTTAAACGGAATGAATTGCTCCTCCTTTGTGTTTGCATAGAACTGAAACATACTGCTATGTTATTGTTAGTAACATCGACCGTGTTTGTGCCCCTGCTTAATGGTCTAAGTTTGCTTCCCCTTCCGGACCATATGCTCCTCTGTTGGGGGCGGGGGGTGGCAAGTATCTAGTTTGTCTTTGTCTCGCCATTAATCCAGCGTACAGTAAGTGCTTAATAGATGCTTGGGAAGGAAGGAAGGAACGTGGGAATTTTTTAGATTGAAATCCATAAGGAGAGCTTTGGAAATTGCTGTCTGTGGTACCTAGCTAGAGGTATAAGGAGATTAGTGTTTTAATAAGGAAGCTTTTTTATGCAGACGATGTGAGTCGTAGTTCCGTAGGGTCAACGGAGCAGGCTGGGGGCCCGTGAGAACACACGTGTGCCGTTCCTTTCTTGGGGGTGCAGTGGGCAGGCGGCGGTGGGCTCTGCGCGGGTCGGGGGGTGGCAAGGGAGCTGCCCTGGGACCTGATCCTGTCCACTTGCACGCCATGTAGAGGTCAGCCCACCGTGTCTGGGGGCTGGACTGACTCTGATGCCCAAGCTGTGCCTTTTCCACATGGGAAGAAGCCAGTCTCAATAGTGTGATCTCTTCCGCCACTTGGCGGGGTGCTGCTCCAGCCGAAGGCTGGGGAAACAGTCAACTCCCCCGTGGGCAGAGCAGCTATTTCCAGAAGCCAGGCTGGCCCGAGAAGGCTGAGCAGTCGTCCTGTGCCGCCCTCGGCTCGCCCCTGAGGGCTCTCTCCTCCGACCTGGCTGGCGGAAGTGGGATGGCGAGGGAGGGCCGGCGGTGACCGAGCCTGATCTGGCTGGCTGGGGCGCGCTGTCCCCAGACCTGGCTCCTCCCATCCTTTTCCACGTTCACAGCGATGCCTGGGGACACACGAGCGTCTCCTTGGTGCCCTGTAAGCCCCCAGCTTTCCTACTCCTCTTTCCCAGTCATCTGCTGAGGGGCCAGGTTCAGAGACAGCCCGGTACTTGCCCCCCCGCAGGGAGAGGGTCTGCTGCTCAGGACCACGCCACGGTGGGCATAGGTGGTCTCCAGATCACACCGAGTCTCCGCTGTGTACGGAGCTGGCATCAGAAGACCCCGGACCGCCTGAGGACCTACTATGTGCCTGACTCAGAACTAGACCTTTCCTCTATATTACCTTATTTAATTCCCCTCACATCATCTCTGGAGTACATGCATCACATACATTGTACGGGAGGAAGGTGCACACCAGATAGGTTTTGTGCTCCATCTCCTGGGCTCTTAAGCAGTGGAGCCAGAATTTGCCCCGAGGGCCCACGACTCCAAAGCCTGGGCTTTGACCCATGGCTTCAGCGCCAGCCTCTCCGGGACCTCCAGAGGGAAGCAAAAATGAATACACGACATGGGCCTTATTCTCAAGGGAGTCTCGGTTAGGATGGGAACCCGTCTAACCACGTGGGAAGGAGGCACCCAAAATATCTGCAGGTGGGTGTGACGTGCCACGTCCCACGCGCTCAGAGGGACAGAGGGGTTTAGAAGGGGCTGTGGTTAGTGGGGGTAGGCTTCCTGGAAGTGAGGTTTTTCGAGCCAGGTTGAAGGTTGGCCCAGAGGCCACGAGAGCTCTTGGGAAGACGTGGCCCTCCACGGACGAGCGATGTTCCCCGGTGGGAGGCCGGCTCCCCTTCCAACAGAGAGGGCAGCTCCCTGCCCGGCGCCCAGGCTCCGTACACCAGTTCTCGGGACTCAGCCGCGTTCTTGCCGAACTGTCAACTCCCCGGTGGCCGAGACCTCCTCTGGTCTGGTATCAGACTCTGTGTCCGGCCCTCGGCAGGCGCCTGATGAGTATTGGTGAGTTAGTGCTCTCTCCCCTCAGAAGCACGGTGGTGCCGCCGTTGGCTGTGACCCAGGTGCTCCAAACTCGAGGGGCACCAGGGCCTGGCGGGCGTGTGGGTGGGACACGAGGCGTGGCCGCCCCGGGCGAGGGCCAGGCCGGCCTGAGCTTTGAGTAGTGTGCTGGGGCGGTGGGCGGGGCGAGGGATGTTTACACTCTCCTCTCTCCACCCTCGCACCTGCCACGGTGCATTACAGGTGTTGGGACACTGTGCCGCGTGGGGGAAGAAGGAGGACCCGAGTGGAGCAGGATCAAAAGAGATGAAGCTAGGGATGGGGGCGAGACGGCTGGGAGGCTGAGCCTTGGAAGAGCCAGACTGGCCCGCGTGTCCACTCGGAGCATGACCCGCGGGCCACCGGGCGTGGCCTCCTCCGTGAAGCCCTCCCTGCCCGTCCCCTCCCTGGCGGCACTGAGCTCTCCTTGCTCCCTCCCTCCTCTCTCCGAAGTTCTCTTACCCGAGTCATCTGTTTGACTCTGGGGCATACAGTTGTGGTGACTATTTTCTGAACGGAAAATCAGCACGTGGGCTCGAACAGTGAGACTGGTGGTTACAACCGAGGTCGTCCAGAGAAATCCCCTCTGTGTGACCAGCACAGCGGAGATTCTGTGGCTCTGCCCTCAACCCCTGCCCCAGCGTCTGATTTGCCGGTTTGCACCTGGTGTGATTTGCTTTTAAAGCCCTCACCTGTCTCCTCAAGCAGATTCAGGTCTCTCGAGGGGAGAGAGTATACGTGGCGTTCGCTGGGTATTTTGGAATCTCTTGCAGATCTCTGCCAGTTCTTCTGCTTTTGAGAGTGGGAGAGAGACACTGGAATCTTTCCTTTGTTTCTTGATTTTTTTTTACCCCTAATCAGATAATTTAGGATCTTGCCTGAGCGGTATTTTCCATCTTTAATTGTGGGGTTCAGTAGAGAGAAGGGCATGAGAAGACTTATGATGATAATAGGCCGGACAGCTGAGATAGCATCTCCTACAGTCCAGGAGCGGGATTCGCTGTAGAATCCACGGGGTAGACGTGTCCCAGAGCGCGGCTGAGAGGAGGTACCTCGGGGGGACCCTGCTGATGGCGCCAGGGCCCCCGGCGCTCACAGGGCCCTGTGGGTCACCGTTCCTCTGCTCTCTCCTGAGGCGTTTAGACATCTCCGTGTGGCAAAGAAAAACTCGGTGCTTCCTTGTCCTTCCATCTGCCCCCAAATAAGATAAAGCTTCACCCATTGCACCGAGAGGAGTCCCTTTCTTGGGTTCTCACAGAGGATGCCAAGCAGATGGTTTGCTCATTGAAGGTGGAGGACTGAAGTTCATCGTGTCATTTCCCACCACCCTGGGCCTGGCAGTAGACACACCACAGCATTCAGTAAACCCTTAACACGCAGGGGACAAGACGGCCGGTCCTTCTGTGTTGCCTGCTCCCCCTGCATCACTGCCTTTACAGTCTCAGGGCCCTTCAGCGCCCAGCCGTCTCTCCTGGCCTGCAGGACGTGACCTGAGCTGGGGACACGACGGTCCCGGGACATTGGAACTGAACCGCAGGCACTGCAGGGGCTCGTAGTGTCTTGCCTCCTGCCTGTGTCTGTCTGTGGCTGCTGGGAGCCACTACCAGATGTAAAATAGACAGCTAGTGGGAAGCAGCTGCACAGCACAGGGAGATCAGCTCGGTGCTTTGTGACCACCTAGAGGGGTG
>NC_041219.1:57535940-57543254 GCF_002837175.3 Physeter macrocephalus | reverse complement strand
CACAGGGGGACCAGCTCGGTGCTTTGGGACCACCTAGAGGGGTGGGGTAGGGAGGGTGGGAGGGAGGGAGACGCAAGGGGGGGGGGATATGGGGATATATGTATACGTATAGCTGATTCACTTTGTTATACAGCAGAAACTAGCACACCGTTGTCAAGCAATTATACTCCAATAGAGATGTTAAAAAAAAAAAAAGATACACGCACCCCTATGTTCATAGCAGCACGACTGACAGTAGCAAGACATGGAAACAGCCTAAATGTCCATCGACAGATGAATGGATAAAGAAGATGTGGTACCTATATACAGTGGAATACTACTCAGCCATAAAAAAGGAACAAAATAATGCCATTTGCAGCAACATGGATAGACCTAGAGATCATCATACTAAGTGAAGTAAGTCAGGAGGAGAAAGACAAACAACATATGATATCACCTATATGTGGAATCTAAAATATGGCACAAATGAACCCGTCTATGAAACAGAATCACAGACATAAGAGATCAGACTTGTGGTTGCCAAGGGGGTGGGGGAGGGGTGGACTGGGAGTTTGGGGTTGGTAGATGCACAGTGTTACATTTAGAATGGATAAACTACAAGGTCCTACTGTAGAGCACAGGGCATTATGTCCAGTCTCCTGGGATAAACCATAATGGAAAAGAACATTAAAAAAAAGAACATCTATATGTGTATAATTGAGTCACTTTGCTGTGCAGCAGAGATTGGTACAACATTTCAAATCAACTATACGTCAATAAAAAAATTAAAATAAAAAAAAAAGCGGACTCCCTTACACCAGGTAGCTGACGTCAGGGATCCTCCACCCTAGGCACAAACCTGACCTGAAAGGAAGCATGGTTTCAGAGGAATTAATTCTTTAACCCAAGGCCTCTGCTTTCCTTTTCTTTTCTTTTCTTTTCTTTTTTTTTTTTGGTTTAGAACAACAGAAGTTTATTCTTTCACAGGTCAGGAAGCCAGAGTCCAAAATCAAGATGTCGGCATAATTGGGTCCTTCTGGAGGGAGAAGCCATCCCATGCTTCTCTCCTGGCCTCTGATGGCTGCTGGCAATCTTTGGTGCACCTTAGATTATAGATGCATGACTCCACACTGGCAAGGCCTCTGCTTTTCAGTCTAGAGTGTTCAGGAGGGCAGAGTGCAGAAGCTACCAGGCCTCTGTGATCTTTCCCCGCGCGTGGGGCGTGAAGAGCTCCCGCCCCCGAGAAGGCACCGACAGCACCTTGTGCCTTGTAAAGGACCATAGTTATAGAGCTTAGCTTTGACTTCTGTGCCAGCATCTTAAAGTTGATATATGTTTACGTGTCCTTGGATTAGAGGGGGGCGGGCCTGGTCACGGGTTTAGCTCTTGCTCTGCTGATGGTCCCTTGGTTCTTGACAACCCTGGTGAGGCCACGGAGAACTTGGCACATGGGGAATCCAGGCATGGCTTGAAGAGTTCATTGACTTAGAAGGCAAGGTAGAACTTAGAGTGGAAGAATGGAGGGAACCTTTAGGGACTGTCCCTCCCAGCCCCCAGCCAGGAGGAGACCCCCGGTGTAATGTGTGAAATGGCTTATCACACAGTAGGCCCCAGCGGGAGTTTCTGAGGTTGGAGAGGTGATGGGCAATGTTTCCCACGCTCGCTGGTGTGTTCTGCTTGGGCCCTCCGATGTGTGGCTGCAAGAGCTTGAGAAAAAGTTAAAGCGCGGGATGAGCGCACACAACCCAATTGGTGATTTTCTTTGAACAGAGAGATTTCTAGCACATGGGCTTTGGCAGACTATGATCAGAGTAAAGAAAACAGTTGACTATGTCTCCATGCTTTTGAGTACCGTTGGTGTCACTTACTCTCTGTTATTTTTCCCTTCACGGGGTTATTTGGGGGAAATTGTATACATCCCAGGGTTGAATTTCCAAACGAATGCAAGCTGCACAGCCCCAGAGCTGCAGACGGGCATGTCCCGAGGGTGGCCTTTGAGAAATGTGTTTCCTTTTGCTCAGCTCCATCTGCCCCCTGCCTTGACACACACATACACACACACACACACACACGCACACACACACCACACACACACACAACACACACACACACACACACACACACACACACACACACACTTCTTCCTTTTCTGCATACCTGGAATCAGTATTTCCCAGTGGCTAAGCAACCAGATTTTGGATTTGGATCACCTAGTCTTGGATCCTCCCTCTGCCATGTACTAGCTATGTGGGTTGGGCGAGTTACATTCTCTGAGCCTGTGTTTTTAAACACACACACACACACACACACACACACACACACGCACAGTTCTTCCTTTGCAGAAGCGATGGGCAGGCCTCTTTCTCTCTCCATTCTAGAGCAAATCCTTTTGAGGGTGAAGAGTACTGTGGTGATATTTTTGTCTCTTTGTACGGTTAGCTAATAAATTAAAACATGTCACGAGAGATCTGAGGAAGTTGCTGAGGGGCAGGCCTGTGTGTCACACACCTGTGGAATCTCCAGCAGTGCCTGCCCAGTGCCCTGGGGACTCAGCAGATGCTCACGGATGACGGTGGTGACTTTGATGAGTCCCCACATTCCTTGGATTTCTCTAATGAAGTGTGGGAAGGGGTCCTTGGTGCAGGAGAGAAAGGTGGAAAGCTGTTTCTCTCATCTCTTGACTTTTTAAAAAAAATATAAGTTTATTTATTTATTCATTTATTTCTGGCTGCTTTGGGTCTTCGTTGCTGCACGCGGGCTTTCTCTAGTTGTGGCGAGCGGGGGCTACTCTTCGTTGTGGTGCGCGGGCTTCTCACTGCGGTGCCTTCTCTTGTTGCGGAGCACGAGCTCTAGGCACGCTGGCTCAGTAGTTGTGGCTCGCGGGCTCAGGAGTTGTGGCGCATGGGCTTAGTTGCTCCGCAGCATGTGGGATCTTCCTGGACCAGGGCTCGAACCCGTGTCCCCTGCATTGGCAGGCGGTTTCTCAACCACTGCACCACCAGGGAAGCCCTCTCTTGACTTGTTTGCAATGATCCACCTGGAAGCAAACCTAGACCTCCCGAGAGCCCCTTTCTGAGGCAAGTGTGGTTCTGAGCGAGCAGGTGCCAGCCACGCAGGCCCGTTGTCTCCCCAGAGATGGAGAGCTCGGTGGGCGGGGAGGTGGGAAATTGCATAGAAGTAGGAACCTGGCTCCTAGACCCACGTCCACCTTCAACATCCCGTGGAACCCACACGTCTCCTCAGCTCTGAGCCTCGGTTTCCCACGGGTAATGTGGGACTCGTCAGACCGGCTTCACCTTGTCGCCAAGAGGATTGTTTAAAACGTGTTTTATCGGAACACGTCAAACACACCCCAAAAATAGAGGAAATAATAGAATGCACCTTCATCCTTCCTCACCTAATTTCAATAATTATCGACTAACTCCTGGCCAGTCTTGTGTCCTCTGCACCCACCCATTATTACCTTCAATACCAGAATACGAGGACTTAATGGGACGAAACAATGGTGTGCAAGTACCTTTTAGGGTATCTGACAGGTGGTAGATGCTCAGGAAATGTCTGTGGAATCTGAACTTGTAATAGTATGAGCTTTATACTCATTACCTCCTGCCATCTGTGGGTGGCCAGAGGGCACGGTATTTCTCCGTGTCTCACAGGTGAGAAGACCTGGTCCGTAGGTCAAGGGACTTGTCTAAGGTCACGTGACCACCAGCGAATTTGAGGCTGTCAGCGGAACCCAGATCTCCGAAATCCCACGTGAGTTTGTGGTTCTGTGCTCCGCCGCCCCTGTTGATTTTTCCTTTTGGATATCTTAGGTAGGAATAGGAGACCTGTAAAATTTTATGTAGCCTCACAGTTTGAAGAGAACATGTTTCTGGGACTGTAATAACCACTTATGCACAGACACAACTGCTTTACCGTCTTGGGAAGATCAGCAAATCCAGTTCGATTCATCAAATGTTTTGTGCGTTACTGTGTGCCTTGACTTCCAGAAAGCACAAGATAAGTAAGATGCAGTCAGTGCTCCCAGGGAGCTCCCCGCCTCATATGCACCAAGACACACAGATAATCAAAAAGAGCAGAAAG
This sequence comes from Physeter macrocephalus, assembly GCF_002837175.3. Lineage (NCBI taxonomy): Eukaryota > Metazoa > Chordata > Mammalia > Artiodactyla > Physeteridae > Physeter > Physeter macrocephalus. The sequence goes on along the minus strand of NC_041219.1, from coordinate 57,539,189 downwards.
CAAAGCGTGTATATCAGCAGCACAAACTAAGTGCTGAGGGTGCGTGGAAGAAGTCTGTCGAACTCCTAGCTGCTGCCTCTAATAGGGATTATCAGTACTCCCAAAGCTTGCAATCCTGGAACCATGGCGATCCTGTGCTTGTATTTACACAATTCTAAAAGCTGATTACTAGGTTTAACGATGTCTGTACAATCTCTTCATGAATGAAGGGTCTTCATGAAGTCAGTTTAACAGACCACTAGTTTCAGAAAGCCTTTACCAGTGGAGGCACCACCTACTAGTCTATTAATATTATCTGCCATAAAAGTCAAGACCAACTGGGAAGAGTTAGCCAACTGTAAAGTTGGGAGGCCTGAGCTGCATGAGACCACTCTCACTTCTGACACCAGTTGCAAGTTCGGGGGTCCCCAAGACTATCCTTGGGCTTGGTAACTCGCTAGAAGTATTTGTTGAAAAATATGATACTCGCAGTTACGGTTTATTAGAGGGAAGGGATACAGGTTGACATCAGCCAAGGAAGAAGCTCATGGGTGGAGTTCAAGAAAGTACCACGCACAGAACGCAACTGTCCTCTCCCCGTGGCGTCAGGACGGTGTAACTTTCCCAGCAGCAGCGTGTCATGACACAAAGAATTGCCAGCCAGGGAAACCCCCCTGAGCTCTGGTGTCTGGAGTTTTTATTGGGGCTTAATTACGTGCCATCTGCATGGCTGTCCTTGAGTCTCTGACCCATCTGGGGGTAGAACTGATACGATGCAGCCCAGAGAGCCCATCATAAATCACATTGTTGGACCGTCTGGTGGCCAAATCCCCCAGGCAAACAAAGACACTCCCATCAGGTGTGGCATTCTAAGAGGCTGGAGATCACCTCCCAGGAGCTGAGGGCGAAGGCCTGACCTCTCTTTGGTTGAGGTTAATTCTTTACCACACAACCATCAAAGAGTTTTCATTAGACAGCATATCAGTGGCCCGCTTCGGGGGGAACCGGAAACTTTGGGGGTAAAAAGGAGATGATATACTAATGAGCATAGTTCTGAAAATCATTTTACTTTTCAAGGTGAAATTTGGTGAGGAACTTAATTTTTTTTTTCCTTCTGGCTCACGAATGGTCACAGAGCAAATCAGTTGCAGAGCTGGGGCTAGAGCCTCACTTCAAGAGTGTGTCCCTAACACCAACCAGTGGTGACAGCGAGCCTGCAACTCTAGGGCAGCCCTGGGGTAACTGCCTGGTATTTTTCTCCCCAGACTCAAGAAGGAGCAAGAAAAGAGCACAGCAGGGACGCCCCCAGACAGGAGAATTTGAGGCTTTCTTTCCTGCCCTTTTGTCTTCCCTCCTTCTCTCCCATCCATATTTATTGACTACATGGTAAATAAGGATGGAAGGGGAGAGGAAGAGAGAGGAAGAGAGGATGATCTCCTGGTTTCCATCGGGCATTTGTTATCCTAGTAGCTTTCTTCTGGGTTGCCTGCTATTTGGGGGGAGGTAGATTTCCCTTCTCCATCTCAGCCTCAATCTTCACTGTTCTGGTTCTGTATCAGAAACAATCAACATGTAATGCATCACCCTTCAGTTCTGTTCTGGCTTGTGTGGGGTCCCAGGGAGCCCTGGTTGCCTCTTCCTGGGGCCTGGAGAAGGACGGATACTGGTGAGGCCCGGGGGAGTACAAGCTCATGTGTTCAGCTGTGCATTTTGTTCACTAGGTAAAGGGGTGCCCTGTGCACGTTCTGGAGGCCATCTCCAGCCCCTCTTGGCGTTACACGTTCGGGGTGACTTGAGCTCATTGGAAAAGGCAGTCCGCTAGCGGACAACAGGGAGGTGGCTGGCCCCTGTGGTGCAGAGCAGTGGTCCTGCTTGGAGCAGCTGAGGCTGCAGATTCCCAGGCAGTGACGTCGAGGCACTGCAGTGAGTCAGGGCCTGGAGCCCGGGGAGGTGATGTGCGCTGCCTCCCGCGGGGAGGCGGGGGAGGGGGGGGAACGTGGGGCAGCCCCAGGATGGGGGAGGGGGGTTCCCCCAGGCGGACACGCCACTGTGTCGCCCTTGGGCCCTGGTTCCCGGCTCTGGGTGGGCAGAGGCGGGGCCCGGTCTCTATGGGGCAGCAGGTAGAATCCCTTCTGAGCCTGGGGTGCTCACGCCCACGTTGGTCCGGCCTGTCTTGTCTCTTTTTTCAGAGAGAGAGAACTGTGAGGAGGATGGAAAGAGAAACTTGAGAGATAAGTCCCGATAACTGCTCTCCCGAAGCTGAAGCTGGGAGTGGAGAGACCGAGTGTAGAAAGCAAGGCTGTTGTCTGGACAGCCCCGCAGGAGAGTCTGCGGTGGGGAATAAGGCGAGAACCCCCAGGAAGATGGGTTCCCACCCTGGGCCAGTAACCGTTTAAGGCTCCGAGCCGGGAGATGGGATGAGAAGGTCCCAGTGTACATGCAGTGCTGACTTGCAGACCAAACCTGTCACTTCTGCAAAGTCTCCTGGGCCCTTTGCCCCCATGCAGATGTGCGGGGAGAGAACAGAGGTGAAGGGCGTGTGGAAGGAGAGCGTCACGGAGACGCAAGGGGAAGGAGTGTTGCTTGGCTTAAGGTCAGGTCATTATCTGTCGGCAGAAGGAAAACATACCTTGCTGGGGGCAGGAGTCCTGGGTCAGGGTCCTCGGTCGGGCCACGGCGTCAAGCCACTTTTCTCAGACTGCCCTGGAACTGGCTAGTTTGCTACCCAAGAAGTTCCATGACCAGTGGAACCCGTGAACGCTGGATTAAACAAAGGTACTATAGGACTTCTCTGAGCCCCCGGTGTGTGTTGGCAAATTACAGCCTAAAAAAGGAGGATCGTCCGTGTGGAGCATATCTGCAAATACCTGAAAAATACAATTTTCTGAAGAAAACAGTGTGGGGAATGCAGAAGAGCTAAAAAAAACCCATTAGGTTGGAGTTACTCAGATCTGGATTAAAATCCCAGCTCAGCCGTTTACTAGGGCACTAGTGTAACCCCTATCAGGTAACTAACCTTCTTGGATCCTAATTTCTTTGGGTATAAAATAGCACTAATAATTCCTATCTCATAAAGTTATTGGGAGGAATAAATGAGATCAGATACATAAAGAATCCTGAAAAGTACCTGTAACTTAGTAGGCACACAGTAAAGGATGGATGGATGGATGGATGGATGGATGGATGGATGGTTGGATGAGGAGATGGATGGACGAGGGGATGGATGGACGAGGGGGTGGATGGACGAGGGGGTGGGTGGACGCGGGGGGT
>NC_041219.1:57490847-57535657 GCF_002837175.3 Physeter macrocephalus | reverse complement strand
TGGGTGGACGCGGGGGTGGGTGGACGAGGGGGTGGGTGGACGAGGGGGGTGGATGGACGAGGGGGTGGATGGACGAGGGTGTGGGTGGACGAGGCGGTGGATGGACGAGGAGGTGGGTGGACGAGGGGATGGGTAGAACCACCATTCTTGGGCCACTACCCCAGCACGGTAGAGTCATAGTTCCGGGGCACACCCAGAGCAACAACATGGTGGTGTGTGTGTGTGCGTATGCACGTACACGCTTACACATAAGCACTCACGCGTGCATCTTCCTGAGTCTTTTACAAAGACACAGCAGTTGGGATCTTCTCCACCAGCTCCCACAGCACCCTGGCCATGGCCACACCCTAGCAACTACTCCACTGCACTGTGGCTGTCGACCCGTCTGTCTCTGTCACCGCACTGACCGTCCTGGAGCACAGAGGCCGTAACACAGTCCCTGGAACACAGTAGATGTTTATAAAAGTATTGTAACAGGGCCCCTTCACGGTTGCCTGGGCCGGTAGGGCCACCGCACCAGTGACATCTGAGAGGCTTGACCTCACCTAGAGCCTATTAATATATCATAACCCCTCTTGAGGGACAAAAATAAATCCTCAGAGCTCAGTGCTGAACAGAGAGCTAGAGGGGCATGATGACAAAGTCTGTGTGGGGAGAGGGGACAGGATGAGTTCTGGGAGGTGCATCGGGCGGGGGGTTCCGCTGTCCTTCCCTTTCTCGCCCCGCGGCGGGGTGGGTAGGCACACGCAGCAGCCGCTGGGGCCTGAGTTGGGTGTGTGGAGGCCGGATCCGCCCTCCCAGGCCGGGGCCTGCACGCCCTGAGCCCGTTCAGTAGCCCTCTCTGTGCACAGCCTCGTCCTGGGCCCCAGGGGGCGACCGTGACCGGGGAGGAGACCAAGCAGGGACCACCTGCACGTCCAACCACAGAGCATCCATCCTCCTCCACATCCTCCCCTTTCTGGATTTTTCTTCCCGTCTTTGGCCGCACTTTCCTCTCTGTGCCTGGAGCTGGTGAACCCCGCTGAAGCTGGGCGTGCCGAGGACGGACTCTGTCACTGTCCTGTGGCTCTGGCCAGGGTGTCCTCAGCCTGGCAGGACAGAGCTGACCCCCGGCCAAGGAGAGCCCTGGACCCGAAGGAAAGGCGTGCGTGGCTGGGGCAGGCTCTCCCCTCACTGACAGTGTGTGGGGGACGAACGACCCCTTTCAGGGATTATTTCACTTATTAATTTCAGAACGGGTTGGTGAGCGGTGTGTGTTATGGTGGCTCTGGCTGTGCCTCCAGGAAGTGCCAGGCCTGCCTTTGGAGATGACTCTTCTCCTGGAGGATAGCGGAGGCCTCCTGCCTTGACCGGGGAGCCCCGGGGTTGAGGAAGATCCAGGCAGTACTCCTGCGTGTCTTACCCAGTTTTCCTTGTTGGGGTCCCTTTCCATTTGTCCCGGCCCTTCTTTTTAAGGCGCCACCATAAGCAACGACCCGCTCTTCTCTGTTAGTTAACAAAATCTGAAACCAAACCAAAACCAAACGTTGCCTGCTGGCGGCGTCCAGCATCACCGGCCACCCTGAGGAGAGTTAATGACAGTGTCTTCTTGCCAGTTTACTGTTGCTGCAGGTCGCTGAAAACGTGTTTCCTCTGCAGAGTCCTAGGGAAAAACAAACACTGTTTCAGATGTGTATCGTCTAGCCGCCTACGCGTGGTATCACAGTGACAGCTTGGACCATGGCGGAGGCCCGAGCCGGACTGATGTTGTAACAGATCAAGGGACAAAGCGTCCTTACCCTTCTGGCCAAAACACATGGGTGTTGGCGAGATTCGTGATGTATTCATTTGCAGGTGAAATCTTGCAAGGGCATAATAATCTTTAAATAGCAGTTACCAATACATTTCCTGGTGTCGTGTTTTTCACACGTCTGCTTTTGAGTGGAGGGCAGTGAGTGTCTCTTAATAGGTACCGTATAAGGTGCTTTGTGCATAGTGGGGAATTTTAAAGCCCAGTAAATGCACGGTATGCAAGGTAGCTGCATAGATTAAGTGAGGTCATGAGGTGCTGTCCAGGCCTGTGTGACAGGTCAGACAACCGGTTTGATAATCGAAGTGGGCCTCGGCCGTTGGCCCCAAGCGTGGACGGTGACCAGGCCGCGCTCCTGCCCTCAGTTCTTGCCTTCTGACTCCTTGAGCTACCAGGACAGCACAGTAGACCTGAAGGTTTTCCCTGGACTCGAGCGTGATCAGTGCGGCTCTAGCCCCACAACCAGCTCGCGGATGGGGGTGGGAGAGGGGCGTGGATGGGGGCCGGCAACGCCGCTGACGTGAGGAATTCTGTGCCGACCCGGCAAAGCTCGTCTCTACCCTGTGAGCTCCTCTTGGAGAATCTGTTCGCAGAGGGACAAGCCACAGGATTTCGGGCCCTGGAGCAAACACAGCAGGGGAGGGGGTGAGTCTCGAAGAACAGGATTTCCCTAATTGGGCTGAGCTGTAGCATCACCCGTAAAGCATTTTCAAAAACAGATTCTGTCACCCCCGAGATTCTGATTGAGTAGATCTGGGGCCGGGCCAGGAATCAGAGAAGTTTTGATTTTGAGAAGTCCCTTAAGTGATTCTGATGAGCAGCCGACGTGGGAACCGGTGACATGGCCCTGGACATGGCCCGTTCCAGAACCTCCCCCTTGCACAGCGGCAGCCTGTCTTCTCTGTGGTCTGAGCCTCTGCTGGGGCCGGGCCGCCAGCCCTCTTCTTTCTGTCCTCCAGGGCTCACGGCCTGCTTGTTGCCCCTGCCCCCCAGCGCAGTAAGGTGTGGCTACCCGCTCAGAGCGCCGTTGTGTTTCAGAGGGAATAGATGCAGAGAGGAATGCAGGGCCGTGGATTTCCTTCCGTGTCTGTTCAGTAGGAAAAAAATGGGAATTGCGAGTATTGATTGAGCCTGAAGAGAGCAAGAAAAAGGGGGGTTTCATGAGCAACTTCAAGTTTGTAAACAAATGTTCTACAGGTCAGTTTTCCATTCTGTGGACTGGAATGTAAGGAGAAGGCCCCAAATTGAAGCTGAGCCTTGTCGGTTAGACTGAGAAATAGTGTGTGACCTAAAAGGACAAGACACACCAGAAGGAGCTGAGTGACTGAAGGGTCTCTGTCACAGGTCTTCATAGCGAGCCCAGCCCGGGATGGCAGTGGCCTCCTTGCCTAGAGGCAGGGGGTGGGTCGGAACACAGCTGAGTATCACTTAGACTGATACTCTTCCCTGTATTGTCTTCCGTGCAAAAAGCTGTCCTGATCGGCACACGCCCGTGGGGCATGTTCTTGACTATCTTTCTAAATTTATTTTTTATTGAAGTGTAGTTGAATTACAGTGTTGCGTTAATTGCTGCTGTACAGCAGAGTGACTCAGTTATACATACATATGCATCCTTTTTAAAAAATATTCTTTTCCATTATGGTTTATCGTGGGAGATTGGATATAGCTCCCTGTGCTCTACAGTAGGACCTTGTTGTTTATCCATCCTATATATACTAGTTTTCATCTGCTAATCCCAAACTCCCAATCCATCCCTTTTCAACCTCCGCCCCCACCCTTGGCAACCACCGTTCTGTTCTCTGTGTCCCTGATTCTGTTTCTGTTTCACAGATAGGTTCATTTGTGTCATATTTTAGATTCCCCAGATAAATGATATCATGTGGTATTTCTCTTTCTCTTTCTGACTTACTTTACTTAGTATGGTAATCTCTAGTTGTATTCATGTGGCTGCAAACTACATTATTTTGTTCTTTTTTATGGCTGAGTAATAGTCCATTGTATATATGTACCACGTCTTCTTTATCCCTTCATCTGTTGATGGCCATTTAGGTTGTTTCCACGTCTTGGCTGTTGTGAATAGGACACGCACTTGACTATTATTCTTAAAGTGTGGAAAGGCTGCCATGAACTACCTGCGTTTTCTCCTTAGCTTGTGACACTAGTGCGTCGTAGCCCAAAGCAGGGGCACAAAATTGTTTTGTGGGCTCTTCCTGTGTGAAACTAGATTTGACCCACCAGAGGCTAAGCACTGCACCTAGATGAGCTAGGCTGTTGTTTCCAAATCAGTACTCACCCACTGAGCCACACGTGCAAATGCATTCCGTGAGCCAGGCTGATCTCAGCACTGGAGGTCCCGTGGGGAGCTACCCACGGAGGCTCCCTGTCCTCGTGGAGCTTCTGTTTCCCTAAAGGAGGCGGAGGGAAGGTAAATGAATACATGAGATAACTTCAGATAGTGATAGTGGTGATAGAGAATAGTAAGGGCCAGGGGACGGGCGGGGGCCTTGGGAAAGACCTCACTGGAGGGGCGATGCTAGAACTTGAGAACAGAGCAGAGAACCCAGCTGGGTAAACAGGTGGAAGAGGAGAAATCTTATCAAGGTCTTGAGCTTGTCATGTTCAACGGACAGGAAGAAGAAGGAAGCCGCTGTGGCTGGAACGGAGTAAGGAGGGATTGAATGGTCGGAAATGAGGCTCAGGAGGGGCCAGGGTCCAGATCACGTCAAGGCTCGGAGGCCACGGCATTGGGTTTAGGTGTATTCCATCCCCTGAGTCCATTTGGCTTAGGTCTTTGTGTGATGTTGTGTGATGTTCTAGGTAAGGTTATAGGTTAAGGCTTCAGGCATATAGTGCCCGCGGAGGGTGATGATGGCTTTGGCCCAGTGCAAGGAGGTCCGGAGACGGGCAATGACTTGGCTGCCCTGCGCTCTCATACGTTGTTAGGGGCAGCCTGTCTGAGGCCCGCTTTTCCACTACCGCAATATGAAAGGGGGTCCCCTTCAGAGAGTGAGTGGCGAGGGGGTGTCTGCAGTCCGAATCCAGGCTGGGCACACGATAGGACAGTTGGGATTGGGGGAAGGGAGGGAGAGATGCTCAGCCTAGTGCTGGAACCTAGGAAGGCCAAGGCTGCCAGCCGGGGAGCAGAAGAAGTGAAACAGCACGCTGTCTGGGAGGGTAGAGGGAGGAGAGCAGGCAGGCTGGGCCTCAGGAGGGGAGGGAGGGAACCAGAGTCTGTGTGTCTGTGTCTGCTGAAACACAAGCAGTGGAAGGAATAAAGAATGTTTTCCATCGGAGCCACAAATTACGCTGCGCTCTGCCCTGGGCGTCATCCGTGCCTGTAGCCTTTGGTGCCGTGCCACGTGACTGCCTTGTCCCCTTTGCCAGGATTGCCTTCCTAGGTCGATTGAGCCGCTTCCCCAAAGTCCGTGTCTATCTCCGGATGACTCTGGGGGTCAGTTACAGGTAAGCCCACAGGGCTGAGGGGTAGCACCTGGAGGCTCTCAGCCCAAGAGGCTGTGTGTGCTTGGGCCGTGAGGACCAGCACCGTGTCGGGGACTGGTATCATGGTGACAGGAGCTGCAGGGGGGCCCGAGGTCCGTGAAGGGGAGGGATGTGCGGTCACATGCTGGCCTCGCTTCTGTGATCAGGCCATGAAGACTTCCTGGAGGAGGAGCTATCTTAGGAGAGAGAACTAGAGAGAGAGAGAAGGTGGTGAAGTTGGTGGGATCTCTGTTTCTAGAGTAGGTGCTGTTTGTGAGGGGTCTTGAAGACTCACCCAGCAGGGGGAGCACTGAACAGCCGTGTCTGAGGGCAGAGTGGGACCAGGTCACATAGGACAGTTATGTGGCTTCGGCACAGGAAGAGTGGCCCCCGGATCTGTGCCGTAGGAAGCACTGCCCAAGTTGAACTTGGGATTTCCATGTCACTTTGACAAGGAAGCTTCACTTAATGTGTCCCGCTTAGCGCCAGGGCCCGTGGTGGATGAGACAATAATGATGGTGATGGTGACATTAGGTAACAAGTGTTGGGTTACCTACACTGGTGTGTAGCTGCCAGGCACCTGTGCCAGGCACAGTTCTATGCACATTGCCAGGTGTCAACTCATGTCATCTTCACGGCGGCAATCTTGTATGGTGGGTACTCTTTTTGATCTCTTTTCTAGGGATGAGGAAATTGAGATGCAGAGAGGTTGGCACCATGCCTGAGGTCACAGAATCAATAAGCTCAAAAGCTGGGACTCCAACCCAGGCAGCTGCCTCCAGTCTAGACATTGAGAGGCTCCTGGGGCACCCCCGGCTCTTCTAACCACGTTGATGGGATGCCCAGCTCTAGCAAGGAGGAAGAAAAAGGGAATGAGGAGAAGGAGAGAAAGCCAGTAAATGAGCAAAGAATTTTTTTTCACAAATGCAATTTTATGGTCCCATTTCACAGATGGCTGGCCCCGGCCCTGAACCTCACTATCTTTTTCTTCTTTGTTTTATTTAACATATATCTGGTGGGCTCCAGAAATTTACAGCATAACTCCTACCAGTTTATAGCTTTTATTTAGTGAAAGTGGCCTGAATTCCATCTCCGCCCTCTAACACATGCCATCCTGGGAGTGGCTGAATTTATGACATTGCTGCCTCAATTATTAATCTCCATCTGAAACTGTGCTGAGGGGTCCCCCACACAAAGGGATGCTCCCGGTGGGCCTGAGAAATGAAAATGCAGAAAGCTCATCAACGCCACAGCAGAGCACGCGGTGGCCCCTCATCTGCTCCCAGAGCCCAGGAGGCCCTGGGTCTTCCTGGATTCTTGTCTCTGACAGTGTCCCAAGGTCCCCCCAGTGGAAAAGTACCTTGCACTTCTTCTCATCATCCCGTTCTTCCGAGTGTTTCACCCCTTCTCAATCCACCATCCTCCACGTCTTCCATGTGTTTTTGTCTCCTCCAACCAGCCAGGCCCAACTTGATCCATCATGGAGGCGTGCGGCACAGAAACTCGGGAGTGGTGCTTAATCAACCTTGAGAGCTTATATTCTTGCTAATGACACTGGAACAAGCTACTGCAATTTGACCCTTACTCAGACGCAGTTGAACCCGGATCAAGACTTTTCTTTAGCTCTCCACCCAGACCCCATTTTATGTCAGCCTGCCAGCCCTACCCTTCCATGGGACCTGCTCTCATCGGTCATGCAATGTAACCGGCCCTGGTTCACTCACGTCATTATGATTTCCCCCAGAAGCCCCCTCCAGGCACGGCCCGCCCTTCCCACGCCCAGTTCTCCATGGTTTTTCCCCTGGACCAGAACAGGGTTTGGCTTCACTTGCTTCCAGGTTGATAGGAGACCTCCATCTGCTGTAGTGGGTGGACCCCTTGTCTTAGGAAATCAAGGCAGACGAAGTGTCCCAGAAGACAGGGATGGGGAACTATCAGATTCCCACCTTCCATCGGCCTCAGGGATTCTAATAGCGTCCAGGCCAGGCCCTGCTTGCCACCTGGCACAAAGAGGCACCCAGGCGAGGCTGGTTAACTGTGTCCCCAAGACTGTTTTCAGAGTTGAGGTTCATGAACTGATAGGAGACGCATTGGTTGCACATTTACTGAGCTCACGCTATGTACCTGCCACTGTGCTTAAATGCTAGGTATATGGAGATGAATGAAACCTGCCCTCTGCTCTCCTGGAGCTGACAGTCCGAGAGGAAGAAAGAAAATCAACAGTTACAGAAAAATTTATAGAGGGTAATGAGGCTGGAGATGTGCCGGCCTGAACTATGGCATTGGCACTGGCGGTAGAGAGGAGAGGCATGGCAGACCGGGTGGGGGGTGGGTTGTTGGAGGGGGGGACAGACTCTGTAGGACTTGAGGCTGGTTGAGGTGAGTGTGTGGGAGGGAGTAGCCCAAGTGAATGCCTCAGTTTCTGGCTTTGTCTGATCGAAGGTTCAGTTCACTGAGTTAGGGAACATAAAAGGAGAAGAAGGAGGTTTAGGGAGCGAGTTGACTCATTCTTGGGGGACATTTTGAGCTTGGGACATCCCAGTGAAGATGTCCACGCAGCAGTTGGACAGATGAGTTGGGAGCCCTGCTCTGCGCTGGAGATAAAAGATCTGTGACCCTCAACGCGTGGGTGGCCAGCAAAGCCAGTACTGTAGCCAGGAAGAGGGTATGGCGATGCGGTGTACTAGTACTGAACTCAGCTCAACCCTTCGTTCCCAAAACTTCTTAAGAAAGCAGGCTACGGCAGCTCTCGCTCTCCTCCCCTTCCATCCACTTTCCCATCGTTGTTTTTGCCCCGATATTCCTTTGAAACCTTCCCACAGGTCACAGATGACCTTCATGGCAAATTCTAATGGGCGCTTCACGGGCTTAACTCACTTGATCTGTCAAGAAAACATGTGTCCACTTCTTGAACCTTCCCTCCCCAGGCTTTGGTGGCACTGCTCTTCTAGTTTCCTTCCTATGTTGCGGCTACTCTTTGGTCCACTTATTGTTTTAGCTGGCAGAGCCCTGAAGAGGCAGCCTCGCATAGGAGGCTGGTGAATGCAAGGATGGACTCAGACACACCAGACTCCAGAGCTGCACCTTATTAGCTGGTGACCAAGTTCCTTAACCTTCCGGAGCTCACGTCCGCTGGCTATAGAATGGGGATAATATAACTTCAGGGGCTACTGCAAGAAGTAAATGAGAGACGTCTCGGACACTTAGCTCATTGTCAGTCACGTCATAAGCAATTTAAAGTGGTAGCTCTTACCGTTCTGGGTGCTTATAGAGGCTGAATGGCAATGCCCAGCGGGAAGGAGATGGTTTAAGAGTGTGGTTACCACAATCTGATCCCCTGATCAGCAGTGTCACCAGCACCAGCACCAGCATTGCCTGGAAACTTGTTAGAAATGCAGATTCTCAGACCCACTCCAGATCTACTGGATCAGAATCTCTGAGGGTGGAGCCCGGAAATTTGTTCTAATGTCTCAAGATGCACGCTAAAGGGTGAGAACACTGGTTTAAGGTAAGAAGGAGTGAAATATTTGCAGGAACAGAGGCTCAACGTCTGAACGTTCTAATGGAAACCAGAGCCTGTCTATTCACAACCCTCCGATTATTAGCTGGAGGGGGTGAGGCAGGTGATGATGTTGGTGCTTGGCTTCCTGGCCCTTGTAGCCTTCCCCAGAGAAAGAGGACCACGGCTGGTTTCCTCTGAAACCCAAATCCAGTTCTGTCCCAGGCGTGATGCTTCCTGAGCAGTAGGCATTTATCATCTTCTTTGTCCTTTACTGAGTTCAGAGCAGTCTGCATTGGTTTAACATTGGTGTAACTGAGCATCTCTTTTCTACAGCCCTGCTTTAAGCAAATCTAAAATGTTATAAAAATCTGGATTAAAAGCTTGGAGGAATCTGCAAATACTACCCCATCAGGGAGGTGGACTAGAACTCCCTGCCCCTTAAATGTGGGCTGTACATAGTGACTTCCTTCTGAAGAGTAACGTGTGAAAGGGGGAGAGAGTAACTCTACAGCAGGGAGAGCTGACGGACACTTACCTCCACCAAGCGATCAAGGTTGACATCATGAGTGACGGGTCATATTATAGCCTGTCCCTTTGATATGATGAGATGAAAATGATACTTTACCTCTGTGGTCTTCCTCTCCCAAACCCATAACTTCGGTCTAATTAGGGGAAAAACTTCAGACAAGCCCATATTGAAGAACATTCTACAAAATCCTTGACCAATACTTCTCAAAAATGACAAGGTCATCCACAACAAGAAAAGTCTGAGAAGCTGTCATAGTCTAGAGTTGCCTAAGAAGACTTGGTGGTTAAATATAATGTGGACTCTTGGATGGGACTGGAGCAGAAAGGGGCTATGAAGTGAAAACTAAGAAAATCCAAATAAAGTGTGAACTTTAATTCATAATAATGTACAAAATTGGTTCTTTGGTTGCAAAATAGGTACTCATACTAACATAATAGGAAAACTGGGTGCAGGGTGTGTGTGTGTGCCTGTGCGTGTGTGTGTGCATATATATATATACATATATATGTGTATATATATATGCACACACACATACATATATGCACACGCACACACACATACTCTGTACCGTCTTTGAAGCTTTTCTGTAAATCTAAAACTATTCTAAAATAGCAAAGTTTATTTAAAGCAAAGAAAGTAGAGGAAGGAATTCTCATATGTTCCTGGTGAAAATGCAAAAATAGCACGGCCATTTTGGAAAACAGTCTGGCGGTTGCTTATAAACCAAATATACACTCAACCCATGATTCAGCATTTTCACTACTTGGTATTTCCCTAAAACCTATACTCACACCAAAACCAGTACAGAAATACTTCCAACAGCTTTCTTCATAATCGCCGACAAGTGGAAGCAATCCAAAGATCTGTCGGCCAGGGGTGGTTAAATGAAACGTGGCACGTCCATACGGTGAAATAGTACTCAGCCATAAGAAGGGACACATTTCTGGGAATGCAGCAGGGGTGAATCCCAAATGCAGTGAGTGCACTAAAGTGAGCAAAGTGCACTGAGTGCCTAAGTCAGACTCAGAAGGGTCCATGCTGTGTGAATTTACTTCCGTGACATTTTGGAAAAGGCAACACTAAAGGGACAGAGAACAGGTCTTGCCAGGAGCTGGAGATTGAGGGAGGTGACGGACCACAAAGAGACATGCGGGCAGTATTGAGGGCGTGATGGTCCTGTGTCTTGACTGTGGTCATGGTTACATGACAATACATACGTGTTTATCAAAACTCGCAGAACTGCACACTAATAAAGGTGAATTTTACTCTATGTAAATTCATACCTTAATTGAAAAAAATACCAACGCAGGGATGATTGGCCACTTTTCAAGGTTGCCCTCCAAGGGATTTGCTCGAATGGTAGTCTCCCCTACTGCGTTTACAGTGATTGCATTTCCAGCCATTCAGTTTGTTAAAAGGACACTTGTGTGGTTTTATGTGAGTGTCGCCGTGCTGCTTCCTGCTTGGCGACTCAGAAGTGGGAGCCGTAGTCCAGGGACGAGGACACGAGCACGGACGACAGCCAGGCTCATGGCTTAACAACGGTGAATCAGCTGAGTGCTCCCTAACCACCTGCTTCTGATATAGTCGTGAAGCTGATTAGACCTTACTTTTGTGTGATGCCTTAGAGCTGACGAAGCTCTCTCCCAGGCGTTCAGCCACGGGACCGCGCACGACCTCTGCCACGTCGGTGGGACAAGCGTTATCATCTCTGTGTTAAAAGGAGAGGGGGAGGGGCTGAGAGTTCTCGCTTACCTGTGTTTGCAGGTGCACTGGCTTGGTCCCTCCCAATTAGGGTTGGCTGATTAATATAAAACGCATAGCAATTTGGTGCAATAGATGTTACCCTTTATACATTCTACAGGTAAGGAATATAATTACTTTACAGATGAGGAAATGGAGGTTCTGGGAATTTCCCAAGGTCACTTGACTAGTAAGTATTAGAACCAAGTGTTGAATTCAGAAGTTCTGGTTCCAAGTTCTACTTTTCTTCTACCATCCCGTAAGCTGGTTATGTGACTTTCGCGCAGCGCGTAGTCAGCTGGATGGTATCTTGCCATGCGTCTGCACGTCTTTCGTGTGCCCGTGACTGGAGATTCTAATTAGCTTCTGTTACCAGAGCCACAGTTATTATACGTACAGGCCACGTGACTCACTCTCCTCTTTACTAGTCACTTCGGGAGCTTGGAAGGCAGTCTGTAACCTCTGTGTTCTCTCAGCGCTTGTGTTTGGAAAGTGTCTGAATGTAGGAGAACTGTGTGTGTGTGTTGGAAGCGATCACTTCTAGAAAAAAGGGCTCATCGGTGTAAACGCGGGTGGAGAGTGATATTTCAGCAAATACCAGAACATATACATCAAAGTGAGTATTGTTCTTTAAGGTAGTTGCTTTGAGAGGACGTCGAATTCAGTTGCCTTTTAGTTATGCCTCATTTTTATGCAAAATAATAAGGCCACCTTCCTTACTAGGATTAGCTCTGGAATCCTTCTCCGTGTTGTGTGGGTGGCAACGGAGCTCCTTCTGGGCAGGGCAGAGACTTCTCCCCTCTGTGTGCTCCGCGTCCAGCACAGAGCCCGGCCCATCCCAGGCACTCAGACCACGTTTGCTGAGTAGAACAGAACCAACACTCATTCTCCAGGGCAGAGTTGTCACTGCGGGGCGGAGGCTGGTCTGAAGACCCCTCATCCTGCTTGGTCCCCGGCCTGAAGAAGGTGGACGACACCCGACAGGAACCTTAGGCGAAACCTCTCAGCCGCCCGGCCCCTCCCTTGGGTTGAGTAGCCATCCTCTACGATTATACTTATTTCTGAGCCCGTTTCATCTGGGGCCGTGTTTCCTGCTGTCTGCTTGTATTTCCCTTCCCCCCGTTGCTTCCAGGACTGTCCGTCTCGTCCCTGAGGACCGCTCTGAGCTCGGTCTCATCCTTACTGACTGCTTTCTCGCCCTCTCCTCTCATTTCACGGACCAAACACAGGTTTTTTACCTCTCCTTGCCCTGCTCGCCACTCAGGGAGCCCCACTGGGGAGGAACTGGTGACACAGAACCGGTAGCTGGAGTTCCCCCTCCCCTCCCCACCGCTGGTATTTCTGAGCACGCCTGGTTCGCTGATCTTTAAGGCAGAACCTCTCATCCGCAGGCCAGAGAGCAGGAAAAGAGTCCGAGAATCATCCAAACCTTAGTTGTAGGGAGAGAGGCCTCGGGACAAGCTGCACCACACATCCCTATACTTCTTTTCATAGTCTCTGCGGAGTTATCATCTACCTGCTCATCTTCAGTTTTCCTCATCAGAATCTTAAAGGAAAATACCACTAGTGTGAGTGAAACTAAGAATGAATACTGGAAGAAAAGAGAAAGGCATGCTAGTCCCTTTTGATGTTTGGCCTCATTTGGAAGACTTGCTTCAGTCCTAATAGAGATAGGTGTTTATAGCTCCCCCTGTGCATGGTCGCGACCTGCAGTGACCTTGTTCTCATCGTGTGATAGAAAGTCTGTTGGGCACAGAGTCTGGAGACCTGATCCCATCAGGGTCTGGGAGAAACCGGGCATCCCTCGTTGACATCACGAGTAAGTGAAAGCGCTCGTTACTGAATGACTGCAGCCTTGACGCTCATTTCCACCCCCATTTAAGCCTGCTCAACCTGTGCTCAGCTCCCGACAGGCCATGAGAAAGACACACCATTCCTTTCCTCAAGTCCCCTGCAGCCTCACTCCCAGGGTTACCTGCATTCCCAAACTGGCTTTTTGGTGTTTGGGTGTCACCATCTCATTAGACTGGGAGCCCCCCAGGGGCAGTGACCATGTCCACTGTTCGCTGTCTCCCCACTGTGCCTGGCCCTAAGGTCTGCACACAGTGGGCGCCCAGAGATTTTTAGAAAGCAGCCTTCGAGGCCAAGAAGGCCCTTCGCCTACAGCACAGGCTTTCAGAGACTAGATGGCACCGTTGCTAGAGCTAGATCAGGTGTGTTCTGCAGTCGTGGCGAGGAGGGAAGAGAGAAGCCGGGCGGGCCCTGGAACTCGCACTTGCTGACTTAGGTTCAGACACGCCTCAGAAATGCAGGGGGCCCTGCCTCGCCAGCATGGAGGGCTTTGCCATTTTCCTGGCATCCTCCCCAACATGGCTTCAGGTGGTCTCCACAGCAACCTTGAGTTGATACAGTGTCAGCAGGACACTGTATCAGTTATAATTTTAAAGAACTGCCACTCAGATACATCAGGTGCCCGGGCTAAAATTATGTGGATATTAATCGGCAGAGGGGTTTACCACTCATACCTTGTCGGCCTCACCCTACCAGGTGAGGGTCCTTAGCGGGTGCCGAAGGAGGACGTGGTCAGGGGTATGGTGGTCCCAAGGAGAGCAGCCTGCGGACTGGATCCAGTCTGGTTCTCAGCCAGACTGACAGCGAGGCATCAGCTTAACCTGCATCTTGAATTGTCTGCATTTGTGACCAGGGAGGAAACAGATGACAACACATACAGGTTCTTTGAACAACAAGAGCTGTGGGTAATTTATACGCTTAGGATCTAAGGTCAATGGTTGATGTTTGATTTAAATGATGATCTGTTTTAGGATGCTGCCCTGTGGTCATTTGTATCTGCCACCTGTCTCGTGTTTTCACCTGCTTCTCATTAAAGTAAAAATGAAACATATAAAACCATCCTGTGCATAAGCCAGGATGGGGGTCACGACTGTGGCCGCTTTTCAGGTGAAGAAAGAGAAGCTCAGAAACGTTAGGAGACACGTCGAAGATCCCACCGCCCATGGGTGGTTGAACCAAAACTTCAGCCCGGTACGAGGCTGAAAGCAGATATTGTCCTCTTTTCACCACAGATTTTCCAGGCTTCCTAAAAATCACAAAATTAGGAGGGCTCTTGTTGATGTGTAGGGTAAGGCATCACAGGCTAGAGAAATACCTAAAGAGAGTGATGAATGATTAATAATATTCACATTTATGGAGAAGTGAGAGCCATTTTATATCTGTTATTTGTGGCATCTGATGGTCACTGTTCTCCTGTTTCTCCCCAGGATGAAGAAGATAAGCTGACCTGGAAAGATCGTCTCCCAGGTTACTTGATGAACTTCGCCTCCATCTTGTTCATGGTAATTTCCTGGCGGAGACACCTGCTCAGGACGTGTGCGTGTGGATCCTGCTGTGTGAATGCTGGGGCTGTTAGTCTGTTATGCTGTGGGGACAGTGAGGGGCTAGTGAAGACGAAGCCGCAGTCCCTCTGGAGGGACAGCGTCTCCCGTGATAGCCAGGCCATTGCTGCTGTTGGTTACCCGAAGCGGGGAAGGTGATTCCCTCAGCCGGAACATCGGCCCTGGGAGGGTCAGTGGCCTTCAGTGGCCATAGAAGGGGGCTCTGTCTTCCCAGCCTTGACCACAGATGTTTGAAAATGGGGTTTTGTCCAGGGGTGGGTTGTGAGAAGGTGTCTCCCACATCGTGGCAGATGGAGACCTTGGAAGAAGGTCTTACCTGTGCAGGGAAGGCGGCTGTAGAATGGTGGCAGCCTGTTGGAGCTGCAGGCAGGCTCTCCCTGGTGGCTGGTGGAAAAGAACAGCTTCTGGAAGCCACAGAAGACAGCTGGCTCGGGCTCTGTAAGCCTGATTCTTTAGCCTCCCGGTAGCTGCTGTGTTTATTTCCCTGTCTTCTCCCTGAGAGTTTGGAAGAGCCCTTTGGAGAGACCCAGATGGTCTCCACTGTGTCGGAGAAGGTGAGGAATGGGTCTGTGATTCATATCTGACTTGATCAGTGAAGTGGTAGTAAGTCATTCCTGGGAGCCACGAGGGGTGAGACAGCAGGAACTGAAGCGAGGAGACCTCGGGAAGGCGAAACTCAGAGGGCTGAGCTCGGGGCACAAAGACACCTGCCCCCCGTCTGTGGGTAGAGTCCTTCTGGTGTTCAAGATGGGAACCTCTGTCCTTAACAGCGTTTCCAAGCAGGACTGCACGTTAGTTGTGGGGTTGGGGAGGGATTGCTTATTCCAGAAATTGGGACTGAAATTATAATAATTTTCTGGACCCACTCGCCAGAGGTAACGCTGACCCTGGTCTGAGGTTACTATTTCCATCATTACTGCCACTGTGATCACTGAGGGCAGGAACCGTGTCCTAATCTCCGAAGTTTAAAAAGTGAAAGATGCATGGGCACCATCTGCTTCAACACTTCCGAAATGCAGAGGTGCTGGGTGCCTTGCCAGAGCTTAGAAGTCTACACTTGCAATCTCCTCATTGCTTAGGAAGAGTGGAATTTATTCAGGAACATGTGGTGAGTTGCAGTGTGTTAAGCTGGAATGGTATAAAGTTTAATTTGGCACTTCCAAGCCTCCCACAATATGCATAATGTTGTCAAAGAGTTTATTCATTCATTCAGAAAATATTTCATGGGTGCCAACTATGTGCTTGACACTATTCTTAGGCATTGGGCATGGAGTAGAAACTAAAATAAAATAATCTGTCCCTTAAGGAGTTGACAGATAACAAATACGTGCATAAATAAGAAAACAGATAAGTAAAATAGACTTCCATCTCCAGCAGTGGTAGGTTAGGATATTTGTAGCATCCCATCTTGCTGAAAGGAGCAAAAAATTGTGCAGAAATATATTTTTCAATCTTCTTAAAGCTTGAAGGACTGACAGGATAGTCAAGAATACTAGACTGAACTCTAAAGGAAAATGGGACCAAGGAAACAAATATCTGGGCACCAATGCTGCTTTTACCTTGAGGACCTTTTCCCATCTAGGCAAACTTGGGCTTGGGCTTTGGTGGTTTTTATGGGGCAAGAAGGATGGGAATCAGGGGGTATGACTGGCTCAAAGAGAGCTTCTAGCAGGAAGTCCTCACCAAACTAAATTGGAACACCAAAGGGCTACAGTCTCAGAATGAAGATGAATAACTAGCCCCACCCCGCCCCCAACTTTGGGACTTCAGAGAAAATCGTTATTTTCTACGTAGAATAGGGAGAAAAAGGGAAACAAAAGCCCTGTCCCCAAGAAGTGGCTACGGGCAGTCCCCACGGTGGACTTACAGCTTTTGGTTCATCACAGGAGAGGATCGGGAACCTCAGGTTGTGGACTTGGTCTGGAACTAGCAGTGCTCCCAGGTGCCCAGCGGAAGCAAATACAAGTTCTCCCTGGAGGAAGGCAGATTCATGCTAGGCCTCAAGAAATCCCCCAAAAGAATTTTCAAGGGCAACAAAGAGAATACACAACCAATTACACAAGAAGCTAAAGCACCTTGAGAAAGAACAATGAGGACCGCAGAGACTAAAGATATTGGAAAATACCAGTTACAACTTATAACATCAAGCTTGAAAAATCTGCAAAGAATAAGAAACTATTGCAAAAAACGGCTTAGAAGATTTGAAAACCAACCAATAAATCTGCTGGAAATAAATAAATACATGAATATGAAATACATATATATGAATATATAATACATCCTACATGTATATGAATGTTGTATGTATTATAATATACATATATATAAAACAACAAACTATAGACACAGCTGAAGAGAATTTGTGAACTGCATTATAGGTTAGAAGAAATTATCCATAATGCAGCGTGGGGAGGCAAAAGATAAAATATATAGAAGAGAAATTAAGAGATTTGGAAATATTGGTAGAATGAGATTTAACAGACATTTCATTGCACTCCTGGACAAAGAGGAAAGAGAAAAGTTAATGAAGGAAATATAATGACTGATGGTGTCCTAATCTGCTACAGAATTCCAACCCACAGATTGAAGAATCCCTATGAAACCCAAGCAGAAAAAAATAAAATAAATCTACATCTACATTCATCATAGTGAAATCATAGACTATATAAGACACAAGAAAAATCTCAAATGCAGTCAGAAAACAAAAGACAAGTTACCTTCAGTAAAAAGGCTGTTAGATTGACCATTGATTTCTCATAGCAATTAGAAATGACATGTTATCTTCATGTGCTGAAAACAGTTACTTATCCAGAGTTCTATAACCAGGAAGAATATCATTTAGAAATATCATGAGGATAAAATAAAGATATTTATAGACAAAAACTGAGAGTTTGCCACCAACTGAATCTTTTACTAAAGGAATTCTAATTATCTGCTTCAGATATGGCCCCATATGGAAAATCATAGTTTTAAAAAGAAATGAAGAATAATCAAAGTGATAAATAAGTGGGAAAATCTGTGTGAATCTCGACTGTGAAAACAATAATGATGACGCCTCATGGGATTAAAAATAAGGTAGAATTTAAAATCTACACAACACTAACCTGTAAGTTGGGTGGGCGATAAATAGAACAGTAATGTTCTAAGGTCCTTGTCTCCTTGATGATGTAAATATATGGAAAGAGCAAAGGCTAGGAAGAGTCAAGACGCTCTTGAAGAAGCATCAGGAGGGATATGGTGCTCTACCAAATAGAAACTTACTATAGAACAATAATAAGTATGACAGTGTGGTGGTGGGGTGGAAATAGGGAATTAGACCAATAGAACAAAACAGAAAATCAAGAGTCAGATCCACGCAAATGACAGTGCATAGAAGTGCAGAAAAAGTAGACCCCAAAGAATTTCATCATGGGATGTACAACAGAGAAAAGTCGAGGATGACTCTGAGGTTTTTATCTTCCAAAGGCTAGAGTTATTTATCCCTAGGAATCCTGGAGTTGCCTGCGTGACGGATATAAATCTGGAGTTCAGAGGAGATGCCCAGGCTGGAGCCCTAGTCAGATGGTAGAGATGGTATTTAAAGCCATGAGGTTGTACGAGATCCCCAGGGGAGTGGGGAGAGATAGAGAAAAGGTCCAAGGACTGAGTCCCAAGATGCTGTAATGTGAAAATTTGGGAGCACGAGGAAGAGGCCAAAGAGAAGGTTGAGAAGGAAGAGCCAGGGGAGAGGGGAGGGTCCCCGAAGCCAAGAAGGTATTGCGAGGGGAGGGCCATCACTTGTGTCAGATGCCACTGATAGGTCTGGGAGGGAGAGGATTGAGAATAGAAGCTCATCTACTGCCTGAGAGAAGACCCTGTAGCATCGTCACGATCACTGTCTACAACAAGTAGACATCACTATTGACAAACACTGAAAATCAGGTCAGTGGAGGGGTATCTCCTCAGTGTTCTAATTTTTACAAAATTCCACGGGTGGGGCTTCCCTGGCAGTCCAGTGTATAAGTCTCCGTGCTTCCACTCCAGGGGGCATGGGTTCGGTCCCTGGTAGGGGAACTAAGATTCCCCCATGCCGCATGACGTGACCAAAAAAATAAATCAATATTTTTAAAAAATTCCATGGAGACCTTCTAAAGCTAGACTCGAGGGTGGGAAAATTTTTTTGTGTCGTTCAGAAATAATCAATGATTATCTCTT
Organism: Physeter macrocephalus; assembly: GCF_002837175.3. Taxonomy (NCBI): domain Eukaryota; kingdom Metazoa; phylum Chordata; class Mammalia; order Artiodactyla; family Physeteridae; genus Physeter; species Physeter macrocephalus. The sequence goes on along the minus strand of NC_041219.1, from coordinate 57,517,007 downwards.
ATCTTCCCTTTCGCAACCCTGCCTAACCCCAAATCTTGATACCAACAGGAGATTGCGTATCAGAATCAAGAACTCATTGAGGCATCTCACTCTGCCTGGGGTCCCCCAGCTATATGTATGTAGCCAGCAGATGCTGGTAACTGGGAGGAGAGTGGTAGGAAGATCACCTCGTGCAGGCAGGTGCTCTGGACTAGTCCTGGCCTAGGCTTGTTGACTGAGATCATCGTGACTAGCATTCCTTTCTACTTTCAAAAGTATTCCAGGTTGGGCAATAAATGATATAGTCCCCTACCAATTTGATTTTTTAAAAATCCTTATTTTACACTAACTTTTTCCCATTTTTTTTTTCTTTCATTTTTTTAAAAAACCCAGTCTTCTCAAGAAAGGGGCTGGGCATTTCCCTAGAACAAGGTGTGGAATCTGAGATCAGGGAGTCAGGATGGTGTTTATAAAAGAGTGTTTTTGTTATGGAATTAGTCAAAGGCATCTATGGCAACGAACTTGAGTATCCGATATCATTTCCTCCTTCACCCCCTGTGATGAAACCTTGGCAGAAGACGCCAGGACCATGACCATGAGGAGGGTTTTAGCGATGCCAGTCTGTCATCAGTTGGGGATATTTTTCATGGGGTGATGAGAGCAAAGAAGAGCCCAGTGCAGTGTTCATCTTCCTCACCCGTGGGAGAGGCCAGGATGGACAAAGATGAATTTTCTCTTTCTTCTCCAACCCAGTGTGTTGAGCTAAAGTCGCTTTCCTTTTCGAATTAACCCTCTTTTTGTTTCCTTTTTATGTGGGAGGGGATTACCAGAGGCAATGTCCTGCCTCTGGAGCTGGGTGCCTGAACTTTACTCCCACGCCCAAGACAATCATTGACTTCTGTTTGTATCTTGGGAACCGGCCATCAGAAACCCTCCTCCGTCACCTGGATTATCACAGTGATCTCCTAACTCATCTGCCTGTCTGTGACGCTGTCCCCCGACAGATCATCAGCCTGTTGACCTTTTTCAAATAAGTCACGTTACTCCTCTGCTCAGAACTCTCTAAAGGCTTCCCATCTGATGAAGTATAGAAGCCGACATCCTTATACTACAGTTCCTCCCCTCCAACACCCATCTTCCACTCCCACTCTCCCCCTTCGCCCACTGCTTCAGCCACCCCCTGCCTGAACCCCCAGCTCTCCGATTTCCTCTTTTAGGTCCTTGCTGAAATGTCACCTTCTCACCTATGGCTTTCCTGACCCCACCCTGTTTTAAGTTGCAACCTATCTGTATGCTCCCGTTTTGCTTTGTTTCTAGAGTATTGATCGCACCTGACGTACTGTCTTTGGTACCTGCTTATGAGTTTGTCTGTCTTTCCCCACTAGAAGGTCAATTCCACGAGGGCAGAAATTTCTGTCTGTTTTGTTCGCTACTGTATCCCTGATACCCAGAACAGTAACTGGCACACAGTAGGGGCTCAAGACGTGTTTCATGAATGACTGCATGAGAAAATAATTAAGCAGGTGCCAGAGACAACTTGGTATGTCAGTGATAGAGTTGTTGGTGTGTGTATTTTTTTCAAATTGAGCTACTACTGTGGGCTGTGCCCTCAACCAGGCTGCTCTCCCACTGGTTCAGCAGGGGTTGCTCTGCCCTGTGCATTTTACTTGCTCCTGCTTATTCTTTCCTCCAAGCCTTCCCATAGGAAATGGTCCCACAGCTTCTTCTGTGGCGTTTTCTCTGACTAATCCCCCTGCTCTCTGCCCAGAACATTCTAGAAGCTCCTGAACTGAGGCCCGTCACTCTGTCCAGTTGCTACTAGGCTCATCCTTGCTGTCTGTGTGCCATGGTTTTCTCAGAATGCAAGTCCTGGAGGGTAGGGACCAGACCAGCTCTCTCATGGTGTGAAATTAGGGCTCTGGACTCTCTAGCCTGACTTCCACTGCAATTTGGCTGTGTCCCCAAGTAAAGCTATGGGATTCAAACAGCAAGAGCCACAAGAATGTATTCTACAACCCAGGGAATATAGCCAATATTTTGTGATAACTGTAAATGGAAAGTAACTTTTAACAATTATATATTAAAAAAAAAACAACACACCAAGAACCACCGAGGCCATGATGCAGGCGACCAAGTGCAGGGGGGTGAGATTGCCCAGAGCTGAGGGTCAGCGAGTCTTTACCAAAGAGGTTCCACACAGGAGGCACCTCTCTGCACTGGCATGAGGCACAGAGTGTAGTACAAGACCAATCCCCGCCATTGGCTTAGTTGGGGGACCTGATCACGTACATGAAATACACTTATTGCACCACAGTAAGTGTTCAGAAAATATTTGTTGAATTTAATAAAATCAATAATATAGCCAAAGTGATGAAAGTAGTACTGGGCTTGGTGCCAAAAGACCTGGGTTCTAATGTCAGGATGGATGGGATTGTCGACCTTGCAACCATAGAGCAGGGTTCAAATCCTGGATGGCACTGAACTGCATCTGCAAAAGGCATGTCTTGCGTGATTGTTGTAGGGATTCATGCTGGTGCGGATACGGCTCGAATCATGAAATCAAGAGAGCACACGTGGATTAGCTGTTGTTGATGATGTTATGACCATGAGTATCTTGGCTTTGCCACGTACCACCCGGACCTTGGACCAATCCCATTGCTGCTTCTTGGGCCTCAGTTTCCTTGTATACGAGATCAAAGGCTGGACGTGGATGATCCCTAAATGCTAAAACTCTTTAATTCCTACAGTGATCTAGGAGGCTAGGGTTGTAGTCTGTGCCTTGTGACCTTGAGCAAATCGCTTCACTTTCCACACCTGTTTCCACATCTGCAAAATGGTCCTGGGACTGGGTGAGTGCTCCCCAAGCTCTTCTGGCTTGAAAAGTGTGAATCTTGAGGTGCTTGTGGGAGACACCAAAGGAGAGGTTCAGAAGTGGATTTCTGTAATGGGATGGAAAATCAAGATCAGAGAAGTTAGGATGGCAGAGCACAGCATCCGAGGGCTGGGGAGGGGCGTGGAGGTGGAGCCAGGGAGGGGCTGGGCATGGGGAAAGGCTTCCCTGAGTGAGTGGAGCAGTGCCTCTAGAAGAATAGGAATCTTGTTAAATTGCAGATTCTGAGTCAGTAGGTCTAGACTGGTGCTTGCCATTCGGCCTGTTTCTCAAGCTCCCAGCTGAGGCAGCAGGTCCAAATCACACTCTGAGTGGCAGGGAAGCGTGTTCTTACCCCAGCTTGGCTTCTCAGAGAAGGAGGACAGAAGCTGATCTCCTCCCCACCCCCTGAACCCCAAGGCAGCGGATGTTTCTGGCGTCGCTGTTTTCCCCAGTCATTCCCCCACACCCAACCCCAAATAGACACACGCACAGTCGCTCTTCGATGCCCTGGCACGCCCCACATCAATACTTCCATCACTGACCTTCACTGCAAAAGCGACTCGGGGGGAAAAGAATCTCACAGCACATTTTCCAGGCCCATACTGCCTGGCAGTGACAATCCCAGGGGACAGGGAAGTGCAACATCTACCTTGTCGTAGGGCGGTGATGTCACGTCCAGGTTTCCCCACGTCCGTGGGACTCATCCCTCCCCGGTCCTGGAGGCTGGGGTTCTGCTGCGCCCACCTGCACCCCCATCCAAGGAGGGGCCTCCCCAAGGACTGTTTTTCCCATCTAACCTCTCCTCCGCCCAACCTCTCCTCCGCCCTGACTGATGCGTGCGCGCACGCACACACGCGCACACACACACACCACACGCACACGCACACCACACGCACACACACATACACACACACCACACGCACACACGCACACACACGCACATACACCACACGCACACACGCACACACACGCACACACACACCACACGCACACGCACACACACACCACACGCTTATCATCAGCAGTACCTCCAACAGTTCAGAAGTTGCTGACACCCATGAATAAAGCATGTCACCTTTGCGGGTCTAGCCCCAGGTATTGGGTTGGCCAAAAAGTTCGTTTAGCTTTTTCTGTAAGATCTTTATATTAAGAATGATGCTTGTTCTGGGAACGTCCATTGGTTTCATGTTTCAGTGATCCAAGAAGTTGTTTTCCTACATTTGGGTGTTTCTTACACTGTTGACATTTCGCTAAAGAAACAAAACAAACTGAACAACTCAAAATGACACACACCACACGCACACACACACCACACGCACACACACCACACGCACACACGCACACACACACACACCACCGCACACACGCACACACACACACCACACGCACACACACGCACACCACACGCACACACACACACCACACACACACACACACACCACACGCACACACGCACACACACACACACACCCTCTACCTGGAGGCTGCTGCCATCCTACCTTTCTTACAGAGGGCTTCTTTTTCTCACCTTGGCCACAAGGCAGACACTAATGTTTGTGAAGCACATGGGGACACACTGCTGAGGCTGCCACCAGCACCCCCAGAGGTCCAAAGACTTCCATAGAGGGAAACATCTGCAACCCATTTCCCATCACAGCCCGCCGGAGTGTCATTCACACTGCTTGCAAAGCACTGCCTAGCCGGGGCCCCCTCCCCACGCCTCCCTTCCCCTCCCCACGCCTCCCCTCCCCTCCCCACGCCTCCTCTCCGCTCCCCACGCCTCCCCTTCCCTTCCCTTTTTTTCTAGGGAGGGGACGCCCATCGTCCAGGAGACTGTGTTTTTTCAGAGGAACCGTTCACCTGCCCCGTTCTCTGCCCATGTTTTCCATCTAGTCCTCCACAGCCAGCACCCACCCGCCTTCCCCACCCCCAGAAGAAATGTGACCTGAATCTTTCCTGCAGAAAGAATTCTGAGAAAGGAGACTCCACGGGACAGAAACGCGTTAGAACCTTCTGCTCTGAGCAGGTCGCACGCCTCGCTCTTCCCTCTCAGCGCTCTGCTGGGCGCCGTCTTCTCCTCGCACCCTTGTGCTCCATGGAGATGGCCCTTCCTCCACTGTGGTGGGAGGGGAAGGGGAGCTGGTCTCTCTCTGGGAGAGCGCCTTATTATTCTTGGGTTCTGGAAGAAGGAAATGGGGCTGGCCCTCGAGGTCAAGGCGCTGGTAGACTTGCCCTCTAAGCGTAGTGCCAGAGATTGCTGTGCCCTGAGGAATCTGAGTAGTCCCCTGCAGATTGCCTGGGAGAGGCCTCTTAGGGCGATGCTTTATTCACCCTGAGGACTGAGAGTCTAAAAGCCTTGCTCGGGGTTTCTTTCCCTCTTTCCTCCTTTGGGCAGCCTTCCTGCGCCCACCCCACCAAGCTCTGACCCTAACCCTTGCCAGCTCAGACGTCTTCAGGGGCTCCCTGTTGCCTTTCATCGAGGGCCCAGCTGAGATCCCTGGCTCCACAGGCTCTTCCCTGAGCCCCTCTGTACTCTCAGTGCTGCTCACAGCTACACTCTTCATCTGACACGACTGCATGACTTACTATTTATTATTGACTAGTTGCTCTGGTTGAACTTATCCCCATAGTAGACTGAAAGCTCCCTAGTGAAAGAGATCACACCACGTTGTGTGGCACACGCTGCCATATCCAGCGTTTCAGTCGTAGTTTCTCTCTATTTTTTTAACTCTTTTAGATGTTAGTTTTTATTTATAAGACTTCTAAACAGGCTTTACAATTTTTTGTAATTGAATGAAAGACTCTTTAAGCTCTACGGTGCTTTACAATTTTCAGAAGTTTCACACACGTGATTTCACAGAATCCCGTAATAGCCCTTTTTCTCCCCCTGCCTCTGTATTCCCCACCCGCAATGGTGACCTTAGTTTGCGGGTGTGTGTTACGGGCCATCTGGAATCTGATAAGCATGAAAGACATTCTCCCCTGGAAAATGCCCCCGTACCGGGAATTTGCATGAGTTCCGAGCCTGGCAGTGCCTCGTTGCCCGCCAGTGGACTCCAGATTAATAGCACCCGACGGAGCAGACTCCGCTACCAGGCGGGCGGTAAGTACCGTCCGCTGACGTGCGACTCTCCCTGTTTTCCCGAACAGATCGCCCTGACGTTCTGCATCGTCTTCGGGGTCATCGTCTACCGCATCACAGCCGCCGCTGCCCTGTCTCTCAGCAAGGCCACGCGCTCCAGCGTCCGGGCGACTGTGACGGCCACGGCGCTCTTTATCAACCTCGTGGTCATCCTCATCCTGGACGAGATTTACGGCGCCGTGGCCAAGTGGCTCACCAAAATCGGTACCGTGTCTCCACACTGCATGTTTGCCCCGGGCCCCCTTGACGTGGTCAGTTCCGTGTGTGCAGGGTTTTTGGTGCCAATGACCCAACATAAAAAAAAGGAAGTTCAGTGCACTTGGAGAAGCGAGGAGGGGCAGGGTGTGTCCCTGTGGGGCCTCCGCCCTGGCAGGAGTCCTTCCTGGAACATTCTCGATCAATAGCCCAAGTTGATGGCCTCGTTATCCCCCAAGATTAATCGTGGGGTCCGTTGTTTTTAGCTCAGCCTAGAAGCAAGAGTTGTTCAACGCTTCCTGCTAAAAGAAGGCAGAGTTTCAGTTCTCCTCATTTTTTCCAGCGGCGTTTATAAAGTTGGGAAAGCCTCCTGACTCTTGAGCCCAAGAGGGTCTTATCTATCCCCATGTTGTCAGAGGTCCCAGCGAATGCACGCATTCCCCAGGCCCTGAGCAGACTGCAGAGAGGTGTATCAGGCTTCCCAAGCTTCCGGCCAGTGAGAAAAATGCAGTGGCCTCAGTATTCAGACGTGTCATTTGAGCCACAGGCTGCCGGTGCTTGAGCGCCACTTTCTGGCACTTGTGCTTCCTAGACGTCGGGGTGGAGGGCGAGACCCTTTCCTCACTGCCTTTATCCTGGGTGGCCTGGAGGCATCTCTTTCCCTCGCTGAATCCAGGGACCAGCGCTCTCAGCCTCTCACTCACCTCCGGGGAGTTGAATTAATGATGGGATGTCTTTACTGTACTAACCAGTTGGAAGCGGACACATGACAGGGTAACCCCTCTTCAGGAGAGCCTTTCCTGGAGGCTCAGAGAATCAGGAAAGGTTTCACTAACGCCAGTGACTCTTTCAGTGCCTTCCCTGGCACGGCTGCTACTCCCGGTGGGCACTGACTTTGGTTTCTATGTGGATGTAGGCGATTTACCATCTGGCCGTTCCGCCGTCTCTGGGCCTGTGCATGTTTATATAGAAGTGTTATCTGTGTTCCTTCATACGTTTCTTAAGAAAAGTGAGCAGAGAGTTCCACTTCAGTGCGTTTGCTGGGATACAGGATTCCATGGAAGCACTTAGGACGAGCATCCCACACCCCTGGGGGCTCAGGAGAGGCTCCGGCTGAGGGCGTCCAGTGGGGGAGCTCGGAAGTAAGCGGACGTGGATGTCAGGCATGTGCAGGGGGAGGGGGGGCCGGGCAGGAGGAGAGGGGGGCTCCCGGCAGAGGAAGCAGAGTGAGAAATCCGTCACTGAAGGGTGGGATCTGACCCATCAGGGTCAGGAAAGGCGCAGGGAGAAGTGCAGTGTGGGCTGGGCTGGTACGATGGGTAAAACTGGGGGGTCTAAAATCCAGGGAGCCAAAGGAGCAGAGCTCAGTAGGCGGAAGAGAACACGCAGCATGTCCAGGATGCCCGGGGAGCCCATGCGGTGGTGCTGAAGGGCCCTGGCATGACCAAGGCACAGCGTGCTGGGGAACCGGACCTGGGGAGTTGGCTGAGCCCAGATATTCTGCTGGAGGACCTTGAATGTCAGGCTGAGGACTCCGCTTATTTTCACAGACAGTGGAAAAGCATTTGCTGAAGTTCAGAGGGGCATCCAGTAAAGAGTACCATCTTACTGGCCTGATTACTGAACCCGCTGAGAAGTAAGGCAAAGGCAGATGGAGACAAAAGCTGAGATTTCACCTTTAAAGCTGGAAAAGGCTGCACGGGAGGAAGCAGCTTAGCAGGAGAGCCCGATAGGCTTCCTAATCCAGAATCCGGACAGACTGGCCTCCCCGTGGCCGGCAGCAGTGGGCAGGGCAGTCCTGCAGTTCTTAGGACACTGGAGGGGGTGGGGCATGCGACTCAGAAGAGCCCCGCCTGCAGGCCGTTTGCTTCCCCCAAAAGGACAGAGCAGATGCCAGTGTTACCTTCCACACCGACCAGTGGGCTAAGCTCTTCCCCTTCTCTCACCCGGGAGGAGAAAGGAGTGATGTGGGCAGACAAAGCCGGGAATTACAACTAATCACACTCCCTTCGCGTGGGGGGATGGCAGGAGTGCAAAGAAAGGCCCTCCATCCCCTGAACAGCTCCCAACCCCACAGCGCTGTGGGATTTTGTTTGTTTGTTGGTTTGTTTAACATCTTTATTGGAGTATAATTGCTTTACAATGGTGTGTTAGTTTCTGCTTTATAACAAAGTGAATCAGCTATGCATATACATACGTTCCCATATCTCCTCCCTCTTGTGTCTCCCTCCCACCCTCCCTATCCCACCCCTCTGGGTGGTCACAAAGCACCGAGCTGATCTCCCTGTGCTATGCGGCTGCTTCCCACTAGCTAGCTGTTTTACATTTGGTAGTGTATATATGTCCATGCCACTCTCTCACTTCGTGCCGGCTGCCTCTCCCCCTCCCCATGCCCTCAAGTTCGTTCTCTATGCTGTGGGGTTTGAAGAGCATGGTGGGGTGGTGGGAACTGTTTGCCAAATGAATGACTCCAGCAGGATGCCAGAGTGGAGGGAGGCAGGGGGTCTAGAGTAGAGGAGTCTGTTGAGTGTGTGGGCCGGAAATAGGGAGAAAGGAACCGGAAATCAGTGATGATGCAGAAACGTCTTCTTGCTGTCCATCTGTGTTACATTATTCACTTATCTTGCACAGCTCCAGACAGTGGTAAAGATCCGAGATAGAGTGTCGACAATCAAAAACTCATTAACAAGTATTTAGTGAGTCCCTCCCACGTACAAGGCGAGGCAGGTTCTCTTTGTCTGGGCCATGAAACCCTTTGCACACCATGAAGCTGCACCCACAGCTCTCCCTTCCTCACCCAAAAGTTCAGACTCCTCCAAGCGGTTGAGCCGATGTCCCGTGGTCCATACGAAAGTCTGCGCGCCGGAAAGGAGGTGAAATTCTAACAAGTGCATTTTGTTCTTTGTGGTCGCGATACTCACTCATGAAGCATTTTTACCTTAAAAACGAATTTGCTTATCCCATTTCATCTTCACAAACTATGTGTGGTCAGCAAGGGAAGTATTCCATCCTCATTTGACTAAGGTTCAGACTCAGATCCTGCCCCTAAAATGCCAGTGTCTTTTGTGCAGTTTTGATGTGCGTTTCTCACTGTCTGGTTTGGTGTGTTGGTCTCTACCCTGGACCCCACGTGGGCATTGCTTGGGTTGTTGCTCTTGTCGATCTCAGACTGGATGTTTCCAGAGGGCTCAGAAGGTGTGGTGTATTGTGGAAGGACCACGGAATTGGGGAGTCCAGTGGGGAGAACCCTGAATTCCAGCCCCGGCTCCTCCTCCCTCCCCCACCATCTGTGTGGTGTTGGGTGAACAGGGAACTTTGCTGGACCAAGTTTCATTGGTGCTTCCTTCATCGTTGGCCTCCTTCCTGTCTGCTGATCAGCACGCCCATCTAGACTGTTGTCAGAGCCTAATGACTGACCATGGCCCTGTCTTCAGCCTCTTCCTGGGGCCCTCAGTCTTGGAAACCCCACCCTATCAGCCTGTCTCAAAGAGTGCACTGCGGATGCATCCCTCGCAGTCGGCCCCCCAGAGAGCCTCCTTGCACCCCTGAGTCAGACCCAAGCTCGCACCTGCGAGGCTGTCAACCACCTTCTGCCCCGTGTCTGCTTCCGTCCCCTCCGGCCACTTAACCCGCAGTCACCCCCACCCCCCTGTGCCTCGCTCAGGCTGCAGTAACCCTCCGTGACCCTCCCCTTAAAGGACCTCTCGAAATTTGCCTCCCTGGTGAATCTTTTTCTGGACACTCAGCCCTCAGTGGGTTTCCTCCACCCACTTCTGGGCTCCACGGGCGCAGGCCGTTCACTCCTTGGCCCACCCCTCCGGTGTTGTTTGGGCGTCTGCTTTGTGCCGGGCCCCATACCGGGAACACAGGTGAAGAGGAAAGGCATGGTCCCTGCTCCAGCTGTCCTGACACTGCAGTCGGGGAAGGGTGCACAGTAGACGGGAACATTTCACAGAGGGCGAGAGAGCAAAACAGGGCGATGCGGTGGTGGCTTGGGGCTCTGTACTTTGCACGAGGTGGTGGGGAAAGGACTGTCCAGGTGGTAACACTGTGGCTGAACCCTGAGTGGGGCGGGAGGAGATCTAGAGGGAAGCTCTAGAAAGAGGCTACAGCACAGCAGAGGCAGAGGCGAAGGCACAGAACAGCTAAGGCAAAAGCAAGGGCTTATAAACGAGCAAGGTGGCCAGAAGCTTGGGGTGCTTCCCAAGCAGAGAAGGACCTGCTTCACTCCCTGGAAGTTTGTCACATACCGTCTGATATCATTCCCGGATTTCCCACTCTTGGACCAGACGAGGCCTCAATCTTAGAATCTCAGTGCCGTACCACAAAGGTGTTTATTGGTTCTCACTCGCGCTGCGTGGTTGGAGTGACAGGGCAGGGTCTCTGCTTCACGCAGTTGCCGAGGACCCGGACCCATGGAGGCCACGTGGGCACCGCGTTAGGGACAGAGCGCCGGAGGGTCACGTCGAGGCTGTCACAGAGGCATCGTTCATCACCTCTGCCCATAGCATGCCAGCTAGAAGCAGCCCGATCAGGAAGAGGTTGGAAATGCGTGGAAGCTCGTGGACCTTCCACGAGCAGGAAGGTTCTCTGCCACTTGGTCCAACCAGGCTACAAAGCCCTGGAGAACAGCCGCTCCGCCTCACGTTTCTTTTCTCTCCTCCCCAGCCCGCTCTCTGGTGGATCTTAGCCCGCGCTCGTTGGTGCAGTTATTGGTGAAATACACCTGTCTCTTCACTCATGCATTCAGATTCCTTTGCAAGGAATGCCCATAGGCGAGAGGCATCCTGTCAGCCACAGGAGAGGCTAAAGTGAGTGTTTATGTATTCGTGGTTTCAACCCTGCCTGCTGACCAAAGGATCTGAGGAACTATTAAGGCGAATCAGGGAAATGCAAAGTTGCCACGATGGGGCAGTGATTGGAAGATGCAACAAAGAGATCCAAAGCCTAGAATTTTCCTTAATGGCAGAGTTCACACACTAATGAGATGGTCCTGCACAGCATGGTGTGACAGGCCTACCTGCAGGCAGAGGTGTGGTTTCAGAGCCCCCGGGCCGCCACAGGGACATAAAGCTGTGGATGAGGCCACCTGATAGACTAAGAGTCCTGCCAAGCTTAGGGGGCTTCCTTTGCCATTCTCACGCTGGGTTTAATACCTGGTTGGCTTCCTGCCCCAGATCTCCTGATGGATGAGGAGGCAGTGACCACGTGCTTTGCTCACCAGGTGCAAACAGCTGGTGTAAACAACTCCAGTGAGTTCCTGAGTGTTTCCTGCAAAGTTGGGTGATGGAAGACCCATTCCCTAGGAGGTCCCTCAAGAGGCCCCGGTGTCAGGCCTATCTGAGGTCTGTTCTTGCCACAAATATTTGTGACAAAAGACAGAATTTGTTAAATGCCTTGAGTGTGATTAGTGATAGATAAAGACAGTAACTGTCTACCTGGTGGCCAGGGTAACAACAGTCGTGGGCTTGGGTGCAAGACACGCTATCATCTGGAGGCATCGCGGTCCTGGTGACGCAGGGACTGAGCTGAAGTCTGGGGCTGGGGTCGGGCTGTCTGGGGAAACAGAGATGCTTTGGGACCTTGTCGGCCAAGGCACGCTGTGCAAAGTGTGTAGCCCGGTTCAGCAAGTATCAGTCGCTGACATTTGTGAGGATCTCGAACGGGTGGGACAAGGACTGTCTTAGTCCCTAGTGATCTGTTCTTTCCTGGAGGGGCCACGGGGGGTTATAGGGAAAGGATCCAGTTCCTGGAAGAGGAAGCAAGCAAGAGCTGGGCAGGACATTAGGACACCAGGCACCCAGGCAAACAGGATGGGGCTCGGGCATCTTGGGAGGCCAGGGTCTGAGGTAAGACAACAGGGGTCACCAGGCAGACCAGCTCAAGGTATGCTTCTGTCTCAGTCTGTTCAGGCTGCTATAACAAAATACCGTGGACTGGGTGGCTGATAAACAGCAGAAACTCATGTCTCAGACTTCTGGAGGCTGGAAGTCCAGGATGAGGGTGCCAGCATGGCCGGGTCCTGGTGAAAGCCCTCTTCCGGGTTGCAGATGGCTGTCTCCTTGCTGTGTCCTCACGTGGTGGAAGGGGCGAGGGAGCTCTGTGGGGTCTCTTTTATAAGGGCACTAATCCCATTCATGAGGGCTCCACCCTCATGACCTAAGCACCTCCCAAAGGCCCTGCCTCCCAATACCATCACCTTTGGGGGTTGGGATTTCAACATGTGAATTTGGGGGAACACAAACATTCAGACCATTGCAGCTTCCTCCTTGGGTCAGGGCACAGGGTACACTGTGCCTGTGAGGCAATGAGCTTCCGAGCCCAAGGTTGGGGAGTATATGATGTCTAGTGTTCCTGAAACGGTAGGGTCTTGTCACGACTGACATAGGCACGGGTCCGGCTTGGCCTAGAAGGGGCCCCATGTGCACTCTAGCTCCAGACAGAGTGAGGAAGGCAGGGCTGACACCAGGCTTCTCAGCTGACTAATCCAGCTGCCACGAGCTTGTCTTTGTCAGCATTGTTCTCTGACTCCAGCTTCTCCTCCTGCTCTCCTTCCCCCTCCTCTCCTTTCAAACTCTGTAAAGTGCTGGCTTGTGTGTGGGGCTGTATGATTCATCTTTACCCTGCACTGAGTCTCTCCTAGTCACAGGGTTGGGCTCACTGTGTGTACCTGAGGCACGATTATCGTGTCAAATCAAAGCCTCCAGTTCTTAGGAAGAGGCTGTGTTTGTGAGTTGTTTAAATACTGCTGATGACCCCTGCTCCTGAGTGTCGCTACCACAGCGGGGGCGGGGAAGTGACCAAAGGAGAGGCGGGGAAAGGATCTGATTTTACTGACACCCGTTGTGTACCAGGCACCGGTGGGCATCGTACGTACAGTGTTTCACCTAATTTTCACATTAGCGCCCGGAACTGGTTGTTTCTTTCACTTTATTTATGAGGGGTCTGAAGAGGTTTAGAAACTTGACCAAGACCCATAGTTAATAGTGGTGTGCACACACACACACGCACGCACGCACACGCGCGCACGCACACGCACGCACGCACACGCACACACACGCACACACACGCACGCGCACACAGCCTGTGCCAGGCCCTGTTCGAAGCACTTTATGTATATTAGTATATTTAATCCTCAAAATAGCCCCAAGGGTGAGGGTGGTCTCAGCCCTCCCACAGGCCCAAGGTCCTCTGGCTGTGAGTGGTGAGGGCCCTGGCCTTGGTGTCCTTGCTGAGACCACAGCGCCCCACTGTCTGGTAATACGTAGCTGTCCTTTGGCCTCGGGAGATTCTAAATGTGTTGGGAAAGCAGAAGAAAACACATCAGAGGCTCCAGAAGATTTAAAATGCGACGCACCCGCCCATGAGAACGTCAGGTCGCTGGGGTAGGGACGTCCTCTGGGGACAAGCGGGGAGACAGTGGGGGCCAGCCCCCCGTGCAGGCCCGCAGGCCTCAGGAGACCTCTGCAGGTCCGCAGACTTTGGGGTCTCACGTGCTTTATTAAATTTTTTTAAAAAACCCTTTTTTTGGGCTTCCCTGGTGGCGCAGTGGTTGAGAGTCCGCCTGCCGATGCGGGGGACGCGGGTTCGTGCCCCGGTCCGGGAGGATCCCACGTGCCGCGGAGCGGCTGGGCCCGTGAGCCGTGGCCGCTGAGCCTGCGCGTCCGGAGCCTGTGCTCCGCGACGGGAGAGGCCGCAACAGTGAGAGGCCCGCATACCACACAAAAAAACCCAAAAACTCTTTTTCTGAAGAATTGAAGTGCCACCGGGAAGTCCTGAGTCCAGAATTGTGCATCCAGTTCGAAGCCATCCTCTGCACAGGCTGCATCTGACCGCTGAGGAGAGAAGAGAGGGAAGAAACGAAAAGGAGGGGGAAACTCAGAACCAAAGGCCGCCGGGACATCACAAATTCTTGAAAGAGGAACATTTTGGGTGTACAGGGATGGATCTAATTTCCCATCAAATGTGCACGACGTGTGTTTTCAGAGCGCAGGGTGAAGGGCTGCTTTCTCGGCTCTGAGCGCCGGGGCAAGGGGAGTCGGCTTCCCTGCGGCCTAAGCCTGCACAGGAGCGTGCTTCTGGAGCAGGCACCCGTATGGATGCGCGTGGATACGTGTGGATGTGAGTGGATGCGTGTGGATGCATGTGGATGTGTGTGGGCTGCTCTGAGACCTGTGCCTTCCGGCGGGGAGAGCACAGTGCTGGCAATTTGAAATCTGGCTTAGAGTCACGTCTGCTGGGTTGTCTTCCTGGTCTGCCACCAGCTCCTGACTGCCTGGGTGGCCTCCTGCCCGTCCCATCTGGGAGGCCAGGGGAAGGGTGTGGCCAGGGTAGATTCTGCCATTGTTTGAGGGCCCCCCCTCCGTGATGTTGGCTTAAAGTAACTGTAAATGTTGTCTGGGAAGCGGAGGGGATGGTGGGAGGCTGCTGCTAGTAATGCAGAAGACACGAGCAAGGTTATAGCCTGAGTTTGTGGAACAATTCATTCCAGTTATGTGGAACGATTATTAGTAACACTGCTACTTTTAGAATAGTTTAATACAACTGGCAAGGATTCCTTCCAAACTTGAGCTGTAACTATGAACATGTCTCTCTCGTTTTTCCAGTTAATCACTGAAACACTCATCTCTCCTTTTAGCAAGAAGCCCCCATCTCTCCTTTTAGCAAGAAGCCCCATACATTCCTCTCCCTTTCTTTCTTTTTTGCGCGGTACGCGGGGCACGAACCCGTGTCCCCTGCATCGGCAGGCGGACTCTCAACCACTGCACCACCAGGGAAGCCCTCCCTTTCTTTGAGTTTTCTGAGAACCCAGAGCCTGAATCCATGAGAAGCAAGGGAGTCATGGTGGTCATGCTCTGCTGGCCGTGGTTTCCCTCCAGGCCCCTTCCCCCCACCCCGCGGCTACCGTGGTCTGTGCCCCGAGGCCCAGCAGGTCCTATCACCAGGTACCCCACGCTGACTGGTGGCTGGGCTCAGCCAATGGGAAGCAATGGAAGGAGCTTAGGGGGTGGAGGAGACGGAATTGGGACCGTTTCTTCCCTGATCTGCCCTCACCTCTGGCAAAACCGTGCCTTCGTTGAAATCCCTTCCTCTGAACCATCTGAGGTACACTCTGTTTCCTGGTGCGAAGCTGACTAACAGAGGAGGGTCAGGGCAACATCCATGCTGCAGCAGGGAAATCCCTGCGGTATGGCCAGCCCTTCACTCCTCGCGTGTCTCTTTGCTACCCCACATTGCTGTCGGACGCTGGCCTTGTCTCGTCGGACAGGAGAGGCTGGACCGCTGCTGAGATGGTCTCTCCACGCTGCCGGTCCCAGACAGGTCGCTGGTGTCTCTAAGGAAGGACCGTCCTCTCCTTCAGAGGAAGCTCCATCGAGGGTCTGCAGCTATCAGGACACATGGTACCTGCATCCGCATCTCCAAGATGTCACTCGTCACACAGACCCAGACTCGCTTCTCCCTGGGAATCCGCCCTAGTTGCGTACAGCCTGTCTTCTTAAACTTTCAAAGCACAGTAGATCTGAGGATACTCGTCCCACCTCTCCTTGAGGGAGGTGACCCTCAGTGACTCGGGGGCCCTCCTCACCCCAGGTGATGCCAGCCCACCCCAGCCTTCAAAGAGGGCTCGGCCAGAGATTCTCGGGTAACCTGCTGGCATTTCTCTCACCAGAGAAGTGGAAACAAACGTACAAATGAAAAGTCTAATAGAGTGCCTTGCTACAGCGTCCTACTAACAGCAAGTGTCTGCGACCTTACACGGTGCTTCTTGCTTTCCATACTTTTGCTTGGACTTCACAAGGAATGTTTCAGGAAGGTGCCATTTTAGGAGTTAGGATGGTGAGGTTAGAAAGGTAAATCACGTCTCTGCAGGAAACTGGGACAGAAAGGTCTTCTTGCTCCCAGCCCAGGACCTCCTCTCCCCTTGTCGTAGGCTCCGCGGTAGTGCCGTAGAACACAGAGGACCAGAGCAGAGAGGACCTGGGAAATCACCCACTGCAGGCTGTGGCTTGCCTGAGGATCTGATGCCTCAGAGCTGGCCAGGTGCTTTGGAGGATGGTTCTCGAGTCACACAGAGCCCCGCCTGCCTTGGGGCACGAGGACAGAAGCACACAGGCCCAAGGACTCAGTGAGTCTAACTTTGAACTCTCAGTTTTCCCTGCAAACCTGTCACTTTCATCACTCTTCCATCTCAGGAAGTAGCACTCACACGCCCTTACCGGAACCCAAGCATCCTCCTAGATGGCTCTTTTTCTCACCCCTAAACTCCCGGTCTGGTAAGTATTGTCTAGTCCACCTTCACACATCTGCCAGCTCTGATGCGTTCTCACGCGCTCCCTCCTAGCGTTGGTCGTGTCCCGCCTGGACAAGCACACAGTCCTGGTTTGTCTCTGCTTCCGCGTCTGTGCCGCCTCCGTGCCCCACACCCACGCTTCCTCTGCTGTGGCCCCCCTGGCTCTCAGCGTCACTCTGCCTCACCCGTGCGGTGGCTTCGCACCGTGTGTCCCGTGGATCTCAGGTCCTTGCAGCGGCCGCAGAACCCCTTCCTCTGCGTTCCTCTTCCTCACACTCCCTCGTCATTCCCAATGCCCCGGCCCCTGGGACTGCCTGTTCCACCCCTGCCCCCAGCTCCTCCTTCAGGTGTCAGCTGGGAGGTCGTCTCCTCCGAGACCTCTCCTGGCCACTCCGACTAAAACAGGCTTCCTGTCGCCTTTTCCTCCTCCTCCTCATGTCCCTGTGGCTTCCATCAGTGCTCAGTGCCCTCCGACGCGCCCCCCTCCCTCTCCGGCACCGTGCGCGCCGCACGGCGGGGGGCTCGCTGACCTGGCGCACGGCTGTATTCCCAGCCCCCAGTGCCTGGCACACAGTGGTCGCTTGGTGGACGTTCGTTGAACAAAAAAAAGATAATGATGGAAAAGGTAAAAACACTCCCTTTGGGTGATCTTCCCCTGGGAAGACACCAGGGGGTGGACTGAGATGGGATCACTCCACCTCTGCTCGCTGGGGGCTCGGCTTCTAGACCGGCGAGTGTGTTTGCCAGGTGACCCCACCGGCGTTGTGTCTGCGGTTGTGACCCGGGCACACCGACCTGTCCTCTCCCTGCTCTCCCTCATTGCCACGAGGCGAGCATCCGCATAGAGCGGATGGAGCGGTTGAGTGGGGACCCCGTGTCAGGTGTTGCACGGCGCCGTGGCGCTCTCAGGGATGCCCCGTAACGGAGCGCTGCTCTCTGTCTGTCTCCCTCCCTGCGGGTGCTTTTGCTCCCTTTTGTGACCCCTTTCCTTAAAATGTACTGTCACCTGGGGCTGGGCTGCTAGAGCACAGTAGGCCTCGCGTCCCTTTGTCTGGGGGCAGCCGTCATCTTCCTGACTCTAAGGGTGGGGCCCCTTGTGCTTAGAAACTCTCTAGGGCTCCAGGGGTATCTCAGGAGCACCCATCCATAATCTCCAGCTCTGGGGCGCTCAGTGCGCTGGGGCAATGCGCTGGCTGCCTGGTTATCCAGCTGGCTGGCTTCTGCCAGGGTGATTCCCTCCCCGTGGCATAAACAAGGCAACAACGTCACACAGGAGGCTGGGACCACCTCCACCCCCAAACCCACACACCTGCCCCCACACACAAACGGAGGGAAGTCCAGATGGTTGGGCTGTCAGGAAACACTGCTGTTTGTAAAAGCTGGATCTGTCCTGGGGGAGAGGCAGGGAGCGCCGTGGCGCCTTTGCTTTCTGACGCAGCTTGCGTCCTCCCCAGAGCCGTGCCGGGGCTGGAACTGGTTGAAGTTCACACCTGGACTTCTTCGCCTTTTTGTCTTGTCGCCATCATTCTGTATCTGCTGGATTGTCAGGGACACCCATGAGGACGAGCTGCTCTTCCAAAATTCCGATTCCGCGGCTGACACCCTCTTGGTCGCCATGCTGTCTCCATGTGACGAGGATGGCGCTCTGGGGACTTGGAATTCTGAGCCAGCCTCCCCGAGACTCACTTGGGCTTTCATACTGATTATTTTCCCAGGCAGTTTACAGCTGGGTCATTTATACTCATATTTTTTCATGACACAACGCATCAGAGGTTTAACACTTAAAAAGAAAGGGGGTTGGGTAAGGGCACCACACAGGAGTTCTCTGATGGTCTCTCCCGGTCCTGGAGTCTGCCCTTTGTCCGAAATCTGCCCCAGCTGGCGGTGAGCAGGTGAAACTCTCAGATGGCCTCCAGTCAACCTGGGGTGGCTTCCTGGGGGAGGTGAGATTTCAGGAGCCTGTGAATGCTGGAGAGGGGTTGCATTCTCCCTTCTCACACTCTCTCCATGTTGACTCTCCTCCTCTCCATCCCCGTAGCAGTTGATATCTAAAGACACTTTATTTGGAGTTGTATGAAACACAAGCCTGGTCCGTTTTCTCATGGGCTCAGTTTGGGACCACCCCAGATTCTGTGTCCTATCAGGGGATGGTGCCCAGTGTCCCGAAGTGCCCTAGCTGTGCTGTAGACATCATCCCACCCCAAAAGGACCCTGAAAAACCTGTTCCGTCTCACTGTTGTAGGCGGGCGAGGCTCCTCGTGTTGGCTGTTGGAAGAGACCTATTCTAAGATGGACACAGCATTGTAAATCAGCTAATTATACTTCAATCACACACAAAAAAAGAGACCCAAATTCGCATGGAGCTCACGGGACCCCGTTCTCTCCCTCCCCGTGGCTGTGTTCCCTGGAAACCCGCCCCCGCTTCCCCAGAAGTCTCAGCAAAGCACCCAGCATGGCCACAGAGCGTCTCTGCTATGGGATGCTCGACTGATTTAGCGGCCTGTCATGGGGATTTGGATTGTTTATTGGAAATGCCCATTATTTATGGTGGCTCATGGCCTTAAAAGCATAGGCGCAGGCTGTTTTTAGAAATAAACCTAATAAATAATAACCAGACCCATGATTTATCAGGATGGAGGAAGGGAGTCACTCATTTCCAGTTGGAGCAAAGAGCTCTAAAGGGACTGGACTCTCTTTCCAGAGAACTTAGAGGGAATTCCTGTAGGGATTGGGGGATCTGCGTACAAAGAGTTCAAAGGCAATTATAAAAGAAGATCAAAGACACGTGCCTCTCTGTACCTCATCCTTAATCCCCTTCCAGCCACATTTACAAGGTGAGTTTTCCAGATTTTTAGATCCTCAGACCTGATTACTTTACAGGTGACCTCAGTTTTCATTTTCTTACCCCCAAAATATTTAAAATTGAGACACAAGATGTTATTAAGTTATTGTTGAATTGGTTGGGCAGAGGCTCAAACTCCTATTGAAAGAGATCCCTCCCGCCCTCGGTCCCGCCTTCCTTCCTTCCTTCCTTCCTTCCTTCCTTCCTTCCGTCCACTGAAAAAAATGCACAACCTAAAAGTTGAGCCTTATGTTTTATTCAGTGGACTTTCTGATTACTTAAGCCCGGGAGGCAGCCTCTCAGGTAGCTCTGAGGGACTGCTCGGAAGAGGTGAGTGGGGAGCCAGGATACACAGGAGTTTCTGCAACAAAAACCAGGTAGTTGGACCATCGAAAGATTACTGTTAGTTAAAGAAAAACAGACAAGTTAATGAATTTAGCGCTTTTCTAAGTTTGAGAAGATGCAAGAGCCTGGGCTCCTTGAAATCGTCTCTTTGATGGGCACCTTGACGACCTAGGGTCAGTGCCCTGCTTTTCTCCGTCCTGCATCCGTTCAGGGCGCACAGTCCAGGTTAGCTGCACTGGCTGATGACTCCATGGCTGCTACACCCTTTGTTTACGGATAGGCGGTGACTTTCTTCATCTACCCTCCCTCCCTGCCTCTTCCCCTTCTCCCCCTCCCCCTCCTCCTCCTCCTCCTTTCTCTCTGCCTCTCTGTCCCCAGTCTCTCTCCTTTGTAACCCAGCTACAACAGGGTATGGCGGGGGGAGCCTCTGTTCAAGCCCCGGTGCTCATCTTGAAGTCGGACTCAGTCCTTTGGCACATCCCTCCCCTAAGAACCCATCCAGGATTCTTTGACATGGTAAGGAATGCAGTTGTAATGGGTCATTACTGGAGAGTCCACGGAGAGGCAAATGAGGGGGTCACACTGCAAATTACACAGCAGAAATTAATGGAAATTTCCACCAGGCACCCCCCACCTGTCACGCAGCAGCCCCCCCTCATCCCCCTCTCCACCCTTCCCCCTCCCAGAGCCCTGCCTCTCGCCTTTTATGGGTCCTGCATCTACCTCCAGCACCCCTATCTCTTCTCTTACCTAGGGAATTTAACTCTCTCTGGCTGCTCCTCTTATCTTCATACCGTTATCCTGCTCAACAGACAAAGGTCCCTCCTTCGGCTTTGCCCTCCTTGCAATGTGACAGGGACTTTTTAGTAAATGACAAATACTTCAGTATTTACTTCTTCCAAATAATGTTTTTTTCATATCACATCATGTCATTCATTAACTCAGTAAACGTGCACAGGAGAGTACTATACATCTGACACCAGCTGTGGTCCTCCCAGAAGATGTATCTCTCTGACCTCACTCATTGTGAAAAAGCCATCCAAACCGTACATGGTGGGGGCGGGTGGGATGGGGTTGGGGAAGGTGATGAGGTTATAACAGCCACTTCGGGGTTCAGAGTTATGAGATCTTAAAACCCGAAGTGACCTTAGAACTCCATGGCAGGCACTTCCACCTGGGCCTCAGAATTGTTTCCTTTAGTCAGAGCGAAAAGAGTCAGGTTGAAGAAGTGGGTGTGGATCTGGAGCTCGGGGAGGGCGTGATGAGTATCAACCAACAGGGTGGTCCTGGCCTCTGTGTAGCAGGGAGGGGAAGGCCTTCTAGGTTAAAGTTTGCAGGGGCTTTGCTAACATACGTAAATTAAAGAAGAGCTGGCTGAAGTGGCAGTGTTAACCATAAGTGGTGAGTACAAGGCATTATCCAAATGCTTACTGGGCTAGGCAGTGCGACTGCCCAGCACGTTTATCCGTGGGGTTGCACGTGTGTCTGTCCGTGTGTGGCAGGAAGGAGAAAACCACAAAGCCATCTATTGGCTGTGGGATATCATGGTAGACTTTTCCAACCTCATCTCCTGTAGAATTAATGACGATGTCTCCAGACTCCCTGGCAGGCAATGCTATTGCCAGAATTGTCTGGAGGACCTCAGAAAGCTTGGGCTTTGGTTCTGTGGGGTGGGGACAGAGGATCACCTACAGGTGATCTCTGCCAGCAGAACCCTCTTGCCAGCAGGATCACCTCCCAGCCATGTTCTCCATCGAATGGTAGAAAGTGATCAGTAATTGCATGGAAATGGTGCCTGGAACCTCAGGGGGCGAGTCATGTGCACAGACATCCAGCCTGTGATGGGCCAACTGTGCTGTGGAAAGCAGGGCTGCTGGACCTGCATGATGGTGGTGGTGGTGGTGGTGTTGGTGGTGATGGTGATGGTGATGGTGGTGGTGGTGATTGTGATGGTGGTGGTGGTGGTGGTGGTGATTGTGATGGTGATGGTGATGGTGGTGGTGGTGGTGATTGTGATGGTGGTGGTGGTGGTGGTGATTGTGATGGTGATTGTGATGGTGGTGGTGGTGGTGATTGTGATGGTGATGGTGATGGTGGTGGTGGTGGTGGTGATGGTGATTGTGATGGTGATGGTGGTGGTGGTGGTGGTGATTGTGATGGTGATGATGAGGGTGTTTAGGACAACATCACTTATTGAGGTCCACTGTGTGCCAAGCGCCTGGCCGAGTGCTCTGTGAGCATTCCCGTTGTGTCTTCAGGGCAGGCCTGTGAAGGAGGTATCATTATCCTTTTTATATAGCTTCACTTCTCTCATTACATCTAGCATTTGAACTCAAATATGTCTGATGCTAAAATCCGCTCCTACAGCCACCTCTGTAGCAAAACAAAACAAGCAAATCATCCCTCCCCTCAACACACAGCGGAGAGGGACTGGGAGCTCTGTGGGTTCAGCATGGCCTGCCAGGGCCTCTAGGACTGTTTGCCAACATCAGTGAACTAAAGTGGGTTTTAGGATGGAGGGGAGATTGGAGGATGAAGAAGTTTTCAGTGTTGCTGGCTCTCCAGGACTGACACCCCATTTCTCACGGGGACCAGGACGAGTAACTCTTCATTTTCCCTTCTTTCAGAAGCCTTAGGGGAAAATCAAGGCCAGGATCACAATAGTGATAGTAGTCACTCAGCTTTCTCATTCTCAAGTCCCCCCCCAGGGCCACAGGTGCCCGGGGGCTCGCGTCTGCCTGGGGCAGTCTTGTTAGCCGGCCTCTGCTCATGCGCTGCTGGTGCTCCGGGGTACCATCTGCCAATACTCAAGACTGTGTTGTAGGATCACCAGTGAATGAGGGGCTCACTCTGCTGTGCGGGAAGGCAGATCATGGAAGTGCAGCATGCTTCTTCCTAGGAGCCCCTCTGCCGTGATGAGAGGGGAGGTCAGACCTTGCCGCTCACAAGGGAACTCTGGAAGAGACTTGGCAGTTTGCAAAAGCCTTTCACAGAGACCTGGCTCAGTGAAGCTTCTGGAAGAAGTGGTGACGTCTTCATTCATCCTGGCAAGATGCAGGGGACACAGCCGGTGCTCAGTGAATGTGCACTGAATAGTGACAAACATTTCTTAGGTGCATGGTGTCAGGCTGGGAGTGGAGGGTGGGGAGGTGAAAGAGGAAGTGTGGTGTCAACATTAATCAAAGATCCTGATTTCCAGGTGTAATGTAGTAAAAACTGTCTTCGGAGACAAGTAACTCTGTCCCCTACTGGCTGTGTGATCTTGAGCAAGGCTCTAACCTCTCTGGGCCTCAGTTCCCTTTATCCATAAAAGTGAGACGTAATCCCTCCCTCACGTAAGAAGACGTGGAGGCAGCTTGGAACTGACAGCCATGAGCAGCATGCACACCCCTTGGCCGCCGCTGAGGTCGCTGCAGCTCCCTGTCTGCAGGTGTTCCCTGGCTGTGGGAGCGCGCTCAGCCCGTGCCTGGGATAAGCCAGAAGTGACCTTCAGCCACTGAGGGAGCCCTCCTTGCTCAGGCCTCGGCATAATGATTCTGAGGCTTGCTTCACACAGTCTCTTAGAAGAGCCCCGGTGGGACTGGGTCCCAGTTGCCTGCGGCATTAACCCGTTCATGGACACACCCGGAGAGTCTTCCCCCGCTTCTGTGTCTCACCACCCCCTCCCTTACCAAGCTTCCTGGGAGCACCTCCCAAATAGACTACTTACTCCCAAATCCTTGACTTAGAGGGTAACCCAAACTAAGACACAGTCAGTGAAAGCTACTACTATAGTGATTTTCAAAGGGCAGACGTGTAGATAATTAATACAGAGAAATATAAAGTACTGTAGAAGAAAACAGAGAGAGATGACTGCCAGCTGAAGGCGTCTGGGAAGGCTTCAGGAAGGAGGTGGTGGGGTCATTTGATCTGGATGTCAAACAGTGCAAGGGCTTTGTGCATGAGGAGATGGGAAGGGCATTCCAGGGTAGAGAACAGGGTCATATGTCCACTTTTCTAGTCCTGTGAAGGCTATTGGCAAGTCAGGTGGGCAGACAGGTCAGGTGGGTCCACACGTGGACTCATCTGGACACAGGACTCCATGGCCGCTGTGCACTCTGTGGTTTGGCCCTGGGCTCAGCACACTTTGGGGCTCTAGTCAGATGCACATGAGGCAGGGTTAGTGCTTTCCTTCTGCCCCTGAAGAATGTGGCCCAGTAACCCCTTATCTTTGCCAAGCTCTTTGTCGCGGTCTGTGGAGACCCCACGGAGCTCTCTGCCCAGCTGTCCACTGGAGCTCCCATGGGTCTCAAGTCTTCTGAAGGCACCAATGAGGTTTCTGCTCGGTGTTTCTCAGGATCCTCCTGGGAACACTGGCTGACTCCCCTGTTTGGACCCGATAGAACACACTGGCGCTCTCACCCCTGAGGTTGCGACCTTAGGCTCAGGCTGTGTTT
The DNA here is from genome assembly GCF_002837175.3 of Physeter macrocephalus. Classification (NCBI taxonomy): domain Eukaryota; kingdom Metazoa; phylum Chordata; class Mammalia; order Artiodactyla; family Physeteridae; genus Physeter; species Physeter macrocephalus. The sequence continues at coordinate 57,492,905 of NC_041219.1, read as the reverse complement.
GTTTCACTTACTTATCTGATGAGCCTCCATCATTTGAATGCCTCAGCCTAGCCCGAGGATGTCCAGAGGAGTGCTTTCCTGGTAAAGTCAAAGGAAGAGAGAAAAAGGAGCAACACCCTGGTGCCCAAGACAGGCTTGTACTGCTTCTTGACTTCTGTTCACTGGTTAACAAGCCCTTCTGTCAGGGATGTTTGTTCAAGTAAAATCTCTGTAGAAGTGGCAAGTATGCAGGTAAAAGCTGAATTCCTCTTGATGAAGCAAGGGTGGTGGGAGGATGTTCTGCCTGCCCAGACCCCTCTTTGAGGAGCCCAGCGTGAAACCATTGCTTGCGTGGATAAGAGGAGGGCAGCGGAAAGAGACAGGTGATGATCGTATGTACGCTTGGCCTTCTGTAGCCTCATGTTACCTGGAAGACCATTTGGGACCTCCCAGACGAAGTCAGTTCTAAGGTGCGAGAGAGATGGATCTCTTAGTTTCTACTCTGAAGGAGTAAACTGACAGATAATGGCTCGTGTCACAGGGTCACAACTCTGGAGAGGTGGGAAATCTGTCTCTCAGTCTGATCGGCTTTGCTCTTCTCTTGCAGAGGTTCCAAGAACAGAGCAGACATTCGAAGAGCGCCTGGTGCTCAAGGCTTTCTTGCTAAAGTTTGTCAATGCCTACTCACCCATCTTCTATGTGGCCTTTTTCAAGGGGAGGTGAGTATCTTGGTGCCATACATGGAAGGGCAATTGGTCATGAAGTCTGAGCCCTCCACTGGAGTCAGCCTGTCTCCATTGTCAGTTTACACCCTTGGCCCCATTCCCCACTCCCTTTGCCGCCTGGCTGCACTAAATCATTTTGGATTAACGTCTTCAGATTCTGATAACATGGGAAACCCTGCAGTGATTCGGCTCTGGGCCCTGAAGGGTTAGTCTTAGAGGAGTTTGTGTCTCTCAACTTTGAGGCTGTGACAGGAGGGAATTTCATGTCTAGCCAGTGGCTCTTCGATCTTGCAATACAGGTCTGATGGCAACTACTCAGAGTTAGTGTGGACTTCACGGGTTAGGAGCACCGTCTCCCACAAGACTGCCCTTACCTCAGACAGTACTGCAAGCTCTACTGGGGCTGCAAGACAAACTGCAAGACGGTACCGGGGCTCTCAGGCCACTGATGGTCCTGCCCAACTGGCTACAGCCACTAACCCCTTGGGTTCGATAATTCACTAGAACAAATTATAGAGCTTGGCACGTGCTCTTCTTAAAATTATGGTGTTATTATCACAAACAGATACAAATCCAAAGCGACAGACAGGAGAGGCACGTAGGGTAAGGTCTAGGAGCATCCTGAAAAGAAGCTTCCATGTCTTCAGGATGTCCTCAGCGTGTCAGTTTCCTGGCACGTCAACGTGCGTCACCGACCGGGATGCTCGTCCAAGCTTCAGTGTCTGCAGTTTTTGCTGGGGTCCTGTTACACAAGCATGATTGAATGGATCATTGCTCATGTGATTGAACTCAATCTGCAGTCCCTCTCCCCCAGCTGAGGTCAGGCTGCTTTTACTGGGCTCAAGGCCCCAACTCTCTGATCACATGGTTGGTCTTTCTGGCACTGGCCTCCCCATCCTGAGTGATCTCATTAGCATAAACTTAGGTCTAGTCCCAGGGGCCCACCATGAATAACGAAGACACTCCTGTCAGGAAATTCTAAGGATTTAGAGGCTCCTCCCAGGGATCAGGGACAATGCCCAGTCATATTCTTTATTATATAACCGTCCTGGGTGTAAAATCACTTCTGATAAATAGTGATTGTGATAGTCTTGGCAACAGCACAGTGTAATCTGCAGTAAGTACCATAAAAAAGGTGCAAAGAAAGTGTTAGGGGAACACTTAATTATGAACAGAGACAGGGAGACCTCACCAAGGAGGAGAGTCAAGCTGACCCTCAAATGGACACGTAGGGGGCTTCCCTGGTGGCGCAGCGGTTGCGCGTCCACCTGCCGATGCAGGGGAACCGGGTTCGCGCCCCGGTCTGGGAGGATCCCACATGCCGCGGAGCGGCTGGGCCCGTGAGCCATGGCCA
>NC_041219.1:57486929-57490552 GCF_002837175.3 Physeter macrocephalus | reverse complement strand
CACCTGCCGATGCAGGGGAACCGGGTTCGCGCCCCGGTCTGGGAGGATCCCACATGCCGCGGAGCGGCTGGGCCCGTGAGCCGTGGCCACTGAGCCTGCGCGTCCGGGGCCTGTGCTCCGCAACGGGAGAGGCCACAACGGAGGGAGGCCCGCATACCACCAAAAAAAAAAAAAAAAAAAAAAAAAATGGACACGTAGGATTTCAGTAGATGGGTGAGGGGATGACATTGCAAGAAAGTGGGATTCTTCTGACGACCTGTCTGGTTCCATGGTTGGCTAGTACCTCTCTGCCTCCGCCACCTGCTCAATCTTCTTATCCCCCAATAAAATAGACCCTTAGGTCTAGAAGAGGAATGAGGCAGGCTTCTTCCATTCCTCTAAGTATTTTCAGTAAGAAGTCTGGATTTTTCTTTTCTGGTCCCAGGAATCTCCACTTGCAACTTTAGCCCATCTTGGCCTTCATTTCCTGGGAAATCAGAAGCCCTCGTGGAGGAATTGCAATCAGAACTTGATTCTTGACACGAGCTGAGGGAAGAAGGTGCAGGACAGTGCACTTATGATTTTTTTTTTTTTTTTCCTTGCGATACGCGGGCCTCTCACTGTTGTGGCCTCTCCCGTTGCGGAGCACAGGCTCCGGACGCGCAGGCCCAGCGACCATGGCTCACGGGCCTAGCTGATCCGCGGCATGTGGGATCTTCCCAGACGGGGGCACGAACCCGCGTCCCCTGCATCGGCAGGCGGACTCTCAACCACTGCGCCACCAGGGAAGCCTAATGAGAGCATATGATTTTTTTTTTTTTTTTCCTAGGACAGTGCACTTAGAGACAATCCAGACTTCCTTGTGTTTAGGCTCTGAAATGATCACACGCACACGCACACGCACACACACACGAGCACCCCAGTCCCATTCCAGACCCAGCCTCAATCCCCTACCCTTGGAATTTGGCCAGGTTAAGAGCTACGAATGAACTTATCTACAGAACAGAAATAGAGTTACAGATGTAGAAAATAAACTTACGGTTACCGCAGGGTAAGGGGCAGGGAGGAATACATTGAAGATTGGGATTGACGCATACACAATACTAATAGGTATTGTAGATATTAGATATACTAATAGATATTAGATAGATAAGTATTAGATATAGATAATATCTAATAGCTGATTAATATAATAGATATTAGATAACTAATAAGGACCTGCTGTACAGCACAGGAAACTCTACTCAATACTCTGTAATGACCTCTATGGGAATAGAATCTAAAAAAGAGTGGATACATGTATATGCATAACTGATTCACTTTGTTGTACAGCAAAAACTAACACAACATTGTAAATCAACTATATTCCAATAAAAACTAAAAAAACAAGCGGTGAACCCTGTGTGTTATGGGTGATTGTTAGCTGATAACAGGTATGAACTCCTCCCCGGGTGATGAGCACCCACCCTGGCCAGTCCTTTCAAGAACAACATCGGGCAGTGGCTGGTCCCCTCGGAAGACACACCCTCAGGCAGCCCTGACTTGCCCTCTCTTCCCCTGACTCTTCCCCTGACTCTTCCCACACTTCTCCGTTTCAGGTTTGTGGGCAGACCTGGAAGCTACGTTTATGTGTTTGACGGTTACCGCATGGAAGAGGCAAGTAGAGCCACCGGTGTTTCATGCCCGGCTAGGCTAGTGGTTGGTAGGTGCCCCTCCCGCCCCCCCCGCCGGCCCAATCCTTAGCGCCTCCACAGGCTGGCTTAGTCCACGCCCTTGCCTCCCTGAGCGCCACCCGGTCTGACCGCCGCTTCCCTCCTCCCCTCCTGCAGTGCGCCCCTGGGGGCTGCCTCATGGAGCTGTGCATCCAGCTCAGCATCATCATGTTGGGGAAACAGTTGATCCAGAACAACATCTTCGAGATCGGAGTCCCGTGAGTAATGAGCTCTGCTTACCCCTCTCCTTGCCGCCAGGGCTGAGCCCGGCGCTGCCAGACTTCCAGCAGCATCTCGTGGTCTCTCCTCTTCTAAGACAGATGGACTCTCTACTCCTCTCTCCACTCGCCAGTAACTTCCCCGTGAGGTAGGGCCCCTCCCACAAGTCTCGTTTGCCAATCCAGTTCGGGATGTTCGAGGCTCAGAAGAATTAAGCACTTGCTTCAGTGCCCTTAACAGAAAGTGACAGAGCTGTGAATCAGGTACCTCTGAGCTCAAAGTGCATCATACTTTTTTTAAAAAATTAATTTATTTTATTTTTGGCTGATTTGGGTCTTCATTGCTGCACGTGGGCTTTCTCTAGTTGCAGGGAGCGGGAGCTACTCTTTGTTGCGGTGCGCTGGCTTCTCGTTGCGGTGGCTTCTCTTGTGGCGGGGCACAGGCTCCAGGCGCGCAGGCTTCAGTAGTTGTGACGCGTGGGCTCAGTAGTTGTGGCTCGCGGGCTCAGTGGTTGTGGCGCACGGGCTTAGTTGCTCCGCGGCACATGGGGTCTTCCCGGACCAGGGCTCGAACCCGTGTCCCCTGCATCAGCAGGCAGATTCTTAACCACTGCGCCACCAGGGAAGCCCCCTCCTACTTTTAATGCTATGTCCTAGTGTAACCGAAAGTGGGGTCCGGCTGCTCGCCACTCGAAAGCCAATGAAGAGGCCAGGCTGGTGGAAAGGAGAGTTTGCTTTGTTTTGGATGCCAGCAACCGGGATTGGGAGGGAGGGCGGACGCCTGTCCAAAGGCCGAAACACCCCGCTCCTACACCCAGTGGGCAAGAGCTTTTATAGGTGGAGGGAGGGGTCTACATGCAGAAACAGCACAGTCAGCTCTGGCAGTCATCTTGAAATTGGCCATTGGTGGTCTGACCAGCGTCATCTTGATTGTTTTAGGTACACTTAATCTTCAGTTCCACGGTCGGTTTGTTCCCATTTCCTTGAGGCCAGTTCTCGGAATTCTGGCAGCTTATGTCATGGCTACAGTCTGGTCATCACACACTTAACTTCTTCCACCTAGTGGAGGTTTCGGTGTCTATAAGACAGCTCACAGGATATGGCTCAGAACATTATCCGTAGCCCTTAAGAAGGAACTAAAGGTCCTTGACTATGCTTAATGACTAAATTGTTATTACTCGTCCTCCTTTGACTGTTTGGCTTTGTTTCTGCATTTTCTCACTTCTCTGATTAAACTTATTCTTTGGCTAAAGTTTTTCCACAGACAAAAGCATGCTGAGGACATGTGGGGCAGGGAACATAGGGTCCTGCTCCATTTCACTCCCAGTGAATAAGTAAAAGAGGCGTGGAGGATGAATAGGAAAGATTGAAACACATGTAATCATTTAGAAAAATCTCTAAGGAACTGTGGAATATATGATTTTAGGCGGGGAAGGATGCATAGCTGGTGAAAGAAAACGGATTTTCATGTGGATTGTCTCCCCTCCCCTCCCACGGGGTTTTTTTTTACAAAGACTTCTTTCATTAGGTTGTTTGTGTTTTTTTTAAACATCTTTATTAGAGTATAAATTGCTTTACAATGGTGTGTTAGTTGCTGCTGTATCACAAAGTGAATCAGCTATACATATACATATATCCCCATATCCCCTCCCTCTTGCGTCTCCCTCCCACCCTCCCTATCCCAACCCTCTAGGTGGTCACAAAGCACCGAGCT
>NC_041219.1:57485223-57486626 GCF_002837175.3 Physeter macrocephalus | reverse complement strand
TGCTGGATGGAATGGTGGCTCAATTTTTAATTTAAAACGCAGCTCCTTTCTGTTCTCCATAGTGGCTGTATCAATTTACATTCCCACCTACAGTGCAAGAGGGTTCCCTTTTCTCCACACCCTCTCCAGCATTTATTGTTTGTAGATTTTTTGATGATGGCCATTCTGACCAGTGTGAGGTGTTACCTCATTGTAGTTTTGATTTGCATTTCTCTAATGTTTAGTGATGTTGAGCATCTTTTCCTGTATTTTTTGGCCAGCTGTATGTTTTCTTTGTAGAAACGTCTGTTTAGGTCTTCTGCCCGTTTTTGGATTTGGGTTGTTTGTTTCTGTGGTATTGAGCTGCATGAGCTGCTTGTATATTTTGGAGATTAATCCTTTGTCAGTTGCTTCATTTGCAAATATTTTCTCCCATTCTGAGGGTTGTCTTTTCATCTGGTTTATGGTTTCCTTTGCTGAGTTTATTTTTGTGTATGGTGTTAGGGAGTATTCTAATTTCATTCTTTTACGTGTAGCTGTCCAGTTTTCCCAGCACCCCTTATTGAAGAGGCTGTCTTTTCTTCATTGTATATTCTTGCCTCCTTTGTCAAAGATAAGGTGACCATATGTGCGTGGGTTTATCTCTGGGCTTTCTACCTGTTCCATTGATCTATATTTCTGTTTTTGTGCCAGTACCATATTGTCTTGATTATTGTAGCTTTCTGGTATAGTCTGAAGTCAGGGAGCCTGATTCCTCCGCTCCGTGTTTCTTTCTCAATATTGCTTGGCTATTCGGGGTCTTTTGAGTTTCCATACAAATTGGGTAAATGGGAGTGTTTCCTTATTTTCTCTTTCAGATTTTTCATCATTAGTGTATAGGAATGCAAGAGATTTCTGTGCATTAATTTTGTATCCTGCTACTCTACCACATTCATTGATTAGCTCTAGTAGTTTTCTGGTAGCATCTTTAGGAGTTTCTGTTTATAGTATCATGTCATCTGCAAACAGTGACAGTTTTACTTCTTCTTTTCCAATTTGGATTCCTTTTATTTCTTTTTCTTCTCTGATTGCTGTGGCTAAAACTTCCAAAAGTATGTTGAATAAATAGCAGTGAGAGTGGGCAGCCTTGTCTTGTTCCTGATCTTAGTGGAAATGGCTTCAGCTTTTCACCATTGAGAATGATGTTGGCTGTGGGTTTGTCATATATGGCCTTTCTTATGTTGAGGTAAGTTCCTTCTGTGCCTACTTTCTGGAGGGTTTTTATCATAAATGGGTGTTGAATTTTGTCAAAAGCTTTTTCTGCATCTATTATCATATGGTTTTTATCCTTCAGTTTGTCAATATGGTGTATCACATTGATTGATTTGCATATATTAAAGAATCCTTGCATTCCTGGGATAAACCCCACTTGATCATGGTGTATG
>NC_041219.1:57483602-57484871 GCF_002837175.3 Physeter macrocephalus | reverse complement strand
ATTGATTTGAGTCTTTTCCTTTTTTTTCTTGATGAGTCTGGCTAATGGTTTATCAATTTTGTTTATCTTCTCAAAGAACCAGCTTTTAGTTTTATTGATCTTTGCTTTCATTTCCTTCATTTCTTTTTCATTTATTTCTGATCTGATGTTTATGATTTCTTTCCTTCTGCTGACTTTGGGGTTTTTTTGGTTCTTCTTTCTCTAATTGCTTTAGGTGTAAGGTTAGGTTGTTTATTTGAGATGTTTCTTGTTTCTTCAGATAGGATTGTATTGCTATAAACTTCTCTCATAGAACTGTTTTTGCTGCATCCCATAGGTTTCGGGTTGGCGTGTTTTCATTGTCATTTATTTCTAGGTATTTTTGGATTTCCTCTTTGATTTCTTCAGTGATCTCTTGGTTAGTTAGTATCATATTGTTTAGCCTCCACATGTTTGTATTTTTTTACAGTTTGTTTCCTGTAATTGATATTTAGTCTCATAGCCTTGAGGTTGGAAAAGATACTTGATACGATTTCAATTTTCTTAAATTTACCAAGGCTTGATTTGTGACCCAAGATATGATGTATCCTGGAGAATGTTCCATGAGCACTTGAGAAGAAAGTGTTTTTGGATGGAATGTCCTGTAAATATCAATTAAGTCCATCATGTTTAATGTGTCATTTAAAGCTTGTATTTCCTTATTTATTTTCATTTTGGATGATCTGTCCATTGGTGAAAGTTGGATAGTAAAGTCTCCTACTGTTATTGTGTTACTGCCGATTTCCCCTTTTATGGATGTTAGCATTTGCTGTATGTATTGAGGTGCTACCATGTTGGGTGCATAAATATTTACAATTGTTATATCTTCTTCTTGGATTGATCCCTTGATCATTATGTAGTGTCTTTCTTTGTCTCTTGTAATAGTCTTTATCTTAAAGTCTATTCTGTCTGATATGAGAATTGCTACTCCGGCTTTGTTTTGATTTCCATTTGCATGGAATATCTTTTTCCATCCCCTCACTTTCAGTCTGTGCACGTCCCTAGGTCTGAAGCGGGTTTCTTGTAGACAGCATATATACAGGTCTTGTTTTTGTACCCATTCAGCCAGTCTGTGTCTTTTGGTTGGAGCATTTAATCCATTTACATTTAAGGTAATTATCGATATGTATGTTCCTATTACCATTTTCTTAATTGTTTTGGGTTTGTTATTGTAGGTCATTTCCTTCTCTTGTGTTTCCTGCCTAAAGAAGTTCCTTTAGCATTTGCTGTAAAGCTGGTTTGGTGGTGCTG
>NC_041219.1:57447520-57482822 GCF_002837175.3 Physeter macrocephalus | reverse complement strand
TTCCTTGTGGAGGGGACTGGTGCCTGTGTTCTGGTGGATGAGGCTGGATCTTGTCTTTCTGGTGGGCATGACCGCATCCAGTGGTGTGTTTTGGGGTGTCTGTGAACTTAGGATTTTAGGCAGCCTCTCTGCTAGTGGGTGGGGCTGTGTTCCTGTCTTGCTAGTTGTTTGGCATGGAGTGTCCAGTACTGGAGCTTGCTGGTCATTGAGTGGAGCTCAGTCTTAGCGTTGAGACAGAGATCTCTGGGAGAGCTCTCGCCGATTGTTATTACAAGGGCCTGGGAGGTCTCTGGTGGAGCAATGTCCTGAACTTGGCTCTCTCACCTCAGAGGCTCAGGCCTGACACCCAGCCGGAGCACCAAGACCCTGTCAGCCACAGAGCTCAGAAGAAAAGGGAGAAAAGAAAATAAAAGAAAGAAAAAATAAATAAAGTTTTTAAAATAAAAGATTAAAAAATATTATTAAAATAAAAAAATATAAAAGTAATTAAAAAAAGAGAGCAACCAAACCAATAAACAAATGTACCAATGATAACAAGTGTTAAAAACTATACTAAACAAAAAATCGGACAGATAGAACCCTAGGACAAATGGTAAAAGCAAACCTATAGAGACAAAATCACACAAAGAAGCATACACATACACACTCACAAAAAGAGAAAAAGAGGGAAATATATATATATATAAAGGAAGAGAGCAACAAAATCAATAGACAAATCTACCAATGATAATAAGCTCTAAATTCTAAACTAAGATATACATATAAATCAGGAACTAGTCAGTCGCATTTGGCAAACCCCAAGTCTACAGTTGATCCCAAAGTCCACCTCCTCAATTTGGGATGATTTATTGTCTGTTCAGGTATTCCACAGCTGTAGGTTACATCAAGTTGACTGTGGAGATTTAAACCACCACTCCTGGGGCTGCTGGGAGAGATTTCCCTTTCTCTTCTTTGTTCACACAGCTCCCGGGGTTCAGCTTTGGATTTGGCCCCGCCTCGGCGTGTAGGTCACCTGAGGGCATCTGTTCTTTGCCCAGACAGGAGGAGGTTAAAGGAGCGGCTGATTAGGGGGCTCTGGCTCACTCAGGCGGGGGGAAGGGAGGGGTACGGAGTGCGGGGTGAGCCTGCAGCGGCAGAGGCCGGTGTGACGTTGCACCAGCCTGAGGCGTGCTGTGCGTTCTCCCGGGTAAGTTGTCCCTGGATCACGGGACCCTGGTAGTGGTAGGCGGCACAGGCTCCCGGGAGGGGAGGTGTGGAGAGTGACCTGTGCTTGCACACGGGCTTTTTGGTGGCTGCAGCAGCAGTCTTAGCGTTTCATGCCTGTCTCTGGTGTCCGCACTGGTAGCCGCGGCTCGCGCCCGTCTCTGGAGCTCATTTAGGCGGTGCTCTGAATCCCCTCTCCTCACGCACCCCGAAACAATGGTCTCTTGCCTCTCTGGCAGGTCCAGACTTTTTCCCGGACTCCCTCCCGGCTAGCTGTGGTGCATTAACCCTCGTCAGGCTGTGTTCACACCGCCAACCCCAGTCCTCTCCCTGGTGATCTGACCTCCAAAGCCCCAGCCTCAGCTCCCAGCCCCCAGCCCCCACGGTGGGTGAGCAGACAAGCCTCTCGGGCTGGTGAGTGCCGGTTGTCACCGATCCTCTGTGAGGGAATCTCTCCGCTTTGCCCTCCGCACCCCTGTTGCTGTGCTCTCCTCTGTGGCTCTGAAGCTTCCCCTCTGCCACCCTCAGTCTCTGCCCATGAAGGGGCTTCTAGTGTGTGGGAACCTTTCCTCCTTCACAGCTCTCCCCGAGGTGCAGGTTCCGTCCCTATTCTTTTGTCTCTGTTTTTCCTTTTTTCTTTTGCCCTACCCAGGTATGTGGGGGAGTTTCTTGCCTTTTGGGAAGTCTGATGTCTTTTGCCAGCATTCAGTAGGTGTTCTCTAGGAGTTGTTCCACATGTAGATGTTTTTTTGTTTTTTTTTTTTTGCGGTACGCGGGCCTCTCACCGCCGTGGCCTCTCCCGCTGCGGAGCACAGGCTCCGGACGCGCAGGCTCGGCGGCCACGGCTCACGGGCCCAGCCGCTCCGCGGCATGTGGGATCTTCCCGGACCGGGGCACGAACCCGCGTCCCCTGCATCGGCAGGCGGACTCTCAACCACTGCGCCATCAGGGAAGGCCGTAGATGTATTTTTGATGTATTTGTGAGGAGGAAGGTGATCTCCACGTCTTACTCCTCTGCCGTCTTGAAGGTCCTCCCTTTCATTAGGCTTTGCATTGAGATAGTCATGAAAATAAACGCTGAGTCATGAGCACTGGACCCAAAAGAAGAGGATGAAACAGGTGAAAATCTACCTTCAGGTCAAAGGAAGATGTCGCGCCCTCTGCCTTTTGTTTCTATTGCTTTTTTAGTTGTAAAAAAAGAAATCTGTTTCAGGGGGTGTTTTCAGCTATCCTGGCATCAGAGAGCCAGGGAATGACAGAGAGGATCAGGGGTAACTCTTATAGGCTGGGCCAGTTCTGTTCAGGAGGACTGGATGGACAGTTTGCACCAGGCTCAGAGTTCTTTGCAAACTTCTTGCAAGATTATCCATCCTGGGATGCAGTCATCAGACAGTCCCCACAGGGTTAGGTGAAGATACTGCCACACACTCTGCCTCCCTTGTGGAGATTTACTAAGCACATTATTTGAATGGTTCTGAGAAATCCTGCAATAAAGAAACTGGTTTAATCCCTTTATTTCCAGCTGCATTTGTTCATGTCATTGGCCTGGGTTCTTAGTAGCAGACCTTGGAGTCCACTCCAGCCTAGTTTAAGCAGCAAAGGAATTTGAGAACAATAAGTGTCCAACAGAATATTCTATAAGGGCTAGAGAGCCAGGCCCTGAGCTACATAACCAGGAATAACACTGTCCACACTGCAGGAGGGCTTGCAGGGAATACCACTGCCTTCATCTCTTGGCTCATACGGCTCAGGTATTAAAAAATGAGAATTGGATACCACAGAGCTATACCCACAGAAACCGCAGTCTGAGCCTTCCCGGCTCAGACTGTCTTCATCAGCTTGAGTTGCTGTAACACAATAGCACCGACTGGGTAGCTTATTTCTCACAGTTCTGGAGGCCATGAAGTTGAAGATTATGGAGCCAGCCGGTTTGGTCCTGATGAAGACCACCATCTCCCTGTAAGCTCATGTGACCCAGGCTCTGTGTATATGTGGAGAGAGAGCTCTGGTGCCCTCTTCTTTTTTTTTTATTTTTATTTTTATTTTATACTGGACTATAGTTGATCTACAGTACTGTGTTAGTTTCAGGTATACAGCAAAGTGATTCAGTTATACATATACATATATAGTATCTATTCTTTTTCAGATTCTTTTCCCATATAGGTTGTTACAGAGTATTGAGTAGAGTTCCCTGTACTCTACAGCAGGTCCTTGTTGATTATCTATTTTATATAAAGTAGTGTGTATATGTTAATCCCAGACTCCTAATTTATCCCCCCCTCCACCTTTCCCCTTTGGTAACCATAAGTTTGTTTTCTAAGTCTGTGAGTCTGTTTCTGTTTTGTAAATTAGTTCATTTGTATCATTTTTTTAGATTCTGCATATAAACGATATCATATGATATTTATCTTTCTTTGCCTGACTTATTTCACTTAGTGTGATAATCCTTAGGTCCATCCATGTTGCTGCAAATGGCATTATTTCATTCTTTTTAATGACTAAGTAATATTCCATTGTATATATGTACCATATCTTCTTTATCCATTCATCTGTTGATGGACACTTAGGTTGCTTCCATGTCTTGGCTACTGTAAATAGTGCTGCTGTGAACATTGGTGGTGCCCTCTTCTTATAAGGGCACCAATACCATTGTGGAAGCCCCACCCTCATGGCCTCATCTAAACATAATTACCTCTCAAAGGTCCCACCTCCTAATACCATCACACTGGTAGGTAGGACATATGGATTCTGGAGGGGACACAGACATTCAGTCCATAACACAAGGCTCTCTGTTTCTTTTTCTTTAACCTATAGACAAGATTTGTATACAACTAAATACAGAAAAATATATATGAAATGGTCCTTATCTTCTCAGAGATTAGTTTTTTTAGTTTGGGAGACAAAATAGAATGCATGTGACTGGGTGTTCTTTCTCTGGTGCAAACCTTGTCAGAATTCAGACAAGTAAAGGTCAGGCATTTTGGAGCAGTCAAAGAAAGCTGCGAAAGCAGGGGGCTGCGTCTATGACTTGGAAGAAGGCTGTCACTGTCGTATAAAACAAGTTGGTCTGCCATTATTTTGTTTAAAGAAACAGTTTCCTGGACTTCCCCGGTGGCGCAGTGGTTAAGAATCCGCCTGCCAATGCAGGGGACACAGGTTCGAGCCCTGGTCCGGGAAGATCCCACATGCTGCGGATCAACTAAGCCCATGTGCCACAACTACGGAGCCTGCGCTCTAGAGCCCGCGAGCCACACCTACTGAAGCCCGCGCGCCTGGAGCCCGTGCTCCGCAACAAGAGAAGCCACCACAGTGAAAAGTGTGTGCACCGCAACGAAGAGTAGCCCCCGCTCGCAGCAACTAGAGAAAACCCGAGTGCAGCAACGAAGACCCAACGCGGCCAAAAATAAATAAATTTTAAAAAAAGAAACAGGTTCCCTTGGATGTAGATTTATTTTCAAAACAAACAACAGACTGACTCGGGTTTATCAAAACACTTAGTTGACTCAGGTGTTGCTTTAGGAGAAGATGAGGTAGTGGTGCCTGACTGGTCTTGGGGCATGCCAGGATCATGGCAAGGGCGAGAGCCCAGAATCTCTCTCAGTCTGCTTAAGGGTCGCTGAGCCTAGGTTCCTTGGGCTGATTGGAACCATTAGCAGATATACATGATCCACTCCTTTCTTTAGGGACAGCTATACCAGTCACTGCTCCCATGGGGGGCTGTGACTGTCTGACAGATCTCCAGAGAAAGCTATTCTTTGGTCTTTCTCAGAAACACAGTTAGAGAGCTCAAGTTGTGATGGAGACAGTCGAATTTATCTGGAAAGAAAACCTGTTTTCATGAGAGCCCTACTTCAAGGAATGAGAATCCTGCACATTCGCTCGTAACACTTTGCCATCCCAGTCCTCAGAATGGGTCTCACCATCACCGGCCATCAGTTAGGCTGTTTTTCTGTCCCCACACTGGGGCAACCACAGGAGGCACTTGGGCACGTGATTTTTCTCGAAGGAGTTGGAGGAGAACATGGTCTGGGCATCTCAACCCTCTGAAACAGCACCCTGTTCTCAGCTTTCTGATTGAAAGTCACCCCATGATAGTCATCAAACAAAGCTGGTGAGAGACACATGGTCACTGTGGTCTAGGAGCTCACCATCTCGGAGAGAACACATTTGTTATGGACAAACATCCAGAAAATACACAGACCAAAAAACAAGATGTGCCAAAGCCACATCTGGCCCCTTTGAAGCCGAGAGCCCAATCCCTCCACCACTGCTACAAAGGAAAGCCTCCAATCCCCTCCAGACATCTGGGTGAACACACCTATCTTTCCAGTACGTTGGTTGGAATTGGAGGCAGCTTGCCAGTTTTTCATTCCCAGGCATCTCCTCTACCACTTGGCCCATCCACTCTGGACCCAGAAGTCTGTTTTAGAGTGTAAGAGAGGCAAGAACTCAGTCATTTGGACAGTATGTTGGATGTTCCCCACCCATCAACTCTATCAGCTCCATGACAGATGAAACCTACACAGGCTGTTTTCCTTGAAGGCTAAATTTCCTTCCTTATGCTTGATGTGTGTTTACTATGCCACACTTTAATTGATGGCATTTGCATGTAATTCATAAAGCTGTGAGCAAGTCACTTCCTACGTCTCACTGTCCTCATCTCTTGATGAAAAGCATATAATAATACATAATATATAACAGGATATAATACCTATTTAATATATAATAAGGTAATAATCTCTAAGGTACTGTCATTTCAGCTCTGGCATTCTATGAACCTATCCTCTATTCAATGAAACTGGTCACTGCCGATTCCAATATAAGTCACTTCTCTTTCAAAATATTTTTCCTCATTTTAGTTCCTAATCTGTTAGTGAACACGTTCAACCTAATCGTACAGTTGAAGTCAGGAATGTAGAGCAAAAGTTCTTCCACCAAGCCCTATGGTATTTTATCTTCAAAGTTCTCTGTTATTCTACAGGTTTTGATTGAGTTTGTTCACCTGAAATCACCACGATTATGATTACTGGGTCTTCCACGCCCCACTCAGAGCCCACTCTCAGTAGATTAGACCCATCAATCCAGAGCTCATGCACCTGGCAATATCCTTATGTATGATAGAGAAACATGAAATAAGCAAGAAAGGGGAGTCTTTTATAGGCAAAAGAGAAATGACCGTTGAGCCTGACAGTGAGGAAGGAATAGTGTAAATTATAAAAACTAGACCCAGTGGTCTTTAACTCTTTCGTGGAGGCAACACATCTCTGTAGGGCAGTGATTGTTCAACAGATCTGGGTTTAAATCCAGGCATTGCAATATAGTCCCTGTGAGACCTTGGGAAAGTTATTCTAGAAAGACACACGGTTATGTAAAAATACAGCTTGCATATATGCTCAGGTCTCTAGAAAAGGGAAAATATGTGTATCCAAGAAAGGAAGAACCATTCCTGGGGGTACAGGTAGCCAAGGTGTTACTGAGTGTCATTGGCTTTTATGTTTACAGGCGATGCTCTCTGAGTCTTTCGAGTCCAGGGAGTGAGCTGAAAAGACCTTCTCAGGAACAGTGTTTTTCTCTTCTCTTCTGGGACCCATGGCTTGTGGTTCATGGTAGCTCTTCGGTGCCTTCAGAGTCTGCATCCAATTTTTTCCCTCAGGGAGATAAATATTAATCTTCGAGACCAGACTTGATTTTTAAAAACAGAAGCAAGTCTGAGGAGTTACGTAGGTAATCATACTGGATAAGAATATTTGGGGTAAAAAAATATGGTTATACACAGATTGATCATTTTTCGTGTTTGTTATTTTTTGTTTGTTTGTTTGTTTGTTTGTTTTTGTGGTATGCGGGCCTCTCACTCTTGTGGCCTCTCCCGTTGCGGAGCACAGGCTCCGGCCGCGCAGGCTCAGCGGCCATGGCTCACGGGCCCAACCGCTCCGCGGCATGTGGGATCCTCCCGGACCGGGGCGCGAACCCGGTTCCCCTGCATCGGCAGGCGGACGCGCAACCACTGCGCCACCAGGGAAGCCCCCGTGTTTGTTATTTACTTCTGAAAGCAATTTGCTGAGATTCTGCCGAAGAGAATTTTAAAATGTTAAAGACTATTGAACTGACTTTGCTG
This sequence comes from Physeter macrocephalus, assembly GCF_002837175.3. Taxonomy (NCBI): domain Eukaryota; kingdom Metazoa; phylum Chordata; class Mammalia; order Artiodactyla; family Physeteridae; genus Physeter; species Physeter macrocephalus. The sequence continues at coordinate 57,475,504 of NC_041219.1, read as the reverse complement.
GTAAGCCAGGTAGTCGGCTGTAATTTATCTAACTCCCTAAGGGTGCACCGTTCTCCTTAGATTCTCTGTGTGTGCGTGTGCGTGCACGTGTGCGTGTGCGTGCATGTGTGTGTATTGCTAAAAGCACCACCACTACAAATTCTAGTGTCTTCTTGAGTCGACCAGTCCAGTAGGCTTCTTGCATTAGTTTCCCAATCTTTAGTCATTTGTCAGCCAACTTTTAAATTGTTTTCCATTACCTACCTAGACAGCTATTTGCATATTAATTTCCTCTAAACCAACTCACTTTTTAAGTCCGTCACATTTCTGAAAATGGAAAACTAACACTGTCAGTTACCCTGAATAGCAAATAGTAGAAAGAAATACAATAAAACTGATCCATTATTAATCAATGAAGTTAGCCTAAGATCTGCATTCTCTTTATTGAAAAAGAAGTCGCACAAGTCCCGGGGAGTTGTTAAAGGCCTACCAGCAGCAGACTGGGGTTTTCTCCGGGACTGCAATCAGAGGGACGAGCTGAGAGCAGTAAAGGGAATAATTCTTCCAGGTGCTCTAACGAGATGTTAGGCCAAGTCTAGTGACCTTCCAAAAACATCACATGAGCTGCTAGTGGAACGTGTCCTTTGCTTGGGAGACATTGGCTTAGCACAATGTTCTTGCCTTTTAACCCCGCAGGTCTCCACGGGGCTGGCACAGATACCAGACATGTCCATGAATACTGTACACCTGTCCTTCGGGACCGGGATAAGCATCTTCAGCTTCCAGACCTCTCCCTTGCTACCCCTAAATCTGGCAGGTGCCCCAGACAGGGCCACCATGGAAGGCCAGCACCATCCAGACAGAAGCATGTCCCACTTTTGCTAGGCCTGCTTCAGAGCCCCTGGAGATGGAAAAATGAAGTGCTTTCAAAGGAAGCAGCAAAACTGGGAGCAGTAACTCTTTAAGGGCAGTGAGGACATGATACTAGATGAAACCAAAGTTGTGTGGTCTGGCCTTGGACTCTCCCCACTCACACAACCCCAGGCTCCTGGGGCCGGACACAGTTGTGACAGATGCTTTCCAGAGGGGAGCCAGGTGGTTTTCAACACAACAGGCCCCAGAATAATGCTCATTGGCAGCTCCTTCTGAGATAACTTCAGACATGGCTGGCTTGCAGGGCAGAATCCGATCTTGTGCTATTTATTATCTGAGTCCATTGATGGGGATTTTCCTCATCTCCCCCACCACACACACACACACACACACACACACACACACACACACACACCACCTTTCCCATATGTGTTTGTGCAAAATGGACTTTGGATCCAAACGTCATGGTGCCCCCAAACACGTCACAGCACATCCCAAGTCCTCACTATAATTTTATCTCAAACTCAGCTCCAGTATTCCGTGAAGCAAAATTGGAAATGGCCTTTAAGCAGGGCAGAATCCGATCTTGTGCTATTTATTATCTGAGTCCATTGATGGGGATTTTCCTCATCTCCCCACACACACACACACACACACACACACACACACACACACACACCCCACCTTTCCCATACGTGTTTGTGCAAAATGGACTTTGGATCCAAACGTCATGGTGCCCCCAAACACATCACAGCACATCCCAAGTCCTCGCTATAATTTTATCTCAAACTCAGCTCCAGTATTCCGTGAAGCAAAATTGGAAATGGCCTTTAATCATTCAGAGAGATGAATTTGTGTGTGTGTGTGTGTGTGTGTGTGTGTGTGTAAGGGTAAATGCTCTTTTTCAGGTGCCAGATTCTTTCCTGAGCGATGTCTGAGATGGACAGAGCTGATGAATTAATACTTCCACTGGCAAAATGTCCCCCAGTCCCTATTCTTGCTAGAAGCACCAGATCACACCCCGAAATAGCCACAATATACCCCTGCACACAGCCAAGAAGATTTTATAAACTTTCTTCTTTTTGTGATAAATGGGATAAATATTGTAGTTCAAGACATAAAACAGTGTCTCTTTAAAGCCATCACAGGCAAGGGAAGCTGTGTGTTCCCCTCAGTACAGTGGAATATGGCTGTGAATCAGAGGTTTAAGGAACAAATTTGAATCCTGTCCCATGTCAAGAAGAGGAATACACAGCTCCGAGGTTGATGTGTTTCTCTTCTTCGGCCCATGGCAGGCTTGCTTCTGCCTTCTTTCATGAGGCTCCAGGTCTGTGAAGCCAGGGTCTGTAGAGGACTCCTGGGGCCTGGATCCTGCAGCCAGGAGGCCAAGGCATGACTGACAGTCAGCGTGGTCTCAGGGTGAACCCGTGGGGCACATGCAGGGGAAAGGCTCGGAGGCTTCTGGACAGAGTTTCTCAGACTTGTCATTAACAAGGGACAGAGAAAGAGCGGATGAAAAGGAGACGAGGGTAACCTCAAAGGAGTTATTTTAACAAGCCGATGCATCATACGGTAGGAATCATAATCTGCAGTTTTCCAAATGCCCCATCTGTGTGTTATACAACGTGCAGGATTCCTCTTAAATCCTGCTCTCGAGGGACTTCCTTTATTAATGTTTTTAATGGGCACTGAGATCTCCAGGAGGGAAACTCCTGGTAAGGAGAGGTTCGTAAGAATTATCTGTGGATATTTGCACCCACCCACAGCGTATTGCATGGCTGACCGCGGTGTCCTTCCTGAGGCTGTCCTCTGCCCTGGCCTTCATTGCCACAGGGTCTCACGGTTGAGCATCTCTTCCTGTGACTGCTCTTTCCTTGCCCTCTGAAGGCTCCTTCCCCTCCACGCCACCCACAGGAGGTGTTCATTGCTAGAGTTTCCATTGTTCTTTCCGTGATGGTTCTTGGGTCTCTAGCGCCAACCCAGACCTGTTTTCAGAGCTCTAGACCACATATAACTGTTTACTAGACATCCCTACTTAATTGTCTCATGAAACTCTCCAATCTCAACAACTTCTCCTCCCCGTCTCCTCTTGTGTCCCCCAGTTTAGCGAACTCTGCCACCACCCACACACGCGGCCAAGGACTTTGGGGGGTCATCCTTGGTTTCTCTTCCCTTCCCAACTGCAATTCCCCACCAGCTTCTTAACCCCACCTCCTAAGCGTGTCTCGATCTGTCTCCTTCCCTTCAGGGCCATGGCAATCATCCTGGCCTCTGCTACCCTGATCTCTCACTTGAACCCCTGCATCCACATGGCTTACAAGGCCGTCTTCATGAACTTGTGCTACCTCTCAAGTCATCTTTCCTCACTTTCTCTCCTACTCTGTGCTCCGAACATTTTGAGCTCTTTTTAGTCCCTGCAGTGACCATTCTCGCACTGTCTTTGGCTGTTGCACAAATAATTCCCTCTGCCTAGAGCACACACCTTCCCCTTTCACAGCTCTCTCTCACTTTCCCATGCTGCTGCTATCATCTTTCATCCTTCGGTTGGTTTACACAGCTCTTCCCCAGGGAAACCTTGCAGGTTAGGTTGCCCATGATTCCCTAAATCTCTCCCTTTATAATACTCATACCATATTGGTGACACTTGTTTAAGTGTCCACTTTCCCAGCTTAATTACCTCATTAAACACATCAGATGTCTTTTATTTCTTATTTTTTTTTTGGTTTTGCCCTATCATTTTTAAAAATTGAAATATAGTTTATTTACAATATTGTGTTAGTTTCAGGTGTACAGCAAAGTGATTCAGCCATATATATGTATATATTCTTTTTCAGATTATTTTTCACTATATGTTACTATAAGATATTGAATATAGTTCCCTGTGTTATACAGTAAATCCTTATTGTTTATCTATTTTATGTATAATAGTTTGTATCTGTTAATCCCAAACACCTAATTTATCCCTCCCCCATCCCTTTTCCCTTTGGTAATCATAAGTCTGTTTTCTATGTCTGTGAGTCTGTTTCTGTTTTGTGTATAGATTCATTAGTATTATTTTTTAGATTCCAAATATAAGTGATATCATATTTGTCTTTCTCTGACTTACATCACTAAGTATGATAATCTCTAGGTCCATCCATGTTGCTGCCAATGGCAATATTTCATTCTTTTTAAACACATCAGATGTCTTATTGGTCACATTTATTTTTTCCTTGAGACCATCCTCTAGGAACCCTCCATTATCCTCTTCAGACCAGAAGCGTTTGTTCACTAAACCTTCCATACAGCTATCAATCCCTGTTAGGGCCAGCACTTTTTTTTCTGGTGGATTCCTTGCCAGATTCCGTACTGTTTTCTCTATTGCTTTATATCCTTGGTTGGTGAAATTCATCCTCCAGGAACTTCATGAGAATGGAGGCAGAGAAATATCTTTTTTGAAAACTTGCATGTTTGAAAATGTCTTTATTCTGCCTTTGCACTTGTTGTATACTTTGGCTAGGTATAAAATCCTATGCTAAAAATCATTTGCCTTCTCAATGTTAATACATTTCCCTGGTGTTTTCTATTGTAAAGGGCTGATGTTGAGAATTCTAATATCCTTTTGCTTATAATTTTTAGAGAATCTATCTTTGTCCTTCTGGACCTGGAAGCTGTTAGAATCCTTTTCCTTCTTCTTAGAGTTCTGAAATCTCAAGGTGGTATGCTTTGGTGGAGATCCTTTTCTTTCTTCATTTTGGTGAGTAGGTCCTTACAATCAGAGAGTGCATGTCCTGGGACTTCCCTGGCGGTCCAGTGGTTAAGACTATGCACTTCCAATGCAGGGGGTGCGGGTTCAATCCGTAGTTGGGGAACTAAGATCCCACATGCTGTGCAGTGTGGCCAAAAAATTAAAAAAAAAAAAAAAGTGCATGTCCTTCACCTCTGTGACATTTTCTTATATTTCTCTTGTAGTTTCTTCCCCAGCATTTTTTCTGTCTTCTCTCTCTGCATAAATGTTCAAGTTCATAGATTGATTAATTTCCTTCTCTTTTCTTTCCTCTTGCCCATGTATTTGTCTTTAGTTCTATTTTCTTTTTTCCCTAAGAGGTTATTGATTTTTAACTTCCTATCATTTTATTGGATTTATGTCAGATCCAGAGTTTCCCTGGTTCATTTTCTTCTCTGAATAAACTTTTTGCTCCTGTTGCTGTTGGGAAGTGGTGGTCACTTGGGCAATATGGGTGGACAGAGAGATTAGGGTCTGCTGTTCCTTTAATAGTGCATTGACTAATCCCTACCTCCTGCCTTTGGTGATACCTGGTGCCTGCAATTCCTGAGCCTTTCTGAGATTTTTCAGCATGAGTTGACTTGCTTTTCCCTTCCGTCTTCCACTGTAGGTACTTGGTGTATTCAGCCATCACAGCTTTGCTAACTCCTTCATTCACTGTTCATCTTCCAAGATAGTCATTAATATCTCTCATACTCTACTGTGTTCATGACTATTTTCTTTAACCTCATGGTTTTATACATTTTAAAATTCATTCACTATCATTTTGGTAGCATTTCAGAAGTGGACAGGGATATATGCATGTGTTCATTTTTCCATGTTTACTTAAAACCATTTACTATTCTTTACTAAAGATGTGGCCGAGTTTTCCGATTCCTGGCACTTGGCGGAAAAGTCTTAACTTGAGTTCTGGTTCTAGACCTTCCCTTCCTCCTTCCCTCTCTCCCTCCCTTCTTTTCCTTCCTTCTTTTCTTGTCTCTCTCTTCTTTATGTATTTTCTTCATCCTGTCCTTCTGTCCCAACTCACAGACAGGGTCTCAGCCACTTCATACTCTTTGGCTTCAGAATCTTTAGGCTCCATCTAGGCTTGTCTTAATTTCTTGTGATCACAGAATTATTGCTTGCTATCTTATTATGAAATATTTTATTTTACTGTTGATTCTATGGATCTCAACTCATTCTTTAGATCCTCCTGTGATGATGAGGATGAGGATGACAATGATAAGGACAATGATATATTTATGGAGCTCTTGACATGTACCAAGCCCTAAATTAAGCATGTTACATAGATTATCTCCTTTAACTGACCCAATGGGCTAGTTAATATTTATTTTCTCACCTTATAGATAAGTAAACTAAAGCTTATGGAGTTTTCATAACTTGCCCAAGAAAATATAACTGGTGAGTTGTAAAACTAGGTTTTAAAGAACGATTTCCTGACATCAAAGATCACTTTTACCCATACCACAATACTACAGGCTTCTTGATGGCAAGTGGTAGTAGACAAGGCACTGATCAAAACATTATTTTGAACCATGGGATTCACACTACTTGCCTGAACACTTTCTAACAATAGAATGAGATGCCTAATGATTTCGTGAGTGCTCCTCTGGAAATAGCTACACAGGGCTTTGATGTTCTTGTGTGAGGATGTGTGTGTGGGGAGGATCCCTGCATTTGGATGGAGCATGGACTTTACAATCCCTTTATTTTATTTTGTTTTTTTACATTAATGGTAGTTAACATTTATTGAGCAGTTAACCTTGTTCCAAACATGGCTGCTATTAAATTGCCTTTATATACCTTATCTCATTGAATTGATTCTAGGACCTATCTTTTAGCATCATCTTCATTTATTAAGGAGGAAACTGAGGCTAAAGAGATTATTTGACTTGCACAGGGTCACACACCAGGGAGTGAGGAGCTGAGATTTCAACTTATAATTATCAGGAACTGGAAGCTAAAGAGCAAAACAATCAGAGATTTTCCCTGAGTGAGCAATAGCCACAGCAAGTTCAAACAGAGGGGTGGCTTTACTTCACGTGGGAAGTAAAGTTGATCTTCTGCTTCCCATCCTCTTGGTTCCCCTTCTCTTTTTGGTTCTTGCTCTCATGAATTCTGTGTGTCAATCCCAAGTCTCCTTCATGGAGACCTTGACCGTGAATTGTGGAGGAAAAGAAACCTGGGCCGGAGCCAGAAGGCCTGGGTCCTTATACCAGGCTTTGGACGGCAAGCAACCCCTAGCCACTCTGAGTCTCAGCCCTCTCAGCTGTAAAATGGTAATAATAACCTTAAATTACAGGCACGATCCCTTTAAACATTTCAAGTTTATGCTTCTGACTGTTCTGCTGTTAGCTGTCCTTCCACAGTCTCCTAGAAACTTTCTCTTAGACCGATCAGCAGAATTGGGACGTCACTCCTTATCCTCATTTCATTCTCTGTGTATTGTGTATCAGTGGGAGGTAGGAAGAGATTGTACCTTCAGGCCTTTAATTAATCTTAGCATTTAATATTAAAAATAATAATAGCTAGCATCTACTGAATGCTTCCTATGTCCAGATATTGTGCTAAGGATGGTATAAACACTGTTTCACTTCCTCCCCATACCAATCCCAAGAGGCTGGGCCATTATTATCTTGTTATCATTCTAGACCAAAAATGTCCTGAATGTGGTTGACTTAATCTACTCAGGCTGCCATAACTAATACCATAGACTGGGGGGCTTAAACAACAGAAATGTGTCTTCTCACAGTTCTGGAGGCTGGAAAATCCAAGGTAAGGACTGGCAGGGTTTGGCTTCTAGTGGAGGCCTTCTTCCTGGCTTTCCCATGACTGTGACCTCGCATGGTGCAAAGAGATTGCTGTCTCTTCCTTTTCTTACAAGGCGAACAATCCTTTGGGTTAGGACCCACCTTTATAACCCCATTTAACCATAAATAATTCCTAAAAGCCCTGGCTTCACATATGGTCACACTGGGGCTCTGAGTTTCAACATATGAATTTGGGGGGATACAATTCACCCCATAGCAATGGTGGACAACGTTTAGCTTGGCTTTAATGGACATACACTATTCATGTTATTAAGACATGAAAATGTTTGAGGTGGGAAGATGGCACCTTTCTACTACTTTCTAAACACCCTCCCTTCCCCATGAAGAGGGTGGACAGATCACCCGTTAGAAAATAGGACTGTCTCAGTGTTTGACAGGAAGGGCCAACACTCTTGTTGCTTATCAAACAGCAGGAAGAATTAAGTTTCTTTGGGTTTGAAGAAGCTTGGTCCTTTGCGGGATGATCCTTTTATTATCCTGACACAGGACCTCCTGGGATTGTCTTTAAGAGAAAAGTAGTCTCCTTCGTGTTCCTCTCTCTGTCTTTAGATGAGAGATGGCTCCAGTCTCAAAACTTAGTTGTTTTTCTCCTGTCTGCAGAACTAACCCTCTCCTCCAGAGGCTTTTGGTGACTGGTCCCTTTCTTTTCCAGGAAGCTAAAGAAACTATTTCGGAAGATGAAAGATGAGACAAAGCCTGGAGAAGCTGACTCTGCCTGTTCAAAGCATCCAGGACAGTGGGATCTAGACTACAGCTTGGAACCATACACTGGACTGATGCCAGAGTACATGGAAATGAGTGAGATCCCATGGGCTTTCCTTCCACTGGGGGTGGGTTCAGCTAAGGGGTCAGGGGGAGGGTTAGGAAAATAACTGGGGCAGCCTCTGCTTCTTCCCGGGCTTCCTGGCGACACAGTGCCGCCTTCAGTGCCACGTGGAAGTTGAGGAGGGTGTGGGCAAAAGGAGCCCTGGGCTGAGAGCCGGGAGCATCTCATCACCAATTTGATACTCAAATGGTGCCCTCTTCTTTTTGGGCCACGTATCTTCCTCTGTCAAACGACAGGTGTCATCTCGCAGGTTCCTTCCCGTGGTGTCTACCATGAGAGACGAATTGGGAAGTCTGATATTTAAGAATGGAATTTCCATTAAGAAAGAGTAAAGTAGTCCTCTGTCACTTGGGACAAGGATATATACATCTTGACAAGGAGAACATAGGAGAGTCCCTCACTCTGATCAGGCAGGGCTGGGTAAAATGGCAGCTTTCCTCTAAAAATGGTGGGGATGTTTTGGGTAGGGGGTGAGAGGAAGATTTCTAGTTATAGTCTCTGATTGTTCTTGGATGAGGCTTAAGAGTAGGAGCGCGTGCAGCGCAGGCCAATAGAACACGATCATTTCAGACATGGTTTGGAAGCCACGTGTTCTCCATCATGAGCAGCGTCCCAGCTTGGACCAGCTGCCTTCAAACACTTGGCTGCTTATTAATAATCCTGAGCTTTCACTGGGGTGAATATTTGAGTAGCCTGTTTCCAAGACTTGGAACTAATGAATTAAAAACATAGGACCAAGAGGGCAGACATATCATCTAAACATTGACTCACTCTAGAGTGAATGGAGAAACATGAGTCAGATCCAACGAAAGAATCACTCAGGACTTCATATCATTGGACCCTCATTGTGTTTGCATAATGACTCCTGCCTTCTTTGGTTAATTCCTTTTAACGGGGGCTACTAATGCCTCTGTGTACCAGGTACCTCACTCGTTATTTCTCATTGACATTTATCCTCTGTCTTCATGAGAGAGAGAGAAAGAGAGAGAGCGAGAGCGAGAGAGAGTGTGGGTGTGGGTATGTGTGTGTGTTAAGAGTAGAGGGATGGACAAGGTCTAGATGAGATGGCCAACAAAGTTCTGTTCTAGTTCTGGGGTCTCTAAAATTCCAGGCAAAGCGTGAGCTTTGTCATCTGAATAAACACCCCAGAGAAGAAACAATCATATGTCTGCCTCAGGAACAATAGACAAAGAAAATATCAAGACACAGTTTGTGTAAACACACAGCTCTCTGATGCTTTTTGCCTCTCGCTAAGGGCTACCTCTCATCCCTTTCCAACACTGAGCCCCATATTTACGCAGAGATGACAGCTCAGATTTCAGATGTCATTCTGCATCTGCCATCCTCTCAGAAAGAGATCGCTGCCAGATTGAGGCTTCCATTCAGGAAGGGGCTTACGCTAGAACCCCCATAGCTCTGTCTTTCAAACTCCACCCTCCATCTCCAGTCCCTCCCCCCAACCACACAGTTATTTCTGTAGGTGTAAATGCCTGTCTGCCTGTCTGTACAGAGAGCTGGCTATTTCAAAGCTCCCTGTCTTGAGTGATTAAGAGCAGAGACCCTTGAGCCATACTCCCTGTGTTCAAATCCTGGCTCTATCACCAACTAGCTGGATAGCTTTGGGTAAATGGCTAACCCTAGCCCTAGTCCTAAACCGAACTTCATGGGATTGTTGTATCAGTATATAATGAATTAATGTCTGTGAAGTACGTAGAAGAGTGTGTAGCACAGACAAAAGCTGTGTCAAGTGTTGTCGTTTCTCCTAATGGTCTTGAGGCCCCAGGAAGGCAGGGTATAGGAAAACATGCTCTACTTTGTCAGCCACTGTCACCAAACAGACACGCACTATGTCACGTTCAGACTCGGGCACTTAGCAAGTAATGAGAAGACAGAAAAAACAAGAACTAGAAGACTTGGTGATTTTTGGAAGAAGTTCACCCCAAGATTGTAGAGAGTGAAATTCATTCCATAGATTAAACAAACAAGCAAAGCTACTTACAGGTTATAAGGGAACAAAACAACCATAAAACAAAAAGTTTGAAAACAGAAGGAAACGTGTCTCCCAAAACTTTCCTCATTCAAGCCCAACTCTTGGTAGCATTTTGGTGCCATATCTTGGCCCCTTTTGTTATTTTTAAATAACACATATTTTATTGTATTTATTTTTTTAAATAAAAATGTTCCTATTAATTTATTTAACATCTTTATTGGAATATAATTGCTTTACAATAGTGTGTTAATTTCTGCTTTACTAGCACAGCATTAAATAACAGCCTCTCAAGTATCTATCAATTTTGCATAAAATGTGTGTATAAAGTAGGTATTTTATCTCATTATTGTGTTTTACTAATTTTCATGATTTATATCTCTATTGCAAAAATTTAAATATTCTTTTTTATGGTTTTCTAGTCATTTTTCTTGTGTTCACTTTAAAAAAAATCTTTATTGGAGTATAATTGCTTTACAATAGTGTGTTAATTTCTGCTTTACAACAAAGTGAATCAGCTATACATATACATATACCCCCACGTCTCTTCCCTCTTGCATCTCCCTCCCTTCCACCCTCCCTATCCCACCCCTCTAGGTGGTCACAAAGCACCGAGCTGATCTCCCTGTGCTATGCGGCTGCTTCCCACTAGCTATCAGTTTTATATTTGGTATTTTTATTATTAGTCATTTAGATTGAATACAGTTTTTCACTGTGGTCAAATTAATCCTTTGTCAGTTGCTTCATTTGCAAATATTTTCTCCCATTCTGAGGGTTGTCTTTTCATCTTGTTTATGGCTTCGTTTGCCGTGCAAAAGCTTTTAAGTTTCATTAGGTCCCATTTGTTTATTTTTGTTCTTATTTCCATTTCTCTAGGAGGTGGGTCAAAAAGGATCTTGCTGTGATTTATGTCATAGAGTCTTCTGCCTATGTTTTCCTCTAAGAGTAACATATATTTTAAACATTTAAATATTTTAAATATTTATGAGTTAAGAAATAAAGTTGTGATCATATGCACACATTTCCTCTTTCTTCAGTTAGCCTTATATGAATAAATATTTCCCAATTGTCATATAATATTTAAAACAAACAGCTGCATAATAAATCAACCCTCTAATAAATGGATCATAGTTTATTTACCTATCTTCCAAGGAAGTGAATTGGAGGCTCATTTTCCAATTTTTCCCGTATTTTCACAAATCCAGTATCTATTATTTTCATGCATGTAATCTTTTCCACATTTGTAATTACTTCCTCAAGATATACTCCCCCAGATGTGATGACTAGATCTAAAGGATGGCCATTGCATGGCTCTTGATTTATTTTACCAAATTGCTTTCTGAAAGGACTAGACCAATTCCCTTCGCCATAGACCATGTACGAAATACTCTTCCAATGGGTACAAGTTATTTATTACCCTGAAGTCGAGTGGTAATGAAAGAATGATCAGTGTGCAGTCAGCTTGAGATTCCCAGCCCCCATGCCCACCTCAATCTACCTGTTGACCTGAATGTTCCAGACTCATCCTGTAAGACTTAGCTTTTCACAGTGCTTCCCCTGTGAAGTCTTCCTAGCCCCATTCCTGCTGAGCGGAATCGTTAACTGTTTGCTTTTCTGTCCCAGTGTTGCATTTGGTGCACACCCTGATGGTGTATCTTACAGAATTATGGTCACAGTACTCATATAGCTGTTCTTTTGCAGACCCATCTCAAGAGCAGTGAGTCAGGACCATGACTTTTCGTGTCCCCCAGAACCCAGCACGTTCCCTGGCCCGTGACAGGCACTCACCACGTCTGATAAACAAAGACGAGTGAGGGAATGAATGCATTTATTTATTAATGAGAGAAGGTTTCTTAACAGAGCTAAGTTTTTAATAATTTTAAGTGGAAAATGAAGGATCGTTTTCAAAGCAGGGCTTGGTTGATGGTGGGTCAAGGATGTTCTGAAGAGGTTTCCAGCTCCAGGTAGGAGATTGGACTTGATCCACAAGGTCCCTTCTGATTCTGAGGGTCTACTTATTAATAATCTGAGTAAGGGAGAGCATTCCAAGGCAGAGGACTGGCAAGTCCAAAGAGTCTCATGGCCGTGAGTAGCTGTTGACAAAGCAAATGGTGGTTTTGGGGGTAGGGAGGGAGCAGAGAAAGACCAGGGATTATTGGAGAACTGTAAGGAAGATCTGACAAGTTTGCATTTTGCATCAGGTCATAGGGAGCAGGTGTAAAATCTTGGTCGGTGCTATGACTAGGTATGAACTCTGTTTCTCTTGAGGAAAATGGGCAGCTAGTGCAGGAGGGGAATAGAGAGGGAGTGAGGAAGCACGGGTGGACACATTCATTTGTTCATTCATTCTTGCATTCATGAGACATTTATAAGGCACCCAGAGGGAGGAGCAAGTTTAGAGACCAGGACAGTCTCGCCAACAATTCAGGTTGATATTGATTCAGCCTTATCTGTGGGGAGGAAGCCTGGACCACACATGGACTCTCCATGCTGGGTTCCACAGAAACTCACAGAGCCCTTTAGGCCATTTTGCTAAGTTGTCAATCATTTTAGAGACGTGACTGTTTTATTTGATATTTTCTATAAGTTCAAGGACAATGTTTCTTTTTTTAAAAAAATATTTATGTATGTATTTATTTAGGCTGCTCCGGGTCTTAGTTGCAGAATGTGGGATCTTTAGTTGCGGCATGCAAACTCTTAGTTGCAGCACGCATGCAGGATCTAGTTCCCTGACCAGGGATCGAACCCGGGCCCCCTGCATTGGCAGCGTGGAGTCTTACCCACTGGACTGCCAGGGAAGTCCCAGGACAATGTTTCTGAGTTAGATGTCTTTCATCCCTAGTTTCATCCTCTTCACCCTTTCAGGGAGTATTTGATCCCATGTACGATCAAAGACTAGGCTGCAGAATAACCTTTACCAAACGATGACTTCATCTAGCAGTGTAGGCTAAGTGTGGTTAAGGGTGGGCTCTGGGGTCAACTGCCAGGCTTCCTGTCCTACGTGGCTTGATGCTTCAAGTCAGCCAGGCCAGATTTCCTCATCTGAAAAGTGGCATCTTTTGATGAAAAGAGCACCTACCTTGTAGGATGCTTCTGAAAACTAGGAGGTGAATCTGGAGTAGTTAAAACACTTGGTCTGGATACGCTCTCAGTGACTATCAGCCGCCCTCCTTAGTGTCAAGTGTCTGGTTTCTTTCTCTTTAATCTAGGAATTGACTAAAAACAGTCTGAAGCCCCTGCATGTAGTGAGCCCTGGAGGTTCCTCCCATCCCATCAGCCAAGAGGATCAGACAGTAATGTTTAAAGACTGAGGGTACGAGATTCCAAGGCAGTTCTAAGAATCACACTCAGAAGCCTGAGATACAAACATTCCAAGATGCTTGTCCTTCCAGAGAACACAAAGGCCTTAGGGCTCTGCTTGTCAAGTCTGGCATCTCAAATGGGCTCTTTTTGTCATCTGTTTATCTCAAACCCACAAATGTTTGTTCCTTTAGTCATCCAAAAAATAATCACTGTTGTCTTCCTGACTCAGGAATTCAATTATCCCTCTCAGAGCCTCCTCTGGTTTCTTAAATGCAGCCCAAGCTTTGAGGCCCTCAGGCCATTCATGTGGGTGAGGAGATGAATTTCTTCTTGTCATTGACATTGTCATTACAGGGCATCTCATTTTTCTTAGTCATGGGCTTACAGTTCTGTCAAACTCTGAATAGAAAAGGAGGTGCACTGGTGGTTGCACATTTCCTTATTTATTAGGAGTAAAAGTCAGATTGTTATTTTGAAGGGGCAAGAGCTGTCAGTCTCCCCTGCTCTCTGGATATGCCCACCAAGACACGTAAGAATGACCTAGCTGATGGAAACGCACAGGCAGGTTCCCCCCAGAGACCAGGGCATCTACACCCTTGCAGCTGCATCCAAGTTGTCTCACCAAGTTGCAGATTTGACCTTCGGCATTCAGGAGACGCATCCATGAATCGGTTTAGACTACCCTGACTTCTTTTCCGTGACTCCTTTCTGACTTGGCATCACATCTAGCTGGGGAGAGGCCTGCTCAGGATGATCCGGAGTCTTTTTTATCCACGGCTCCTTACCTCACTGGCTTTGCCTTGTCGACTGAAAAAAAAAAATTGCACCACCTAAGAGTTGAGAATTATGTTTTATTCGGCAGGCATGCAGAGGACTTTTAAGCCTGGGAGACTTTTGCAAAAAACAAGAAAACAAACAAAAAAGCAGGTAGTTGGAGCAGCAAACGATTACTGTTAATTAAGGAAAAAGCAGACATCTCAAGTTAATGAATTTAGCTCTTTCCTCAGTGCTGTACAGGAAGATGCAGGAGTCTGGGCTCGCTGAAATCATTCCTCTGATCGGCACCTCGGCTCTCGGGGCCCGTGTCCTAGTTTTTTTCCCATCCTGAATCCGCTCAGGGGGCACAGTATGAGGACTGCAGTGGCTGAGGGCTTGGTGGCCCCAGCATCCTGTGTTTACTGATATGACAGGGTGGCTTTCTTGGTCTACAGTCTCTACGAAGAATCTTGGATTTCCATGTAAGTCCTCATCCTTCCTCCTTTGAATGACTGCAGATGCATCCTAACTGCTTTTTTTTCCACTCCCTCTTTGCCTTCTCCTTCCCAGCTTTTAAAATAGCTTTTCTAAAAGGCAATCCAGAACGTATTATCTTTTCTGCTTAGAATCCTGCAACATTAGTTACTGACGTCCTTTCAGATGAAGTTCAGACCCCCTAGGCGCAGCATCTGAGGACACCCACGTGTGCACATCTGGTGGGTCTAAACCGGCCTGTGTTGGCCTATTTTCTGCTGCAAGTTCTTGCTGAGCTGTTCAGGCTCAAACACATCTCCTAGAATCGTTGTCCAGTTCTCCCGTCCTCGGTTCCTCTCTTCTCCTGTACCTGCTCTGGCACAGGAGGAAATGGCAGCGCTCTGGGGCAGACACTGAATCTCACTCCTGTCTGGCTGCAACACTCAGCCCTGCTCCTGGAACATAGTAAGGGCTCAATAAACTATTTCTTGAAGGAATGGCCCTCCCACTCCCTTTCCTTCCGTGGCAGAGAAACTGAGGCCTCCTTGCTCCTTATCCCGTGGTATTTGGGCCGGCCTCCCATTTCATGGTGGTCATATTTATTATTATTGTTATTTTATTTTTTTGGCCACGCTGCACGGCATGTGGGATCTTAGTTCCCGACCAGGGTTGCACCCGCGCCCCCTGCAGTGGAAGTGCAGAGTATTAACTACTGGACCACCGGGGAAGACCTTTTTATTGTTTTTTGTATGCAGCAATTCTCATCTCCCAAGACCAAAGCGAGACACGTTTATCATCCGAGTTTCCCTCCAGGAAAAGTCACTTCTGGTTTTCCTTTGCTCCTTGGCCTTCAGGGACCCAGTCACTGATCCCTGTGGAAGTAGGCGGAGGCCAGTGTTCTCCCCCAGGCTTGGACTGAAACTCAACCCAGTTTCACATCCTGGGCCCTGCAGCGCCCCTCCCCTCCATGCCGGGGGCAATACTGTGTCAGGCCCCGTGCAGGCACTCGGGGCACAGAGGCAGCAAAGGGGGCCGGGCCCTCCAGGACCTCGGGGTCTAGAGGCAGAGAGGGATGGGCCAGCGGTTACAGGAAAGGGCCTCCTTGTCACAGAAACGATGCAGCCCCCTCTGCTTGCTTCTGAGAGGCTGGGGGTCTCTGGCCCCCTTGTGCCTGAGCAGAGGTGTGGGACCGAGGACTGTCCGTTCTCCTCTGCCCCCAGCCTGGGCCTCTGCTCATCCACCAAGCTTCCTGGCGTTCTCCACAAGGAGCCGCCAGAGGCAGGACAGACTCTGCACTGGGAACAAGACCCTCGTCCCCCAGCTGCCCCTCAGGCTTGTTTTGAGACTTCACATGAGGCCAGGAAGAGACTGCATCTCGGGGAAAACACTTCTCAGCCCGTCTGCTCAGAGACTCGGTGCCGTGACTCTTCTCCGGGTTCTCTACCACGTTTATGGGCTCACCACCCTCCAGGCCCCTGGCTTAGAAGCCACGACATCACTGTTCATTCACTCTGCTGTCTCCACACCTCCCTTCCAGCAGGGCTGGTCTTTCTCTGGAGTGTTTCTTCCATTCCCTTCAGCCTCTGAGCCTCCTACCCCTGGCGCTTCCCCTGCCACACCTTCCTCAGTGCCACCACTCACAACCGCCAGCATCTGCCTACAGCCTTCTGATTCTTTTGCTACGGTGGGGTGGGTCTCATCATCCATGGTTCAGAAGCCTCTAGCGTTCCCACATCCTGAGCAAGGCCTTGGTGAGGCAGCTTTGCAATTTATTCGCCCTGAGATTCTTTTACACGTTCTTAGTGCCACCAAAGTGAACCCACCAACTGTTCCTCACCCACGGCCCACACGTTACTCTGTTTCTGCCTGACCGTGTCTGTGCCCCTTGCCCTGGCATTTCCTGTGTCTTCTCACCCCCAGGGACAAAACCGGTTCTGTGTCGCCTCCTCCTCAAAGGGTCCCCGAGTCCCTTCCCTTCCCTTCCCTTCCCCCTGCCCCCTTCTACAGCATTTTAGTCCCCCTCCCTCAGGGGGTTTCAGACAAGCCGCCCCCCGAGACAGCCATGCCCTACTGGAAACTTATTTCAGGGCCTTGCATGGGCCCGGAAAACATTGGAGAAGTCTGCAAAGGGGTGACTGAATAAACGAGGGTATCCTTTATCTGGCTTTGCCCTATCCGAGCTGAAACAATCTTCCTTCTAGTAGTGCTGGCGTCAACTCTCATATACTAACAGGCTGATAATCCCGTGAGTGGATTATCAAGAGTGGAGGTTATCCTTCTTTCTCTTTGTCCGCCTCCTCCTCCTTCCACACCCCCTCTCCCCCTCGCCTTCGCGGCTGCCTTCTCCCCTCCCCCGCCCTAGGCCTATTATGAGCTCCTTTCCAGGGAAACAGGAGAAGGAGTAATGTGAGCCCGTCCATGTCCATGCTGCTCACAGCGCGCTGGGAAAGAGCTTGGTGGGAGAGAAGACAGAAGTCCAGAGGTCAGAACCTTGCTGGAGGCAATAGTTTTCTGCATCCGCCTGGATACCTAAGGCTCGGCAAAGGCAGTCATACCATGACTTCCCATTTCTCTGCACCCCTGTCTTCAAAGCCCCTTTGATCTTCAGATGATCCCTGTAGGGTAAAGGGAGCAGTATCTCTTCTTCCCACCTTCCCAGGGCTTCAGGGGTCTTGGATGTGAATCCGGCTCTGCCTTTATCCAGCAGGGTGACTTTGGACGCGTCACAGCATCTTTCTGGACCTCGTTTCCTCCTCAGCATCATAGGGAGTTAGACCAGATGATGAGTTTTTCCTTGCAGAGGTGCAACCCACTGGCTTGTGGTCTTAACCAGTTGTGTAATGTGTCACTAGCAATGTGCTGCTACTACTGCTAATATATTTCAAAAAGCATAAGGTAAAACAGGGTCGGGGTCACCCTCACCCTCTCACATTTCTAGATGAGTTTTGAGTGAGAGGGCAGGGAGCTGTCTGCAGGGACAAAACCTCACTACCCCAGTAGAAGCAAGTGGTGCGCAGAACCGTCATTCGTCGGGTGTCTTGATAAGAATGAAGACTTTCAAGCCAGGTCACCCCCAGCGTCCCTAACCTGGGCCAGATCGCCTCCAGGGTCCCTTACCTGGGCCAGATTACCCCCAGGGTCCCTTCCCGTGCTGACATCCTAGTTCATTCGTACCAGCTCGACAGTGCACCTCAAAACCAAGAGGCCCGGGGTGTGATACAAGTTGCTTCAGGTCACCCTGAAGACCCATTAGTGGAACTGAGACGAGAGTCTTTTGCAGACCATTCCACAGGAGAATCGCATCAGGACCAATAGGAGCCTGGGCTTCAGTGGAGGCAGGGGCAGAGTGAGGTTTCCTCTTTCTGTCCCAATGGGCTAGACCTCCCCAGTCCCAGAAAGGGCCTTGTCTTGGGCTTTAACAAAAATGAGAGCAGTGAAACCGAAGCTGCCCACTCCCTCTGCTGTGCCCGACACGGTGATCCCTGGCCCTGCTCTCAGCTGTCAGCTTCCTTCCCCGTGATCCCCCGGGACCACCCAGGCTGACAGGAAGTGCACTGAGCCCACTGGGGCCCGTGGGTGTAATGGGGAGGCAGGTCATCAGAAGAGGGAGAGGGCAGGGAGAGATGTATTATATTTACATTTTTCTAAATTGAGCTGGAACTGGGGCCCAGCAGGCCTGGGGGGAGGGGCCACGAGGCGAAGGGGAGGCTGGGAGTCGGCCTGAGGAGGGGGCGCTGGTGGTGGGGAGCCCCGTCTGGGCAGGATGGGTGGTGGGGCTGGGCTGGCCCCAGACAAAGGGGAACCCGAGAGGGAGAGGGAGGTATTAGGCTGCAAAAACCTGGGAGGGGAGCGGTCAGCTTTCGAGGGAATCTCCAATATCAAACCCTTTTCCTGAAGAGCTTACTAAGGACTTCAGGGGTAATCCCCCTTCCCTGGCTCGGAGGGGAGGGAAGAGTGCTGGCCCGGGAGCAGCCATGACATTAACCATCACCGTCCCCCACCTCAGAGCGGGCTTCAAGCTCCTTCGCCACAGACCCCTCGCAGCCCAGTTGCGGAGTTTTCCTCAAGGCCTGACAAGAGGAATTTCTTTAGTTACTTGAAGAGCTGTGAGCTAAGGCCTCCGGACACTCACAGCCTTTGACGTCTACAGAGTGGAAGTTGGCATAAAAACGTAGGCCGGAATTTAATCCTCTAAGAGGAGTTTGGTGACTAGTTCCAAAAGACTCTCTTGATAAAGTTTTATCACCGTTTTATCAAATAATAAGTGATGCAGTTGAGGGCCAACAACTTAGCTTCCTGTTATTCACTAAATTGTGATGGGAGCTTCTTTTTGTGTCTTATTCACAACATCTGACCACAGGGCCTGGCATACAGTAGGTGCTCAATAAAAGTTTGAAGATGAAGGAAGAAGAATAAAGAATGAAAGAGGTGATCCTGTAGTGAGGACCTGGAAGACAAAGTGATAATTAGATGCTACGGATATCACCATTTTCAAAGCTCTCCAGACACCCTGGATGTATTGATATAGCTGGGACAGTCTGCCTCCTCCCCGTCCCCCCAGGGGCCAAGTTTCCTTATTTTGAGGTGCTTTTAATTAGGGGATGCTATCCCGCTAAGGGCAGGTCTCGTTCAGCAATACGAATGGATGGACTTGTAAAATTATCTGGGTAGGTCAGGCAAAATACCCCTTGTAATAGTCAACTCCTAGTACGATAATGCTTTATAACAAAAATCCCAAAGTCTCAGTGACTTGCAAATGAGCCAGAGAATAAAGAACAACAGAAAGAGCTGGCTACAGGCATCACTGAGTAGCCTACCATGGAAATGGTCAAGTAAACGTGGTCACTTATTAAATAAAGAGTAGAAGAGATTGAGGCTCCAGAGAGAGCGATGACAGGTGACACCCAAGATTCCTTCCAGCTCTCATATTCTTTGGTCGTGGACAGTAGGGACCACACTGGGTAATTTCCAAGTTTCCAAAGGAGACTGATGTAGAAAACCAGTCCCAAGGCTGCCTTAGCTGTAAGTGATGAAATTTTCCAGAATATCTGTACAGCATCAGTGCTGAAGCCTCTCTATTCTGTCACACAACTCCAGATGTGTGCGTTACAAAGGCAATGGCTCAAAGAACCAGGAAATGCCTTTCCCTGAGCCATCCTGTTTATACAAACTGAATCATCCCACTGGATAATCAGGCACCTGCCGTCTTCTCCAAATGCCATTTAAACGCCATTCAGGCAGCATCTAGGGTCTCGATCCGGTATTTCTGGGGAGGAGGGTGAGTTGCAGGTCAAGTCTCTCCTTTTCTTTTGAAGCACCCATTGCTTGTCATTGTCTGTGCTAGGAGCCCCTTTCCCCATGAAGACTTAAGAGAAAAGGCAAGAGTGTACTTGGCTACCACGCCTGGAAGGCTCCTGATGTAGAGGAGATGCCCAGTCAGTGCTCGAGAAATGCCTGAGTGAGTGAGTGAATAAATGGAGGCAGTATTTTAGGTTAAACTACTGAGGACTCTCTCTTTCCCATTTCTCTTCTTGCTCTGTCAACCAGGAAGCTCAGAGTGAACTTTGTTGCTCAGCCACAGCCCAGTTGTGGGCCCTTAGAGTTTGCATATTTGTGTCTCCCTCCTTTCTCTGTTCTTTATTTCCTTTTTTCTAAAACACCATAAACTTACTTATGTGTTCCTTTCATTGACTTTGCCCCAGCCCTCTGGGAAGAGGTAAGGGCAAACAAAGGTCCTCAGGGGTCTGTTGCTTGGGAACTTCTCTTCAGCCTTGACTATTTTCATTGCTTTTCCTCACTGACTGCATTACCCCAGCCCAGATGGGTAGATGGGAGGATGGATGGATGGATGGATGGATGGATGGGAGGAAGGACGCGTGGGTAACTGGCCCTCACATCCCATTTTGCAGGTGGAAAAAGTAAACAGGAGTGAGTAAGCCAGGCCATGCATTTGTTCACTCCATAAACATTGGCTGCAAATTCACCAGGTGGTTCTCTGAAAATCAGAAACGAATCAGTAGAGCTCAGAAACTCAATTCTCTCTACTTTTAAGAAACTGATGTAAGATTTTTGAGGTGCCACGAATGCAGGGCAGACAGGAGCGATGGCACAGAAAACATCAGGTTCAGCTGCAATGTGCCCCCTGCAGAAGACACATGTACGTGAATGAAGACACTCTGGGGAGGGAAAATACCTGTACTGATTGGTGGGGATGCTGGTATCAATAAAAGTTCATTCTCTGACAAAAAGAGATCAGATCAGAGAAGATCCAGTAAAGGAAACCTAAGATGCATGGGAGTAACTAGGCAGAGGGGGAAGGGATGCTGTTGCCTTCGGGTTGCATATTGACATTTTGGTGCAGTGAAAGGACCTTGAACTCGGTTGGCATCAGAAACTATCTTTGTTTCTGAGCCTCACTGATTTCTAGGTGTGTGGCCCTGAGAAGATTATTTCACCTCTCTGAGGCTGTCTTCTCACTTGTACAATGGAGATGATAATACTTGACACTGAAGATTACTTTATGAACCAGAGAGCATGCTGCCTGCACATGGTAGGTGTTTAGGAATGGTTGGTTGAAGCTTCATGACCTCTGAGGGTTTGGAGTTTTGCTCAGAGGAGATAGAAGAGGAGCAATGGGCACATTTTTCCAGAAGACCATAGTCTCCAGGCCTTTAAGCTCCCTGTGGCTGAGAACCATGTTCTTCTGCCTTTTTCTGTGGCCATCAGCGGGGTTCATGTCTGAAGATTCCCACGACCCTAAGCTCTGTTCCCAAGGCAGCGAAGAGGGCTGCTTATGGACTGCTCTGTATCCTACTATCAACCTGAAATCAGCTGTTATAACTAGACTCTGAGTTCTTGAGTAGTGGGACTTTCAGAAAGTCATTGGTCCTCCCTCCTTCAGCTGAAGGAGTTAATATTTCACAGTTCACGTGGGAGTGAGGAAAGGTGGGGACCCAGTCTCCCTTAATCACAAAGAAATGGAGAAAACGTGCCTTGCTGATCTGTCCTGGTGCTGTGATGACTTGTAGGCAGTGAACTCTTAATACTCAAGCCGTGACTTCAAGGCGAGTCTTTCCTGTTATGACTTGCAGGGTTTCTGAATTGAATCTGATCCATTATATAACCCCCAGGTGACCCTTTGCAGATTGAAAGGGAATTCCACTTACTGTCTTTATTTCCTAAGTAGTCTGTGAATTTGGATGAGTGACTGGCAGGAAGGATGTTAATGACCAAACATCCAGCGAACCTTCAGATGCCTCTCTGACTTGTTCTTCAAGTGAAGCCCGGTGGTCGTGAGTCTCTGCAGCCTCCGCGGGCCCGCTGGTGAGAGTGAGTTACTCCTGCCCTGGTACTCACTGCCGTCTGTTAATGCTGCCCTTAGAGGTCTAACTCCAACCCACAGCCAGGATTTGCTTACGTGTCCATCTTCTCCACTGCATCCTGTGAGCCCTTGGAAGGATGACACAGTAATTATTCATCTTTGTTTCCTAGCAACGAGCATGGTGCTCAATGTCTAGGAGGTGCTCAGTAAATGCTTGTTGGATGAATGAGTGAATGAATGAATAAGCGGTGAGTGACGGACCTCGAGAACCTTCTTATACTTCTGTAAAGACTGCTACTATTTTCCTAGGCAATAGAGGTCCATGCCGAGGAATCAGCTCGCGTGCCTTCTCGTTATCTCTTCCTGTTTACGTGGTCCATCAACACTTGCAATTCTTTTTACACCAGACACTCCCTGCTGTGCACAGTGTCTTCCCTTGCCCTTGGGAGAAGGGGATCACTGGGCACAGCCTGGAAATACGGGCTGATGAAACAAACAGCGATGACCTTCCCGTGGTGTTTTTACCTACGTGTTTATATTAACGGGCTGTTTCTAGCTGAGTCTTTTCAGTAACCACCTCCCGAGTGAAGAGACAAACTCACGCCAACATGTTCCTGAGCTTCCTTCCCTTGCGTTGCTTATTAGCGGTTCGTGACAGGGAGGGTTCTTAAGCCCCCAGCTTTTAATCCCCTTAAGCCAGGGGTCCCCAACCCCCGGGGCACGGACCGGCATCAGTCCGTGGCCTGTGCGGAACCGGGCCACACAGCCGGACGTGGGCGGAGGGCAAGCGAGCGAAGCTTCATCTGTATTTGCAGTCGCTCCCCATCGCTCGCATTACCGCCTGAGCTCCGCCTCGTGTCACATCAGCGGCGGCATTAGATTCTCACAGGAGCGCGAACCCTGCCGTGAACCGCGCATGCGAGGGGTCTAGGCTGCGCGCTTCTTGTGAGAATCTAATGCCCGATGACCTGAGGTGGAGCTGAGGCGGTGACGCTGGCGCTGGGGAGCGGCTGCAAATCCAGACGATCGTTAGCAGAGAGGTCTGACTGCACAGAGACCATCATAATTCAATCGCTTGCAGACTCATATCAAAACCCTATCAGTGGGCTGGCAAGTGAGAACAAGCTCAGGGCTCCCGCTGATTCTGCATTATGCTGAGCTGTATAATGATTTCATTATATATTACGGTGTAACAATAATAGAAATAAAGTGCACAGTAAAGGTAATGCCCGGGAATCATCCCAAAACCACCCCCCACCCCGGTCCGTGGGAAAACTGTCTTCCAAGAAACCAGTCCCTGGTGCCGAAAAAGTTGGCGACTGCTGCCTTAAGCAGACTATATTATAAAATTTCTAAATTTACTAAATTATAGAAAGTTTCAAAAAAAAAGCTATGGTTATTTTCATCGGAATTAGACTTTGCTAACTGACTGGTTTTACAACCCACTTTCTTCGAACCCTCCTGTGGGCGTGACAGCGCTGAGAAGTGCTGTGTGGACGGACGTGTTAGAACCTCCCGGCCCCCTCTCGCTCCCCACCACTAAGCACGGTGATTTCCATTCACGCATTGTAGCCGTCTGCCTCTTTTCATGTTTGTTTGTGTTTACAGCTGGTGACAATAAGTTTGTGTTTACGAAACAAGATAACCTCTAAACATCTGCTGTGGGACGGACGCCACACAAAATTGTGGGACCTCGGAAAAGAGTCAAAAATGTCCGTGGTTTCACGGGGACTGCCGTCCAGGGAGCAAGTTAAAGAAACAAGTAGAGGGGCACATGCAAGGCATTATGGGAGTGAGGAGGGGAGGTGCCCGTGGCTCCCAGTTCTGCCTGGGGTAGGGGTGAGGGGTGAGGTAGCGGAGAGCCTTCATAGAGAAGGTTAAGTTTGAGTTGAACCTGAAACATAAATGGTAATCCATCCAGCAGACAAGAAGAGAAGGAAATTGACAGATTGCCGTGGTGCGTACAAAGGCTCAGGAGTATGGGAAACTTGGTGAATTTGGGGAAGTCCAAATGGTTTTGAAATGGTTGGAAAGCAGGCCAACTTGATCTCCAAACACCCCAGCTCAGTATCAGCCCTGAGCACAGGGGGTGGGTAGGGAGCACATGGCGTCTGGAAAAATAAGTTAGGGTCAGATCACAAAGGGTCTCGAGTGCCATACCAAGGATCTGGATGTTACCGTGTGTGACGGGGTGCGTGCGCGTGTGCGTGTGTCACGGGAAGGTAGATATATTTACCGAAGAATTTAAATAACTGAATAACAAGTTGTGTTCCATCAAGAGCTTTTCCACCAATCATGGCCAGTCCACTCTTTCCCACCTGCTATATTATTTTCTTCTTTAAGCAGATTGTCCTGGAATGTCCTTTCTGGATGCCATCTTGTTGAGTGTAATCCACTCCTCTTTGTTATTTTAACCTAAGCCCAGGTAATCAAGGCCAGGATTTTAGTTGCCTCTGGCATCAGGCAGCACAGGGCTGATAGTTGCATATTTTAAAAGGAGCCTGGCTGGCTGGGGATTGAGAGGAGAAAACCCAGTGGGGTCTGTGCCTATGAGGGTTTCCAGTCTTCATGCTTTCAGCTCGGTATTTCTGGGGCACTTTACAGCAGGCTTTGTAAAGATTTAGTTGAAAATCAACTTATGAATTCCTCCCTAATTGGCTTGGCCAGGTTTAATCTGTTATTGGTCGAGCCAAGCTGGCTTGTATTATGCAGCACAGTGAGGTTTCCGGCCTTGCTCTTAGCCTCTTGGAGGCTGGCTATTTTTAGAAGCCCGTCTTGGTGTTGGTGAGGCTGGTATCACTGTGTCCTCTGAAGTGACCTCGGAAGGACGCCCATCTGATGCAGCATTTAGACCTTTGATCAAAAAAAGCAGGTCTTGGAGTTGACATTTGTATGCCAGAGGTTTATGGTTTTATGTTTTTTTTCTCCCCAAGATGAAACAAAGCTTCCTCTTTGTTTCTGCCTCTTTGGGTAGATTCCTGGAAATAGGCAGTGTACCCAGTCCAAGCAGGCAACACCTGCAGCAATGGGACGTCTTCAGGGGGTGGTTTCTCTTGGCCCAGGATACCCTAAAGTAACATCAGAAGAGGCACGGGACTGTGGCCATCGCTGGCCTTTGCTGAGTCCACGCTCTTAAGGTGGTCTGGTGCTGAACACACAGACGTGCCTGGAAGGGGAAAGACAGGAGACATGTTATGATGTTGGGATCACTTATGGGCACTATTAGCGTCGAGTCACCACTGGAAGTCGTGTGGACAGAGAGGGACCCTGTGATGGAGAGTCTGTGAAGGTGAAGAAGCAAACCATCAGGGCAGCCTCAGAGGAGAGCGTTCATATCTGCCTTTGGAATTCGTGTGAAGGGAAGCTGAGGAAGTGGAGAGTCCTGTTTTTTCCTACGATCCTGGAAGGACGTTGGATTTCTGAGTGCCGTTTGCATGAGTGTGGAGAGGTCATGCCGTATCTATTTGTAGTCACTCGGAGGTAACTTGCCCCTTCCCTGCCCCATCAGTCCCCTTGCTAAGTCCTCATGGGGGCTTTGGAGAGTTTCAGCAGTTCTGCTGGAGGAAGTCGCTTATAAGAAGAACATTTGCTCTGTAGACCTGAGCTCATCAGAATCAAGAAGACCAACTTAGAACTCCAGAAATAAAGATATGTTCATCTATATACTTAAATACAGACATGCATTTTACAGGTTTCACAAAACTAGTCTAACATCTGTTTTGCTTTCCTTGTTAATTCCATCCCCCTTCACCCCCGATTGCCCTCACCTCACCCCACCCCTGACTCAGCAAAGCCTCCTTTAAGAGACGTGATAGACCCTGCATTTTGAACCGGCTCCCACGGCTTGTTTGGGAAGATTTCTTCTCCCCTTCGGCCAGCTAGCTAGCCAGGCGGTCTTTCCGAGGACCCGGCCTTGACAAATCTGTGACTTCTGGTACACCTTGTCACCCACTGGCAGCTGCTGGCCTCGTAGGGCCTGCTGAGAATCCACTGGGCATCCGGGACCGTGGCTGTGATAGAGCTGGGTTAGCAGGAGCCTTAGCCCTCGACCTTGGGCCAAATCAAAAGCAGTTGTGCTGGGTGAAGTTCTACGCATATGCTCTGTGTCTTGAACCTTCTGCTGTGGTTAAGCTTATCCCCCTGTGAACACTTTTTATTTCATTTCATTAATTTATTTTAAGTTTGGATCCTGGTCTTTCATTCTTTACTTGGATATCCTAGAATCTTGACATGTGTCCAAGCGAATAAGAATTACAGCATCACAGCAAACCAGACCTGAAGGGAATTTAAACCGGTCTCTTCAACTTAAAGATGAGGATATGCTGAAGCCCAGTGAAACAGAGAGAATTGCCCAGGGCCCTCGGGCCCGTGAGAAACATCCGGGGCTCGACGTCAGGCCTCCTGACTCTCCTTCGGGGTCTGCACCTTAAACGCGTGTCTGAGGGGGTCCCTATGCAGCATACATTGCAGCCATCTGCACTCCGAGTAACAGTACACACACCAGGTAACATTATCGAACTGTTATTAAGTGGCAGACATCGTTTTGAGCACCTTATGTATGCAATATCATTTACCCTTTTGTCAACCTATTTGGCGGGTACTGTTATTATCCTCAGGTTATAACTGGAGTGACTAAGATGCGGAGAAGTTAAATAACTTGCCTTAATAAGTAGGGAAGTCCTATTAGACTGACTTTCCTGAGACTCAGGTCTGACTTTGCATCAGCAAATCTGTACTGAGCCCCTACAGGGGGCGGAGCCCGGCCTCTCGAGCGGGAAATGAAGGCATGTGGGTAGATGGATCACAGCGGGGCACGATGGCGGCTGTAACAGAGGGTGGGGAAGGCGTGGAGGGGGTGACAGGCTTCACCAGGAGAGGGCGTTTGACTGTTCTTGGGGATGCATAGGAGTTTGCTAGCTCCTTCCCTTGTGTGCCGTTGAAGGGAAGGAGCTAACATGTCTGGGGAGAAGTCCGGAGGGTGAGAAGCTCAGAGCGCGGGAAGGCAGAGCGTGACGGTTGTGAGGAGATTCTGGGAGGCGGGGCTAGAGAGGCAGCTTGGGTGCAGATGGTCCAGTCCCTGTGTCCCAGGATAAGGAATCTGGATTCCATCCAGTAAACAGAGGGGAGCCAGCTGAAATGCTTGTGAGTAGGGTAAGTGGTGGGACCGGATTACTGGGCGCTTGGGGCTGAACAGATGTAGAAGTGTGGGCAGATGGGTTGCAAGGAAACCAGGGAGGAGGTGGTTGGAGTTGTCCGGGTAGAAACGATGGGGGCCTGGACTCCTTACGCCGTCTGATTGGCACAGGCCGCCTCCACTCCTCTGCCCGCGCTGCTTCCGGGGCTTGGATGCAGTCTGTAGCGCGCTCTACCTGCAGTGACAGGCCCGTCCTTCAAGTCTAAGCTTAGGCGTCCTTCTGGAGACTCCCCTTCGTCCCCACGCTGAGCAGGCTTGAGCTCTCTCCTGCGGTCTCCTCTTTGTCCGGTACGTCCTCCCTTCTCTCTTGGCACACGTGAAGTCTCCTTGCACATCTTTGTACATTCCTCTCTCTTGAAAGCTCCTTGAAGGCGGGTCCTTGAAGGCAGGTCTTTGAAGGCGGGTCCAGACCTTTGAAGGCGGGTGCAGACCTTTGAAGGCGGGTCCAGACCTTTGCCTCCTTAAAGACTTTGCACAGTGCCTGACATTCAGGGAGCTCTCGGTACATGTGTGATGAATGAATCCACCTTCTAAATAAAGGCAGCGACTGTGGACAGGGGAAGGAGAGGCCAACTTTGGGAGATGGTTTTTAAGTTACATCAGGGCTTGGCAAACAAATCCAGCCCACTTTATTTACTGCTTTTGTAAATAAAGTTTTATTGGAACCCAACCAA
>NC_041219.1:57421124-57447020 GCF_002837175.3 Physeter macrocephalus | reverse complement strand
CCCCCCCAGTACTTCCTCCAGGCCCCCTGGTCTTCATGGTCATCCTGGAAGTAAATAAAAGAGTGATGCTTGTCACAGCAGGGCACCTGGAGACCCTGTAATCGGTAGGCATCCGGGCTGTACCGCGTGGAAAACGTTGAAATATGTCTGCGTAAAAGCACCAGTTCCTGCACGCCTCATCCTGGACGTCTCATCGGTTCCTGCTTGCCTCTGCCGTCTACTCACCCAGAGATTCCCCTTCAGCAGCTTAGACTCCTTGGATTTGCTCAGAGCCTCTGAGTGAAGGTTGCCCTCTCTTGTCTCAAGGCTCTTAAGCCACAGCCGGCGGCCAACGTAAACAAACCCAAGAGCAATTGGCTGAGTTCACACCAAAGGAAACAAGCTGGGTAGCTGCCTACCCTTGCCTTGATTCCAGAACATAAGCTAGATTCAAGATGGGAAAAGCTTTGGCGTCTGTCACATTGGCTTCTCTGTGGAAATCTCATCAAAAACTTTTGGACCTTCCAGATTTCCTGACAAGTCTGTAGCAAAGGCAAAGAGGTGCATGTCTCCAGTTCCCTAGGTACCCCCTTCTTCCCCCTCCCCACCTCCCCCAATCCTAGTCTCTTCCTGAAGGAGAGGTGATTATCATTTCTAACCTGATCCCGAGGGACTATATTAATCACAGCCAACCCTTTTCCACGTCCCCAAAGCCCTGGAGATCCTCTGCCTTTATTATGTTCTGGTGAATATACTCTGAGCCATTTTGGGGGCCTTTCCAGTTGGCTCAGAGTGTGGGGTCTAAGACCCGTCTGCACTAAGGTAGCTTATGTTTTCTCAACAACATTATGATGGGCTTAAGCACCAAGAAGCCCATGTTCGTGAACACCTGCTACCTTCTCCCTGCGACACATCTTTTCCAGGAGAGAGGGAACAGTGCTGTTTTCCCTGCCTACATTTAATTCAAGTCCATCCCCTCTCTCCCTCCTGCTGAGAAAGGACTCCAAGATGCAAAAACGTACCAAACTCTGGTCCCGATGGTGGTGACGTGACCCAGAGCCACACTGACAATCCCTGTGGCTTGCGGGTCCCTCCGGGGGTCACCTCACTCATCCCACCGGCTCCCGGCCAGGAACCATATCAAACCCATCCCAGACTGTACGCCAAAGACCAAATGGGCAAATGAGCCCGGGGCCTGGATCAGTCAGTCGGAGAGGACAGGAAACCATGTTCCGGGAAAAAGAGAGAATGGCAACTGGGGCAGTCATGCAGACCAGCCTTCCGATGCCATATTGCCCGTGGCCAGGGGTGGCCGGCCACAGGCCAGTATCTTTGCAGCCTAGGTCACCATTGATTGGTGTCCGGAACATGCAAGAGGGGTCAATGGACTAATTAAGGAGGAATTAAATGTGGAATTTATCTAGTTCAAAGTTGCTTTGAGGGAGTGGAATTGCACAGCCACCGGGAAGGATGCCCCAGTGGCCTGGGGTGGCTTTGGTGGGAATTTTGAGGAGTGGGTTCCCGGGGTTGGGGGGCAGCCCCACAGCTTCCATCTTTTCTCACCCGAGGCCTCTGTGCTTGAGGTTCCTTTGCCTGAGGTTCTCATATCATTAGTTCCCTCTCTTTGAGTCTCTGCTCAAATATTACTTCCTCAGAGTGGCCTTCCCTCACCATCTTCCAGGGGTGCCTCTGGACTTGGGGCGGGCACACCCATGTGGTGTGTCTGCTGTTGGGAGGACAGACCCAGGAAAGGACACACCCAGCTCTGGGAATGGCCTTGGGCCACTTGGTCAGAAAACCCTAGGGTCCCAACATCTGCAAGGTGGTCTAGAAGGGTGTGCTCCTCACTGAAGGGGGAGGGGTGAGGCTGGGAGACCACGGAGCAGACCCAAGTCTCCTCCTGACAGATGGAGAGGATGGCACTGCTTCTCTCCTCAAGGCCACAGAGCTGCAAGATGGCCTCTGCTCCAGCCATCACTTCGTTCTAGGGAAAAAAGAGGGAGGGGAGGTAACAAAGACTCAGCAAAATAGCCTTCCTGTATCTGCAGTGTGCCCATCGCTGCCTGGGACTTACTCACGTGCCACCCTATTTGAAGGGGAGCCTGGGAGATGGGGTTTTCTTTGCTGGCACATTGCCCACCTCCCACCGGAGTCAGGGTTCCCCTGGTCATGGAAAAGAGGAAAGTATTTCTGCACAGGTGATTAGTACTCTCTGCCCTGCCCTTCCACATGCTCCTCCTGGGCCTTTGAATAAGGAAGGAGAAGGTCTAGTGGGAAGCTGAGAGTGACCCATGGACCCTCATCCAGGTCTTCCCCCCTCCCTCTCTCCTTCCCTTCCTCTCCCCTCTCCTCCGTTTCTATGGTGTGAGGTCGGGCGGGTATGGCTGAGGATAGCTCTGTGTTGACATCATCCCAGTTTTGTGACTGCAGAAGGAAGCAGGAGTCACTTTCCTGGCGTTTATACATGAAACCAGGGGAAAACTCTGGTTGGGTGACAAGCCTGTCCCTGGGCCACTGCCAGACATCACAGGCATGATTTTCTATATTAGTCACGTCTGGTCACAGGGGGATTCAATCTGGCCCACAGGAAGCTGGCATGTGGTCCCCAAGCTTTGCCGTTTCTTCCAGGTGGCCTGAGGGTCCTCACGTAAGCTTGGCTCCTGGTGGCCGCTCCTGACAGCCCCGAGTTCCACAGGCAGAGGTGCAGCACGGCCCTCTGCAACCCCAGCCCATGACCCCACGTGCTCAGAAATGAGATGTGTCTCATCTAGAAGATGAGGAGGTGGTTCCAGATTGACTTTTCAGGTGCCTTCTGACATTCACAACCTGTGGCTTCAGGATGCTGAAATCTTGGGGAGAGTAGATTACAATGATCCCAGGTATTAGTTTGGAATATTCTTAGTATAAAGCCCCTTGCTGGCAAGCCTGATCACTGCATCCTGGAAGCTGCCCTCCAGGCTTCTCTGGAGCCAGTGGTGGCAGAAAGTCATCATCTCCATTTTATAGATGAGGTGCAGAGACTTACTTCGTTCTAGTAGGGGGGAACTTGGCCCCCTAGGCCAGCACGTCCAGTGTTTTCTCCTCTCCAGCACATGGGCTCATGCTTTAGCCAGGTGGCTACAGCATCCAGCAAAGGGCTCTTGCTGACTAGCTGAGATCCCTGGAGAAGGGGGTCAGCCCTCTCCCCAGCCTCAGAGACCACCCATCCTGGGGCCAGCTGGTTTCCTCTGACACTTAAGATTGGGTGTAGCATGAGGGCGCTTTCCTCAGATCTCTCCCATTTACACACACACACACACACACACACACACACACGAGGTCATGCCGTGGGGCTCATAAATCCCTTCTTCCCAATGTTCTCTCATGTTCTTTCCTGGGTTGTACTTGTGATGACAAGAGGGAGATAAAGGGAGTGGGTTGGAGATAAAATTACCTTCTAATCTTGTTGTCTGTGCTGCCTGAATGTGTCAGAAGAGTTCCACTTTTGTTGAGTTCCCTGCTGATGCAGGCATGTAGGGGATCATTGGTCCAGGGGATATTTTTTCATGAGTGTTAGAATCCCATCTTGCTAACCTATTAGTTGACAAGTCTGCACTGAGCATCTGCTCTGTGCGTGGTTTGGAACAAAGTGTTAAGGAGGTTCAGAGGCATGAAGGTACTGGAATTTAGATGGGCAATTAGACAGATGCATTTGAGAAGGCAACATTATCAGGAAGCAGCACCAAGTGCTAAATTTGTGAACAAGAAAAATGTTGGTGGGCAAGGAAAGGTTAGCTGTTGAGGTGCCGTTTGAACTGAGCCAAGGAGGGTGACTGGATTTTCTACAGATGGAAAAGTGGTGGGAAGTTTCCAGTTGCCCATCCAGCTAGCTGGGCCAGGTGGGGCCGTAACTGTGGAGGTAGAGAGGGAGCTGTCGATAGACAATGAGTAAGATATGAATTAGGCCTTGGTGCTTTGTAAAACTCTAGAAAGCTCCGAGAAAGGTCTATGAATCGATCAACCGATCAGTCGGCATTTACAGAGTTCCCACCATGTGCTAGTTGCTGGTGGTTCAGAAATGTGTAAGACGTGGTCTGGGCTCTGATAGGAAAAATAAGAGGAGTTGGAGAGGACATTTGACGTAATGAAGCGAATCTGGATAAATCAAATGGGAAGCCATGAGTCTTGGTGTAGAAATGTCTGTGGTAGACCAAGCCATGCTCTCCCCGCCCCCGGACCCCACTTGCGTCAGGTGTGGCTAGATAACAAATTTTCCTTAGTGGATTAATGTGAGTGACTCCCAGGTCAAGGTTTTAAAAGGAGGGTGTGCCTTCTCCACTTGGATGTAGAGCCACAAGTAGAAGGAGGCTGAGCCCCTGAGTTGGAGTCCTGCTGTGACCAGGAGTGCCTTCGCTGGACTGTTACGAGATTCAGAGATATGCTTCTATTGTGTCCAGCTACTGAAGTCTTAGGGGTGATTTATTAGAGCAGCTAGTACTTTCTTAGCTCTTTCATTACACAGCCCCTGCAAGGAGATCAGATAATCCCTTCGCAGCATTTTCTGGGACCCTGTTCTAGGGCTGAGGACACACAAATGGGCTTACATGACCAGTGTGTGGAGAATCGGAGCTTAGGTTGAAGTGACTGCATCTGTCTCTCAGGGCGTTCTGACTCTTCCCTGCTCCCTCCCATGCGCCCGGGGGGAACGTATGCTCCTGCCCATCTCTTCCCCCTTAGCGCTCAGGATAACCCAGACAGATCACGTGTTCCTCCTCCTGTTTCCCAAAGACCTGCTCATGGGATAGTCTGGTCGATTACAGAAGGAGAGTCTCTAATCTTTTATTTTCTGCCAGTTGACTATTAGAAGATCCTTGATCATGTATAAATTTACTACCGGCTCGTAAATACATTGAATACAGTTTCATAATTTAAGATGCTACTTGCACTATGCAGCTTTCCAAAACGATTTGCGCCATCTCCCAAAAAAGGCATAATGAATGAATGATGATGATTAATTATGACTAATTATTCTTAATTAATGAACCAGAAGTAGACCACAAGGAGAAGGGAAATAAAGGATGTGAGTGAGTGAGTAGAGGGTGAGTACGCTCAGGCTTGAAGGGCCATCCCTACCCCACAGGCAGAGGGTCTGCGGGCCTCTGCAGGAATTGTTACGTGAGCTAGGAGGGAGAGGGTCAAACTCTCTCTATTTCTATTGTGTTGTTAGAAATACCCTTTGTATATACTCCAAACCTGCTCTGCAATTGCTTAGGTGAAAAGCCTTTCCTTCTCTCAACCCTCGAGTGCCTTTCTCAGTCCAAAGAGTCCGTCTTTTATCCAAATGCCGGGCGAAGACTGAAAGGCCACCC
Source organism: Physeter macrocephalus (assembly GCF_002837175.3). Taxonomy (NCBI): domain Eukaryota; kingdom Metazoa; phylum Chordata; class Mammalia; order Artiodactyla; family Physeteridae; genus Physeter; species Physeter macrocephalus. Next base: position 57,441,693 of record NC_041219.1, on the reverse strand, counting down.
ACAGCCTTTCTCATCTCTGCTGATGGAAACTCCATCTTCCCAGTTGCTCAGATCAAAAACTTTGGCGTCGTCCTTACCTCCGCTCTTTCTTTCATGATCCACATTTGCACCATCAGCAAACACTGTCAGCTCCACTTTCCAGAACCTGCTCGCTTCTTGCCAGCTCCGCCGCTTCTAAACCGCTGTCACCTCTGCAGGATTATGACAACAGCCTCCCAGGCTCCCTGCTTTGGTGCATTCTCCGCCTCGCAGCTGGGTCAGGCATTTAAACCTGGAAACTGTCCACGCCTTCCCTCTGCTCAGAACTTCCAAGGGGCCTCCCTTCTTGTTCAAAGTGAAGAACAAAGTCCTCACCACTCGATCTGGAACCTGCTTCCTCTCTGACTTTGTCTGCTGCATAGGGTGATATTCAGAATGTTAAATAGCACAAAAGATACCACGTGGGCCCTAACTAACCTGAACAGGTGCCCACCACAGGGCTGGAAGAAGGACCACAAGGTGTCCTGCTCTGACAGCCCCCATAGCGGCTGGCTATGGGCATTCCAAGGGGGAGGGCTTTGTAACTAGGGTCGTGGTGGGTGGTATTTAAGAGTTTGGAAAAGTGGCCATTTAACCAACCAGTTTGGAAGGTTTTCAATATTTGAATGATCAGGACTCCTATATATAGGTGCACGTTGGCTGAATATCAGCCTTGCTGCTCCCATTTTCTTCTCTTCGCCCCGCTCCTGCCCCACTGGCCTCCTTCCTGCCATGTGCCAAGCATCTGTGTATGGGATGCTCTTCTCCACGTGTCTCTCCCCTCAGTCCAGCGGACCTCTGCTCACATTTCATCTTCTCAGAGAAGTCCCGGCCCCTCCATCTCCCTGGTCAGTATCGTTCTCCAGAGTTTTCTCAACAACCTGATCTGCCCTCTATCTACTTGCTTATTTTTTATTTTCTGTCTTCTGCACTGGAATGTGGATTTCTGGAGGGAAGGAGCTTTGTCTCTCTGCTGCAGCTCTAGTGCCTGCTCCATAGGAGGTACTCAATAAAGTTGTTGAAGAATGAATAACAGACCACTCTGTCATTAAATAAAACTAATCATTAGTACCAACTGTCCCTCTTGCTAGGTAGGCTAAAGCTCGGAACAAGGAAGAACTGCTTGAGAGTTGGAGCTGCCCACAGGTGGCATATGAGCAGTCTCGAAGAGATGGTGTGCTCACAGTTTTGGGAATCTGTGCATTAAGTTGGGGACTCGGGCTCCACCCATCTGGGCTTCCAGTGATGCAGCTTAAACTCTCAGGGCCTCTGTGGCCACATCTGCAAGATGGGGTAATAACCCCCGTCAAAGGGTTGCGGTGACAGGGTGTGCTAAGTCCGTATCATAATGTTGCACACGTATTAGTTGTAGACAGTTTGTTCCTTTCCTCTTCCTTCTCCAATCCTTGCAAGGGTGTGGCGGTCCTTGGATGGACATATGGCTTCAAAGATGCCAGGGTAGGTGGGGGAAGTGGAGTCAGGCAGGGGCTGGAGACGGGGGTGGGAGCAGGGCTTGGTACCATTGCTCCTGCTGGGATGGCTCCTAGGCCTGCTGAGTTGGAGGACACAGAGACTCCTGTGATGATCTGGGAGAAGTGAAAGGAAGAACCCAGATCATGCACGTTCAAAGCCCAGTCTGGTTCCCTGGCACAACAGGGCAGAACAACCCAGCAGGTAACAGCTTGCCTCCTTGAGTCAAACACAGAGTAACTGGGTTGTTTAGGTATGAACTGATAGGGCGGGGATGGGATTCCAAACACTACATCTTTTCTTTGAATTCAGGTGAACTGTCTCTAAACAAAGGGTTCTTATCCAAGATTCCATGACTCCCAAGGTATGTTTGTATAGAACTCACCCAAGAACTTGGATGGGAAAGATACTTCTTTCTTTTACTAACCTCTGACTGAATTGGAGCACATCCTTCTATTCTGAGTCCAGGAAACAATCCACATTACTGTTAGTGGTACTGGTGACTATGTCACCAACAGAATTCACAGTTTCATGTCACCCTCTAGTTGTGGCAACTGTCACAAAATATCAACATACTCATCATGACTTTGAAACAATGATAGTTTTTAGAACTGTTATTTAATGCATTACTAAAGACATTGTTTATCATATTTTTTCATCATATCTTGGTAACCGTGTTTCAATATCCTTCGTTTCATTTGTAATCCTTTGTGTTTCATTATATTCTTTGTTTTGTGAAAGGTCTACTCTGAGAAGTGTCTATGGATTTCAAGACACTGCCAGAATGATCTATAGCTCAGAACCTTTCTCTAGACCATCTGGAAGAGACAGATGTATGTTGTGCCGTGTCGTGTGTGTGGCTGTCCATGTACCACATTCACACATAGATGTGTTTGTGGTCCTGACTCAGAATCAACCTTCAATCTAATTTCAGAATTTTGATCCTTTCCTTCTGACACAAAAACAGGTTGCCCTGACAGCAGGCCTGGAGAAGAGCTACCTGGTCTTCCCCTCACCATGATGAAGTCACCTGGAGCCATCTCCTCTTGCAGGTGATTGGCTGGGTCACTGGACCCCTTATTCCTGAGCCCCATTTCCCTGCCGTCATCCATCCACCCAGGACCCCACTGGCACTGATGATCTTCCTGAGCTGTCTCCTCTTTCCCCATCTGTTATTCACAGAAGGTTTGAACTTCTTTTTAGGTCCAAAAACTTCATTCTACTAAGAAAAACAGAACACAGTACCCTTAGCTGAGAATTCGTGAATTGTCACATCCCCATATAAAGAGGTGGGGGCTTCAGAAGAGCCCAGGAAACTGCTGACGTCAGCATCCCGGTCCTCTGTTTCCACCCCTACTTCTCCAGTGACATTGGCAAGACTCCTTGGTCTGAAACTACCGGAGGAGTCGCCTTTGCTCTTTCTTCATTTTAATGAGATAGGTTAGGTCAGTGGAGATAGGAAAGAAAGATGGCAGAGTGGCATGTTCAGAATTGACCAAGAACACCCCTAATTTGGAGCTACTGAAGGCTAGGAAGTTCCCTCCCCTGTCTCTGTCTTGAGTGGCTTGACTCTAGAGGCAGGAACGAAGAAATAAAAATACAGACGTGCAATGAGCAGATACTTTCCTTGGCCCTGAGGATGCAACGATGAATAAGAGGATGACTCTCCTTGAACTCTGGAGAGGAAGATGAAATGTAACGAATGAAAAGAGAACAACATAAAAGAGTATATTAATGATAACCTTTTAAGTTACAAATGACAGAAACCTAATTCAAACTAGTTCAAGGAAAAAGTCATTTTTTGGCTTATTCATTAACTTAACAAGTGTGTTAGCTTTCCCTAGATTTTGTTGCAGTAACAGCCAAAATCTCCGCGTCTTATATTTACGGAGGTTTATTTCTTACCCATGTTATATGTCCTCCAGTAGGGTAAGAAGGACCCAGACTTTATTACTGGACCAGATTGAGAGAGCAGTCTTTTTCTTGGTCTTGTGAAAGAGGAACAAAGCAATAGTGAAACCAGGGAAGTCTTCTTCAAGCTTCTGCTCAATAGCAGCATGTATCACTTGAGCTTGCATTGATCAAATACCACAATGGTCAAAATAGTCACATGGTCAAACCTGGTATCCGTGGTCAGGGGACATATTCTCCTCCTACAGGTCAAAGCCTCATGGAGGGACCTGTCAGAAAGGGGCCAGCCCCAAAGGGCAACAATATTTTAGAGAACACTATTGTCTACCACAGTGAACATGTGTCGAGCATCTATTTTGTGCCAGGCACAGTTTTAGGTGCTGGACATACAGCAGTGAAAAATACAAACAAGGCCCCTGCTTTTATGAAGTTAACTAAATTCTTCATGGTGGTGGGGGTTGTGAGATGATGTAAAAAGAGACCGATAAATAAGCAGAAGAATCAGATCATGGTAAGAATCATGAAGAAAATAAAGCAGTTTGATGAGATACAGGGCTTGGTGGCCTACTTTGGCTTGAGCTATCAGAGAAGGTGATATTTCATATCAGATCTAAATGAAAGGAAAGAGTCACGTGAAGACCTTTAGGTCTTTCCTAAAATTCTGGGGGAATGGGGAGAGAGAGTCTGACCCTCTCCCTCCTAGCTCACGTAACAATTCCTGCAAAGGACTCTGAGTGGCCAGACGTGGGTCACATGCTCATCCCCAAACAAACTGGTCAGAGTAAGAATGCGGTCTTATTGGTCAGCATGGGTTGTATGTTTACCCCTCTGAGAGTCCCCCTAGCTTGACAGCCCATCAAAATCACATGGAGTGGGGTGAGGAGCAAATCACAATAAAGAAGGAACTTGGGGCAGGAAATAAAAACAGGTGTCTCCTAGAGGGGGCTGTGACAAATGCTGGCTGGTCTGTCACAGATAAAATGACTGTGATTCCCGACCAGGAGACCTGGATGCCAGCCACTGCTCTGACAGGAATTAGCATGGACCCTGGTCTCAGTTTCCTTACATGGAAAGTCTTGCATTAGACACTTAGTTCCCTTCCACTACATGACTGTGAGTTTGAAATACTCCCGCCTACCCTGATTCCACTAGGATGTTTTGGTTACACGTTACAACCTTGACTCAAAAATTTTAAGCAATGATGGCATTTATTTATCATGTGAGAAGTCACAGCAGGGCCAGCTCTGTCAGTCAGGTACAGAAACTATTATTTCATTCATACAAGTGTGAAAGCATGGAGAATTGAATGATTTACTCTGTAGGGACACATATATATGTGAAAACAAGGAAAAGTGAAGAAATATTAGACAACATTTTAGATTACCTTTGGGCGTTAAAGGAGCATAATGGATCGGGGTGGCTAATGTTCTACTGGTTGAGCTGAGTAGTGGCTTCATGAGTATATTTATTGATTTTGACACCATTTTCTTTGTGTTAGAAATATCCTTTGTATATACTCCAAATATAAAAATAAAGGTATGGAAATATATATCTCAAGCAAATATATATAAAAAACATAGCTAGGGTGTCAGTTTTTTTCAGACAAAATGGATTTTGAGGTGAACTTCAGCCAAAGGAACAAAGAGAGATTATATTCTATATCAGTAAAATGAAAAGAAAAAGATAATACAATGATCACTAACATATATGCACCTAATAATAAAGCATGGAAATATATGTTAAAAAAACTGAGACGTAACTATTGACTAGATAAATCGTTTATTGTAGTTGGTAATTTTAACACATTCCTCCATGAAACTAACCAATCAAACTGACAAAAAAAGTTTAAAAAGAGAAAGATATGGTAGATTTGAATTATACAACTATGCAATTAATAAACCTGAGCTAATACATATGTATTTCACACCTAATAAATACAGAATTCATATCTTTTCAAAAACACTTGGAACATTCACAAAAGTCAGTATTAAACTTGAGTGACAAAGGAAGCCTCAATAAATTCCAAAGAACCCACATTGCACAAACTACATTCTGACCAGAATGCTGTAAGATTAGGACTCGATAACAAAAGGATAGTTTTTAAAAATCCTATATGCTTGGAAACTAAAAAGCACACTACCAATAACTCTGGTTAAAGAGGAAATCACAGGGAAAATTATGAAGTACTTAAAACCAAACAAAACGAAAGTACCATATGTCAAACTATGTGGGACACAATTTCTTTGAGAGAAATTTATAGCTTTAAACACATTTATCACAAAGCAAGAAAGAACAAAAACAAATGAGCTAAGCTTTCAACTCAAGAAGTCAGAAAAATAGCAATTGTGTAAACCCAAAGGACTGAGAAGGAAATAGAACATTAAAATGAGGGCAGAAATCAACAAAACGATGAGCTAAAAAAAAGTAGAAAAATTAACCAAACTAAAAGCTGGTTTTGTGAAAAACTTCTTATGTTTCTGAAAAGACATCAAAATTTTAAGAAAGGAGACAAGGGAATTCCCTGGCAGTCCAACGCCAATTCTGTTGGTGCTTTCCCTGCCAGGCGGGGTTCGATCCCTGGTTGGGGAACTAAGATCCCGCAAGGCACACAGCACGGCCAAAAAAAGAAGAAAGAAAGATACAAATTTTAAAATAGAGAATGAATGAAAAAATAACTTTAGACACAACTGAGATTTTAAAACAATAAAAGAAGTACCATGAAAGGTTTCAGAAAAATATTTGAAAAATGTAGGTATAATGAATGAAATTCTGAAAAAAGCAAAACCAGAAGAAAAAAATCAGAAAAATTGAATGAATCGATTGTTCTTTTAAATGTTTAAATATCTAATGCTCTCCCCCAAATTCACACATGTGCCAACAAAGCCTCAAACTCAAAAAGTTTTATAGGAGAGTGCTATTAAGCTCTGAAGCTGTATATAAAATCAGTTATGCATACTGTTTCAGAAAAATCAGTTATGCATACTATTTCAGAGAGAGAGAGAGAGAGAGAGAGAGAAACTGTTTAACTTTTTATGAGACTGCTATAACCTTGATTACAAAGCCAGCAAATGACCATTCAAAAGACTCATTTCATTTCTGGACATATATATGACTATTCAAACAAGGAAAAAGAAGTGTTTGTTAACTGGATCCAACTGTGTATTTAAAATAATACATCATGATCAATGTGAATATTTTCAAGAAGGAGTAACAATCTAAAAATTCTTTCAAAGTAATTCACTGAAATAAAGGACTAAAGGAGAATAAAATGATATGATTATCTTGATAAATGTGGAAAGGGCATAAATAAATCTCAACACCTTTTTAGAAAAATAGTAATAATTCTCACAAAACCAGGAATAGAAGTCTTTTTATTTGGTTAAGAATAGATACCAAATTCTCACAGTGAACATTATTCCCAAGAAAGAAATTTAAGACTTATTCTGTTTAAGCTGTGGTTCAGTATAAGAAATGCTCCTTATGACCACTTCTCTTTAATGTAGTACTGGAATACTGGCAATCCAATAAGACAAGAAAAATAAACATTAGAAATAGTGATAGAAAAAGAAGAGATAAATTATATTATTGGCAAATGGTAGAATTATCCACATAGAGAAATCAGTAGAATTATCAGCCTACCTATCAGAACTAACATGAATTCACCAACATTGACAGATGTAAGATCGATTTATAAAAATCAGTAGCATTACATTATTCCTGCAAAAATTTTTATATTATATATATTTTTACATATTAGAAATACGTAAAAATAAACCACTATCAAAATTGCAGTAAAAACTAGAATTAGCTTTAAGATTCATAAGATCTTTATGTAGATAAGTTAAAAACTCAAATAATAAGAAAGCATTGAAATAAATGAAGAAATGTATTTTATTCATGAATGATTAACCTAACTTTGTAAATATGTCAATTCTCTCTAAAATAATCTATAAATTTACTGCAATCCCAGTTTAAATGTCATAAGGATTTTTTTGAGGAACATAAGCTTATTCCAAATGTGTATCAAATAATATAAACCCACAAATAGCTAATTAAATTTTGTGTAAGAAAAATAACTCAGGAGAGTCATTTTACTCAATAGGAAAATATGAAAATACTACAAAACCACAGTAATGTAATAATAAAAGAAATATAGTTTTGGTTCAGAGATAGGCAGAGACCAACACAATAGAATTCAATTCTAAAAAAGACTGATCACATCCATATTGTATATTCTTTTCCTAAATATATAGGTATGAATCACCACAAAATCTTAAAAAAACAATAACAGTGGAGAAAAATAAAATTTATGCCTATCTCACCAAGAGTAAATGTGAACTTTTGAAAGATTAATGATATATATTTGAAAAGTAAAATTATAACACCATAAAAGAAATATATAATATATTCTTTTATTTTTAAAATTTTTAATTAATTTTATTGGCATATAGATGTAGAGTTGCTTTACAATGTTGTGATAATATATTATAGTTTTGGGGTGGGGAAGGATGTATTAAATAACACTTCCAAAGCACAAACTACAAGGAGATAAGAAAAGGCAAATTTGACTTTGTCAGAATTTTTGTTTAATCAAAGGCATCACTGTCAAAGATAATAAACCAGTAACAGACTGGGAGAAGATATTTGAAACAATAAAAAAATAAACATGAGATTAGTATCTAGGTTGTTCAAAAAACACAAATCAGCAACAAAAACATGGGTGCCCAATGGAATAATAGGAAAAAGATATGAATAAGCAATACACAACGGGGAAAACCCAAATGGCCAACGAGTATATGAAGAGATGTTAAACCTCGGTAGAAGTGGTAGTATTAGTAGCCGCAGCAGCAAGTAACACTATTACTAGTAGTAATAGTAGTAGAAGTAATTACTAAACAAATATGCACTGCACCTCATTAGTTCATTTACTCCTCATGATAACCCCATGAGGTAATTATATTATTACTCCCATTTTATAAATGCAAAATCAGGCACAGAGAAGTGTCTTACCCAAGGTCATATAGCTAGTAAGCGATGGAGTGAAGATCTGAACCCACAATCTTACCTACCACAAAACCCAAAACTTTGCTTTCATCAGATTGTCAAGGATGCTGGTGAGGACCAGGGAACAGAAAGCATTGACACTTCATGCACTGCTGGCAGGAGGGTAGACCAGGGCAGAGGTTCTGGGGAGAAATCTGGGAATAGTGAGCAGAAAGTATGCTTTTACCTAATGACTCAAGCCCTGGTCACAGGAGGACGTGAACGGAGTTGGATGGAGACCAGGTCTACATCCCCAGGGGCCTGGACCAATGAAAAGGGTGGGGTACCATGGAACACCAGGCCGTGGTGGTCTGTAGAACCAAGACTTGAAAGGACATACAGCATCCTGGGCAGATCTTAAAAAACAATTTTAAGTTATAAAAAAAAAATAAGAAGAAACAAAGTCCACAGTACACTGCCATTTTTATAGATTATGCATACACTCTTACACAATGTATTTAAAATGTATATGTTCCTATTCAAGGATTTATACCTAACACAGCAGGGGTGGGTCAGAAGACTGGGGCTCAAGGATGAAAAGGAGAAAGATTAATAAAACAAAGCCAAGGAGAGTTTTGCACGTGCACAGCTTGCCCCGGTCCGAGGAGGATGGTTCACGTTGCATGCCCCGTCTCCCAGGCAAGTCCTCGTTTCCAGATGCTGTCTGCCCCCAGAGCGCCAGTCTTTTGGGTTCTGCCTGGTTACTGTGGCCAGAACTCAGATTTGCCTCTGTGAGACCATGGCTTCCCTCTGCTGTGTACTTCCTGGAACGTGGAGTTTTGGCCAATTCCAAGGTCTCATGCCCCGAGGCCGGCATCTGGTGCTCGAAGGCCGGTACAGATACGGAACTCGGTTCCAGCCAGCGCGATGCTTCAGGGGAGCCTCGGTCCTCCTCCCCAGGCTCACCCTACTCCATCCCACCCAGTGTTGAGCTCAGCAGGGCCTCCTACCAGAATGCCTGCCCTGTCACCGCTGCCAGGCTCAGGGGACCACAGTATCCCGACCCGGAACCTCCTTTACCCTTTGCCTCCCCAATACGAAGGGAGACCCCTTCCTGCTCCTTGCCCTCGGTGACACTTCTCCCAGACAGCCCAACCCCGCTCCCATCCCCTGTGCACCCTGTGCCTTGGGCCTTGATGGTGTCAGGGTCAGACTTCCAGGGAGAGCCCAGTGTCCTTTCCCTGTGCTGCAGTTGTGTGGGCTTTCAGCATTTGCGTTTCTTTCTAATGAGGTCACCTCCCATGTATGCATTTAGTATCCCCTGCTAGAAGGATGGTTCTCGAGGGACAAGGCTGCCCCAGCCCCCAATTTCCCAGAAGGGTGTAATGTGGGCCTTGGTATAATGTTAGTTCTGTAGCGATGCACTGGCTCTGAGTCAGGCGTACCTTGGTGTCACACCAAGCCCACCTGACAGGGATGTAGTAGGACCTGATTAGGAAAACCAACACAGCGAAGCGGGTAGAAATAACAACCCCTGCAAGGGACCTTACCGCTTACAAAAGCCCTTTCACATACACTTGCGCTTTTTTTTTTTTTTTTTTTTTTTTTTTTGCGGTACGCGGGCCTCTCACTGTTGTGGCCTCTCCCGTTGCAGAGCACAGGCTCCGGACGCGCAGGCCCAGCGGCCATGGCTCACGGGCCCAGCCGCTCCGCGGCACGTGGGATCTTCCCGGACCGGGGCGCGAACCCGCGTCCCCTGCATCGGCAGGCGGACTCTCAACCACTGCGCCACCAGGGAAGCCCGACACTTTCGCTTTTAACTGTTAAACCTCCACAAAGCCCAGGCCTCCAGAGACACACAGCTGTGGGTGCTGAGGCAGGGTGGAGGTCTCATCTCCTTGCATCCGCCTTCAGGACTCTTCCAGATGAGCCGAGGCCACCTGACTGCTGCCTCTTTCTCATGCGTGGGATCCCAGTGGAGTTGGGCCCAGGCCTCCAGCCAGTCCTGCCGGGCAGACACAGGACTTTTTCAGGGCCACCTCACCGGCGGGGAGGAAGTGACCGACATCAACAGTGCTTTCCCCAAATGGCCTTTCTCCTAATCAACCACGGGAGCCCCCCCTTGGGCTGCAGGAGATGCTGACCCGGACACCCAAGTGCTCAGGGCCACACGGAAGCAGCTTCAGCTGTAAATGCCCCAGACCAGGTTTAGACATCACTGAAGGCTGGGTAGCAGCAGGAAGCCGGTCTGGGCCCTGACTCCATCCTGGTCTCGCTGGCTCTCTCCTCGCACACACAGGACAGAATGAACGCGTTTCCTGTGGCTTCTCCCTCGATGGCCCCTCCCATGTCCCCCAACTAGTGCCTCTCTCTCCTTTGGGACGTAGCAGGACTGGCGGGTGAGCTCTTGATGGAAATCGGGGTGTCTGCCTTCTCGGCCCCATCATCCCTCCCTGCTATCAGTTCAATGAGAGACAGTAGGAAGCCCAGCTCTGGGGCAGGGCCGGGTCCTAGTAAACAGCTGTATTCGTTTCCTGTGGCTTCTGTAACAAATCACCACAACCTCGGTAGCTTCCAACAACAGAATTTTTTTTCTCTCACGGTGCTGGGTCCGGGAGTCTGAAGCCGGTTTCACGGGGCCAAAATCCGGAGGCTCCGGGGGAGGATGTGTCCGTGTCTCTCGCAGGGCCGGGTGCTCTGCGGCTGCAGCACGCCAGTCCTCAAGGGCAGCGTCTTCCCATCTGCTCACCTTCACGTGGCCTTCTCTGCGTGTCGACAAGTCTCTCTCTGCCTTCCTCTTATGAGGGTACGTGTGATTGCATTTAGGACCCTTCCAGATAGTCCAGAAGAAATTCCCCATCTCAAAATCCTTAATTTGATCACATCTGCAAAGACGGCCCCCGCTGCCCCTGTGTAAGGTAGTATGCATAGGTTCCAGATACTAGGATGTGGGTGTCTTTTACGGGTGTGGAGGGGAATTTTCAGCCTTGTGCAACCACTAACTCCTCATGTCGGTTGAGAGGTTCGCTTCCCCTCTCTGGCCTCAGTTTCCCCATTTGTGAAGCGGAGGGCCTGGGTCACGTGGCCTCTGGGGCTCTTCGCTCACCTCCCCCCTTAAGCCTGTCCCCTGGGTGGCCTTTCCCGGGTCCTCCTGCCTTTCCCCTTGGCCCCCGGAGGCCGCGTCTGCGGGTGAGGGCACCTCCTCCTCCCCAGCAGGGCTGAGTTTCGATGGCCCGAGCTGCCGGGCGGTGACTGAAAGCCCTGAGCAGCCCGTGCTCTCACCTGGTTCCTGTCAGACCTGTCAGCTGCCCCGCAAAGGCACCTGCCACCAAGCTCAGGAGCTTTGCTCAAGGGGGCCGCCCGGCCCAGGACAGTGAGAAGGAGACGAGGGCAGGGGTGGGAAGGCAGATGGGCAGGACCCTTTCCCCTCAGCCCCGCGCCTAAGGCAGCTCTGCTTGGGGGCCTCCGTCAAGTCCCTCTTGGCAGCCTGGGTCCCCCCAGGAGCACTGGGAGGGGGCCGAAACCCTCCCCCGCCGGCCCCTCTCCGCCACCCCAGCTGCACGGCTCCCCGTCGTAAGTGCATATGACCTCACGTCTGGCGGCCTGGCATTCTGGAGCCTGTCCAAGGAGCCCAGGCGGGTGGCACCCCAGGGCCTCAGCTTGGAGCAGCTGCCACCCGGGCAGCGCTGTCAGCCCCGTGCTCTGGGATTTTAAAGCTGGCTGCGCGCCCTGGGCTCGGCTCCCTCTCTGCTCCTGCGATGTCGCTTAGGGTCTCCTGTGCCGTGAGGTGACCTTGCGCCAGCTCCCGCCAGCGTCCCTGGGCCTCTTTTCTCCTCCCACCTTGGATCCCAGAACCCTTAGCACCATCAGCCGTTATCTAACCACAGCTGTGTACACACTCCATCCAACTTACTGCTCAAAAGAAAACCCAATAGGTGTGCGTTACTCCTGCCGTTTTTACAGGTGAGGGATAGGGGCTCAGGTAAGTCATGGATTGGCCTGTGGTCACCAGCTTGTCACGTGGCAGCCTGGGATCTGAGAGTCACTTGGCCTCTCCCCCACCTCCTCCTCTGAGCCGGTCCACACGCGGTCCTGCCCCAGCCTGACACACCTGCCTCACCCTCTTTGCCAGACACGTCCTTCTGCACCTTTCAAGCCTTGCTCACCTCTCACCAGCATCTCATGACCGCTCTTTCACAGCAGCCTCCTTACACCCGGGTTCTTTCCAACGGGCACCAGACGTCACCGTCAAGTCCCCAGCCGACACGGGTGAACGGTGGAGTCCTGGCCAGGTCTTGGCCTTGGCTTTCTGATCTGCAGGGGCCGGACAAATCTGTCGTCCTCTTGTCCTCACCACTGCCTCGACCTCCTTCAAGCCGCTGCAGGCCTACCCACCCACCGAGCCTGCTGGAGAGCGAATGGAGAGGCAGGGACCTCCTCTGCCCTCCCCCACCCTCCCAGGCCTCGCTCTCACCAGCACCATCCTGGGTCTGGAAGGCTGGGAGGGGGGGTCCCTGGACCACCTGTGTGGTCCTTGCCTCCCACACCGATGCCAGCCTGGGGGCACATCCCGTGGACCGGTTTCCGCCCAGCCACCCTGTCTTGGCAAAGAGCACGGGCTTGGTGATCACGCAGACTGGGGTTTAAATACCAGGTCTGCCAGCCAGCAGCCCTGTTCTACAACTTCTCTATGCCTCGGTTTCCTCGCCTGTACGTGGGCGTCACATGGCTTCGGAGCATCGTAAGGAGCGAAGGGGCCTAGCATCGCAGCTCATGAGGTAGGACTGGCGAAGTCTGCCTCCTCTTACAGCTTCCCCTGCTCTCCTGCCCCAGACCTAGAGCCTGCTGCATATCAGCCCTTGTCCCTGGGGCCAGCTGCTGCCCAAGGCTCTGACCAGAGCTCCCGGGACTGCTGACCCCCCCGGGTACTGCCTGCTGCAGGACCCTGTCCAACCCCCTCTCCAGGATGGAGCCCAACTACCCTGTGCCTCGGGCCTCGTGCTTCTCACCCTGGTGCCTCTGCAGGATCCAGTCCCGTCCTGGCTTCGGGCCAGTGGCCCTCCTGGCCCGGTAGGGCCACGTCACGCCCCCAACATCCACGTCTACTCCCTGGGCCCCTGCTTACCCCTTCGCCCCATCTCCCGTTGGCGCCTCCTACCCCAGATCTTACAGTGTCCCCTCGGCCGGGTGACCGCTCCTCGTGTAAAGATGCAGCCCCTGGGGACCCCTTGCTTGTCTACAAAACGGCAGTCTGAGGAAGACGTTGCAGCTGCACACAGGTGCCTTGTAAGCTCTTTCCAGTCCACCATGGAATTCTCAGCAGATGGAGAGGGTGCACGCAATGTTTCGGGTGTTGATATTAGGACAACTTTTCCATTTATTATGATTGGATTTTTACAGGGTTAGGTGAGAAATTATGGTATCTCAAGCATGCAAACAGTCAAGAGAGTGCAATCATTCCCCATGGGGACAGCAGTAAGAACAAGTCAGGACTCAGAATCGGCTTAAAAAAGAAAATCCAGGTCTTTACAGCTACCACAGCTGTCCCTGCACCATCTATCCCTGAGCTGGAAAAACTCTCTCCCTCTCTGCCCTTCTGTGAAATTCTGCTCCAAACCTACAGTCTCTAGAGCTTATCCCCACAGGGTAGGAGGGAGCTGGAGCCGGCCTGGGAGGAGGCAGGAGACCACTTAGACTTCTGGCTCCTAAGCATGGCTTCTCCTAGAAGTCACTGCAGGTGCCTGTAAAAATACAGATTCCAGGGTTGTGCTCCAAGCCCACGGACTCAGAACCTCTAGGGGCAAAAGTCCAGGAAACTGGATTTTTCAAAGCTTCCAGGTTTTTCTCCTGAACACCCAGACGGTGAAAGTGCTGGTCTGGCCCAACGCCCTCATCCCCAGGTGAGGAACCGAGGGGTGGCGTGGCTGGCTCAGGGTCAGAGCCAAGCACGGCAGGACGGGATAGACCCCCAGAGGGGGCCCCGGCTGTCCCAAGATCCCATCCCTGTTTCCCCGCATCCAGCCTGCCCTGCGCTTTCTTACAGTTGTGTCTGTGGCCACCAGTGCTGGGGCCCTGAGGTCGAGCTGCAGCTCGAAGTATGTTTCATCTGTAAACTGGGGGCAGCAATGCAGTTTCTACTTTCCTCTGATTCTGTCCAGATGGCCCGGTACTGGGCTCTGCCCGGGGAATCCAACTACGGGATCTTCCCAACTAATTTTGCCTCTAGGAGCACTGGCCATCGGAAGTAGTCCTCTGTGCCATTCCAGTTTTTAGAACATTTTAGAGGTGTCTACGTTCTCCCGTGTTTCTGAACTCTGCTAGAGAATACACATCCCTCTTGGGACAGGTCACTCAAGCTGATGGAACCTTGACTTGTCAAGACGCCTTTTCTCTTCTCCAAAGTGTAAAGCACTTTATTGAGTATCATATAGCCCCTGCTTTGCCTGCAAGGACATTAAGAGACAATGGGGGACACAGATTGGAAATATCTCGGCAAAACGGGAGAAAGTTGGTATTCGAATCCTTAATTCCTGACTTCTGGGTGGTAATATTCCTCCCGACAAGGACGGTTCCCATGACATCCTAAAGTAAGGAAAATATTTTCTGCATCTGATTTCGTAGTAAAGAAGACAATATGTCCCCATAGTTTTTAGGTAGTTTTCTGTTTGAAGGATGAAACAAGCACCAGCCCTCTCACTCCAAGTAAAAAATGAACAAGTTTCATAGTTTACAATGTACTTTCACACGTATTATCTCTCTCTCGGCCCTCAAAATCCTGCGAGATAGGCACTGTCCAATCACCATCAGACTCTGTGCAGTCAAGGAAACTGAGGCTGGGTTTAAGGGGCTAGAGGTCCTTTCTTCGCACCGCTTTTCCTCTGAAGGCAGAGCCGGCCCTCCTGGGGTCAGACCTGCCACGTGGGTCCTATGTGGTCTCGGGACCCTGCTCACCCCCTCCCTGGTCTGTAAGTCCCTTGCTCTGCTGCCAGCAGCGGTTACTTTCATTTCAGCTGTAGTATTGGCTCAAGTTTGAGGAATGCCTACTGTACCTTGTTCAGTTCACACACATTGCCCTATTTTCCTCATACAGAAACTTTGCTTTTTTTGAGTAAATCCACTGAGACCGAGAGGACATTCCGTAGCTTTTCCATTTGTTCCTACAGATATTTTCTCCACCCTTCTTCACCCTGCTCTGGGCTGCAAGGCTGCGCCCCATGAACCCACACGGATGACACCGATGGGCTCCCTTGCCCACTGCCATGCAGATGGGTCCAGCCCATGCAGAACTCCTGCAGGAGATGTGAGGGCAGGATGCTCCCTCCCAGGTCCTCCCTGGGGAGTCCCAGGCCCTGTCAATCAGCCCTCTCCACATCACACTCTCTGTCTGCAGCTTCCAGGAAACAGCCCCGCGCCTTCAGGCCAAGCCGTGGTCATGGCAGTAACCTGCAAAGCCATATTGGGGTCTGAGGCAGCAGGACAACTGGGTGCCCCCGTGTACCTGTTTTTTTATATTGTTTTTACTGGCTACATTTTCTAGAACGTTAGCTGAAAAAATATTGAAAAAATTGAGAAGTGGGTATATAAAAAAAACTCACATTATTTTAAATTTAAATATTTTATTCATACTCCAGCTGAAGGTATCATAATTTTATTTCTGGCTCTAAAGGAAGCAAATTTATCATTAGTACTTTCAAAATCTATTTCTTTGCTTATCTTATTTTCAGTTGAGTATTGTGAGAACAAATGAGGGAAATAACTTTGAAAATATGTTTGAGGGATGTAAATCTTTATCAAGAGATAGGAGTATACTTTCTGAATTTAGAAAGAAATGAAAGAAAAAGGAAATTAGAAACATATGAATAATGGACAAGAGTATTAATTAGGATGAGACCAGTACGTATCAAATAGACATTAAGATTTTAGACGTCCTAATTTCGTATTTGAAATGGAGATATAAAAATTAAACAAAGTACCTTTGGATTTTCAATTTTTAACTGTAAGAAGTTATTTTCCATGAATAGATCTGATATACAAAAAGAAGCCACTGACTTAGCTCTTAAATATATTGATGTAGAGATTTCATCTGAAAGAGTTAAAACTAACACACAATATCAATCATTTACAATGTAAAATCAGTATTGTATTTGCATCTTCTAAAATTAATTCATACATTTTGCTTAGTGCAATCTTGTCCAAATTTAGACAAAGGCTTCAGAATTTTTTTGTAAACAATACCAGTAGTGTTGTCTTGCAAAAGAAGTTTTGGTGAGCTGAAGTTAATAAAAAATTATTTAAGATAGTGTCTTGGTCAAGAGATATTGTCAAATGTGGCAATTCTCTCAACTGAAACTGACATAAATCAACATGTGGATTCTAAAAACATTACTGACGAGTTTGCTTCCATTTTAAGCCAGGAAAATAAAATTATAATACAGTCTGGTTTTGAAGTAAAGAAAACATTCAAACTTAAAATAATGCTGTGAGTTTTATACACATACTTCTAATTTTCAATATCGTAAAAACTCCTTGTATGTTCTGGAAAAAAAATTAACCATTAAAACTGCACAGAAACATGTATATATAGGGACGCACCCTTTCCCCTTTTATTTAAGATTTCTCCAAAATCTTAAATAAAAATAGGTGTTGCAGGAGCCTATTTTTATTTAAGATTTTGATATTTTGTTCACCATGGATTTTTGTTAATCTTAATTTGAAAATATTGCTTTGAAGTATTTTTAAAAAATCTTGATTGTGGCATTTTTTGACGTCCCGTTAAATTTTTAAAATTTATTTATTTTATTTATTTATGTTTGGCTGCATTGGGTCTTCGGTGCTGTGCAAGGGGTTTCTCTAGTTGCGGCGAGAGGGGGCTACTGTTTGTTGCAGTGCTTCTCATTGCGGTGGCTTCTTTTGTTGCAGAGCACGGGCTCTAGAGCGCAGGCTCAGTAGTTGTGGCGCACGGGCTTAGTTGCTCCGCGGCACGTGGGATCTTCCCCGACCAGGGCTCGAACCCGTGTCCCCTGCATCGGCAGGTGGATTCTTAACCACTGCGCCACCAGGGAAGCCCGACGTCCCCTTAAATTTTGCATTGAAGTCTCGCCTTCCCTGGGTCAGGGGGCCCTCCTCTCCCTGGTCCCCAGGGCTGCACTGCCACCTGTGCCCACACTTTTGTAAAGATCCCCTTAATACACTTCGCCTCAAATCACCCAATTTGACTGTCTCTGCTTCCTGCTGGAGTCCTAACTAATACAACAAGGCCACAGAACTTGCCCAAGGTCACACAGCCTGCAAGTAGCAAAATTCAGGTTCAAATCCAATTCTCCAAGACTGCCCGCTCCTCTGCCTTGTGTGGCTTCCCTGACAAGAACAAAGAGTTGCAAAAAGTAAGACCCTTCAGGAGGCAGCTGGCCTGCTGAGGCCCCTGTGCTTTCTTCTCCCGTCTGGAAGTGCAGCCTGAGCCGGGGCAGGACGCTCCTGGCTGGGCACCTGCTGGCTGTCCTCCCCAAAGCCCAAGAGTGGGGACCCACCTCCACCTGGGCGTCCCTGGGCCTTGAGCAGGCAGACTTCAGGAGACACTGCGATGCTGGGTTTTTGTTTTCTTTTCCAAGTCCTCCTGTAATTGAGAAGGACCCCGTGCAGCTGTCAGCCCAGAGGCCTCGGTGTCTGCACCCGGCCTGTGCCAATGACAGACACCATTGTTGTGACGACATCAAGCACACGCCCAGGGAGACATTAACAACTGTCCTTCTGTGCCTGACCAGAAGGCGTTGAGTGTGCAGCCTTGGGGCTCCCGAGGGCTGGCCGTGCTCCTAGGAACCAGCGACCCAGGGCCACAGAGGCTGTCCCACCAGGGGAGGGGACAGGCTGGGCAGAGGAGGGGGCTGCGAAGGAGTACCTCCCTCCCGTGTTACAGGAATGGATAGCGTAAGTGCAGGGTTCTGCCTCTGACATGATCCGCAGAGCGACTTTCTCTGGCCATGACCCCCAGACAGAATCTGCCTCCTCAAGGTCGACCTCTTGGTGAGCGTCCCCTGCATCGGCAGGCGGACTCTCTACCGTTGTGCCACCAGGGAAGCCCTGTTTGTTTTTTTAATAGAGAAGTAAAAGGACTGAATTCACGCCTTCTGAATTCCAACTCATGTTTGAGCTCTGCTACAGTTGCCCGTTCTCTTAATGATTATTTTACAAAATGAAACATTGTTTTCATTTTCTTTCTTTTTTAACTTAATTTTTATTGGACTATAGTTGATTTACAATGTTGTGTTAGTTTCTGCTGTACAGCAAAGTGAATCAGTTATGCATATACACGTATCCACTCTTTTTTAGATTCTATTCCCATATAGGTCATTATGGAGTACTGAGTAGAGTTCCCTGTGCTATACGGTAGATTCTTATTAGTTATCTAAAAATGAAACACTTCGAACTATTAGGGGAATTATTGTGAACACATAGGCATTTGTTCCAGAAATGTCTATTTCACAGTCGGGAAGAATAAGGTACCGTCCCAAGTTCTAGGAATCTGGGGACACCCAGGACAACCGAGACCCCTGCACTCCGGCCGCTCATATTCAGCAACAGATGAGCAAAGAAACAAATGCTTAATATAATAGAAGGTGGTGGTAAGCAGGTGGTAAGACAGCCAAGGATGCTGTGGAAGAGAAGGGGCGGTGGTGATGGTGGTTTTAGCTCTTGTGATCAAGGAAGTTCTTTTCAAATAGGTAGAATTTGAGTAGAGATTGAAAAGTCACGAAAAATGGTCCGTGAGAAGATCTGGGTCAGGAGGGTCACAGGCAGAGCAAACAGCAAGTGCAAAGGCCCTGAGGTAGGGAGGCCTGGCAGATTAAGGAAAAGCACTACTGCCCATGTGACCAGAGCAGTGTACCAAGGGGGCCAAGGGATGGGGGATGCGGTCAGAGAGGTGGGCAGGGCCAGCTCATCTGGGGCCCGGGAGGCTCTGATGAGAAGTCGAAACTTTATTGTAAGTGGGTTGGGAAGCCATTAGAGGGTTTGGGGCTGAGGATTAACATAATTGGACTTACGTTTCATCAGGATCTTTCTGCCCACTGGTTAGAAAAGTATGTAGGGGAGAAGGATGGAATTAGGAAAACCAGTGATGAGATTTTTGCAAAAAATCCAGGTGAGAGGTATGGGGTGGCTTGTGTGAGGATGGAGGTAATGGAGGTGGTGAGAACTGGTTGGATTCTGTATGTGTCATGGGGGTAGAGTTACGGCATTTATAATAGATACAATATAAAAAAGGAATACTAGAGCTTATATATAAATACATACAGCTTTATTTTTGCATGATATGCCTGTATTTTGGGTCTGAGCACTTAGGTAAACAGAGGAATCATTTACAGAGGTGGGAGGTCAGTTGGGGGACATGTGGCTGCAAATCAAGTTTGCCTTTGAATAGTAACGGTATTTGCAAAGAGAAGTGCAATTTGAGTAACATGTGGAAAACTATAAACTCCTGAGTAATGTAAATATCTTTCTTTTTGATTGATTTTGGCTCTATCTCCAAACTTTTAGAAGGGATAACTAAATCTGAACCTAATGATGAAGGAGCACGAGCTCCTAAGGGTTTTCTGTACCTTTGGGGTCATGAATTAGTAAGTTCTTGAGGGCAGGGGCTCTACGTAGTTTATAATAGACTTCTGACCAATGTTGATTGAACAGACCAGGGAAATGGAGTAATTGCACAAGAAAACAGGGTCAGTTGGACATGCCTTGGCCTGCTTAATTCCAGAGACCTCATGGAGGCCTCTATCAGAGCATCCTGGCAAATCTGCACCCCCAGAAGAGTCCCTTCCCAAGCATAAAAGAGATCATTCCTGCCTCCGATTTCCCCTTTGCCCACTAATGCCTGCTGCTAAAACTGAGATGGGATGTCTGTTCATCTACCTGGTGTGTATAATCTGTATTGCAATTCAAAAGACTGATTCTTTAGATGTGGTACATATATACAACAGAATACTACTCAGCCATAGAAAAAGAACAAAATAATGCCATTTGCAGCAACATGGATGGACTTAGAGATTATCACACTAAGTGAAGTAAGTCAGACAGAGAAAGAGAAATACCATATGATATCCCTTACATGTGGAATCTAAAATATGACACAGACAAATCTATTATGAAACAGAAACAGACTCACAGGCATAGAGAACAGATTTCTGGTTGCCAA
>NC_041219.1:57376680-57417204 GCF_002837175.3 Physeter macrocephalus | reverse complement strand
GGTGGCTTCTTTTGTTGCAGAGCACGGGCTCTAGAGCGCAGGCTCAGTAGTTGTGGCGCACGGGCTTAGTTGCTCCGCGGCACGTGGGATCTTCCCCGACCAGGGCTCGAACCCGTGTCCCCTGCATCGGCAGGTGGATTCTTAACCACTGCGCCACCAGGGAAGCCCGACGTCCCCTTAAATTTTGCATTGAAGTCTCGCCTTCCCTGGGTCAGGGGGCCCTCCTCTCCCTGGTCCCCAGGGCTGCACTGCCACCTGTGCCCACACTTTTGTAAAGATCCCCTTAATACACTTCGCCTCAAATCACCCAATTTGACTGTCTCTGCTTCCTGCTGGAGTCCTAACTAATACAACAAGGCCACAGAACTTGCCCAAGGTCACACAGCCTGCAAGTAGCAAAATTCAGGTTCAAATCCAATTCTCCAAGACTGCCCGCTCCTCTGCCTTGTGTGGCTTCCCTGACAAGAACAAAGAGTTGCAAAAAGTAAGACCCTTCAGGAGGCAGCTGGCCTGCTGAGGCCCCTGTGCTTTCTTCTCCCGTCTGGAAGTGCAGCCTGAGCCGGGGCAGGACGCTCCTGGCTGGGCACCTGCTGGCTGTCCTCCCCAAAGCCCAAGAGTGGGGACCCACCTCCACCTGGGCGTCCCTGGGCCTTGAGCAGGCAGACTTCAGGAGACACTGCGATGCTGGGTTTTTGTTTTCTTTTCCAAGTCCTCCTGTAATTGAGAAGGACCCCGTGCAGCTGTCAGCCCAGAGGCCTCGGTGTCTGCACCCGGCCTGTGCCAATGACAGACACCATTGTTGTGACGACATCAAGCACACGCCCAGGGAGACATTAACAACTGTCCTTCTGTGCCTGACCAGAAGGCGTTGAGTGTGCAGCCTTGGGGCTCCCGAGGGCTGGCCGTGCTCCTAGGAACCAGCGACCCAGGGCCACAGAGGCTGTCCCACCAGGGGAGGGGACAGGCTGGGCAGAGGAGGGTGCTGGGAAGGAGTACCTCCCTCCCGTGTTACAGGAATGGATAGCGTAAGTGCAGGGTTCTGCCTCTGACATGATCCGCAGAGCGACTTTCTGTGGCCATGACCCCCAGACAGAATCTGCCTCCTCAAGGTCGACCTCTAGGTGAGACGGCAAAGACCAAGGCTGACTTAACTTTTCTAGACCTCAGTTTCCTCATTGGTAAAATGGAAGTAATGATAGTACCTCTTTGGTTGGGACAGGGGAAGGCATGATTTGAAAAAGGAAAAACAGGTGCTTGTTTTTTTTTCTGTTTTTTTGCGGTCTATAGTTGATTTACAATGTTGTGTTAGTTTCTGCTGTACAGCAAAGTGAATCAGTTATGCATATACACGTATCCACTCTTTTTTAGATTCTATTCCCATATAGGTCATTATGGAGTACTGAGTAGAGTTCCCTGTGCTATACGGTAGATTCTTATTAGTTATCTAAAAATGAAACACTTCGAACTATTAGGGGAATTATTGTGAACACATAGGCATTTGTTCCACAAATGTCTATTTCACAGTCGGGAAGAATAAGGTACCGTCCCAAGTTCTAGGAATCTGGGGACACCCAGGACAGCCGAGACCTCTGCACTCAGGCAGCTCATATTCAGCAACAGATGAGCAAAGAAACAAATGCTTAATATAATAGAAGGTGGTGGTAAGCAGGTGGTAAGACAGCCAAGGATGCTGTGGAAGAGAAGGGGCGGTGGTGATGGTGGTTTTAGCTCTTGTGATCAAGGAAGTTCTTTTCAAATAGGTAGAATTTGAGTAGAGATTGAAAAGTCACGAAAAATGGTCCGTGAGAAGATCTGGGTCAGGAGGGTCACAGGCAGAGCAAACAGCAAGTGCAAAGGCCCTGAGGTAGGGAGGCCTGGCAGATTAAGGAAAAGCACTACTGCCCATGTGACCAGAGCAGTGTACCAAGGGGGCCAAGGGATGGGGGATGCGGTCAGAGAGGTGGGCAGGGCCAGCTCATCTGGGGCCCGGGAGGCTCTGATGAGAAGTCGAAACTTTATTGTAAGTGGGTTGGGAAGCCATTAGAGGGTTTGGGGCTGAGGATTAACATAATTGGACTTACGTTTCATCAGGATCTTTCTGCCCACTGGTTAGAAAAGTATGTAGGGGAGAAGGATGGAATTAGGAAAACCAGTGATGAGATTTTTGCAAAAAATCCAGGTGAGAGGTATGGGGTGGCTTGTGTGAGGATGGAGGTAATGGAGGTGGTGAGAACTGGTTGGATTCTGTATGTGTCATGGGGGTAGAGTTACGGCATTTATAATAGATACAATATAAAAAAGGAATACTAGAGCTTATATATAAATACATACAGCTTTATTTTTGCATGATATGCCTGTATTTTGGGTCTGAGCACTTAGGTAAACAGAGGAATCATTTACAGAGGTGGGAGGTCAGTTGGGGGACATGTGGCTGCAAATCAAGTTTGCCTTTGAATAGTAACGGTATTTGCAAAGAGAAGTGCAATTTGAGTAACATGTGGAAAACTATAAACTCCTGAGTAATGTAAATATCTTTCTTTTTGATTGATTTTGGCTCTATCTCCAAACTTTTAGAAGGGATAACTAAATCTGAACCTAATGATGAAGGAGCACGAGCTCCTAAGGGTTTTCTGTACCTTTGGGGTCATGAATTAGTAAGTTCTTGAGGGCAGGGGCTCTACGTAGTTTATAATAGACTTCTGACCAATGTTGATTGAACAGACCAGGGAAATGGAGTAATTGCACAAGAAAACAGGGTCAGTTGGACATGCCTTGGCCTGCTTAATTCCAGAGACCTCATGGAGGCCTCTATCAGAGCATCCTGGCAAATCTGCACCCCCAGAAGAGTCCCTTCCCAAGCATAAAAGAGATCATTCCTGCCTCCGATTTCCCCTTTGCCCACTAATGCCTGCTGCTAAAACTGAGATGGGATGTCTGTTCATCTACCTGGTGTGTATAATCTGTATTGCAATTCAAAAGACTGATTCTTTAGATGTGGTACATATATACAACAGAATACTACTCAGCCATAGAAAAAGAACAAAATAATGCCATTTGCAGCAACATGGATGGACTTAGAGATTATCACACTAAGTGAAGTAAGTCAGACAGAGAAAGAGAAATACCATATGATATCCCTTACATGTGGAATCTAAAATATGACACAGACAAATCTATTATGAAACAGAAACAGACTCACAGGCATAGAGAACAGATTTCTGGTTGCCAAAGTGGTGGGGGGTTGGGGAGGGATGGGGTGAGAGTTTGGGTTTAGTAGGTGCAAACTATTACATACAGAATAGATAAACAAGGTCCTACTGTATAGCACAAGGAACTATATTCAACATCCTGGAATAAACCATAATGGAAAAAATATGAAGAAGAATATATACATGTGTATAACTGAGTCACTTTGCTGTACAACAGAAATTAACATAACACTGTAGATCAACTATACTTCAATTAAAAAGATAAATTTAAAAAAGAAACAGCAAAAGGCTGATTCTTTGGGCAACAATGTCAGATATTGGTTTTTAAGAGACCAATGCTAGCTGGTTTTTAAGAGACACTGAAAAATAAAATTACATCATGTAGGCACTTGCATGTGTGCCTTGATGCATACTTACAGGAGGGAGGTTGTATTTTTAAGAAATAATTAGGCAGTGCAGAATTAGGAAGGGCAGGCCATGGGCAAGGGTGCTCCAGGGTGCAAAATAAGGGAGGGCTGGGATGCCATCTCGGGGAAGACGCAGGGAATTTCATCAGTCAGCTACTGCTGCATAACAAGCAACCCAGAAACAACCACTTAGCATCCCTCACAAGTTTGTGGGGCGATGCACTGTTCTGCTGGTCTGATCCAGGCTTGACTGATCTTGGCTGAGCTGTTGGTTCACTTGTGTGTCTGGTGCTCGGCTGGCTGTTGGCTGATCTAGAATGGCCTTGGCTGTCCCGCTCGCACTGTGCCATGTGTCCCATCCTCCAAAAGGCTGGCCTAGGGCTACCTTCATGTCAGTGACAGGGACCTAAGAAAGAGAAAGGATTGTGCAAGGCCTTTTGCAACCCGGGCTCCAGATTCACACATTGATACTTCGAGAGCATCCTTTTGACCAAAGGCACCGCCAAGCCAGTCCAAATTTAAGGAGTAGGAGGCTAGGCTCCACCTCTTGAAATAGGTGTGTGAATTTACAGTACATTGCAAAGGACTTGGATACAGGATTGGGTGAACTGGGGCTGTTTTTGCGGTCAATCTACCTTGGGCGGTAACTCTGCTTTTCCTCACTTGTCAAACAGGGTCCTCATGATGTGTTGTAGCAACAGGGGATGGACTAGCCCCAGGGGACAAGCAGGGGCCTGGACACCAGGAAGAAGACCCTCTGCTTCCTGTAATTCCCGAGGAGGCTGGGTCCTGGGGCTTCTCCTCCCTTTGTGGATGTTCCCTGGGCGTGGGCATCAGAAACTCACAGCCCTCTGGATGGACCCTGGCCACCAGCCAGCGGCATCGCCTCGCTTTACAGAAAACTGAGGCCCAGAGAAGGGAAGTGACTTGATCAAGGTCACACAGCTACTGTTCCCTGCAGGAGAATCTAGAGATCTTTGGAGGGATGGGAAGTCTCTTCTTTTTGACTTTTACAATGTAAAATGACACCCCCTTCCAAAGTGAGGAAGGAAGTCAAACTTACTAGGTTGTAGGAAAACATTTTAGAATTGAGACACGGATTTCAGGACTGCATAGGGTATGGATGTGATTTACAAAGGGAGAGAAAACTAAGGTCACAGGTGCTGGGAGGCCATCCTGGTGTCTCCGAGCTGCCTGCCTGGCACGAAACCTAATGGCATCTGATCTCAAAGTACTGAATTTTCAGCAGGTTATACTTGAAGGAAAAAAATGGCATTATTTTTCTTTCCTGATTCAGGTCCCTTCCTTAAGGCCCCACTCCACTGCACCATGTTACGTTTTCTCCATCTCTTCTTCATCAAAGAAAATGCACACCCCGGGTCTTCAACACCACTCATTTGTTCAACATAACAAAATGTATTTATTGAATGCCTGCAATGTGCTGGATGGTCTTCGAGGTGCTGGTAATAATGCAGCCAGAAGAGCAGACACAGTTCCTGTTCCCAAAGTGCCTGCATTGTCACCCGCAGAAAGATACCGGAAGGGGGAACAGCAGGACGGTGGCAGTGACACTGGGTGGTCAGGGAAGCCCCCTGGGGGAGGTGACCTTGGAAGTTGCAATCGGAAAGACAAGAAGGAGACGGCCCCGTGGAAATCGAGGAGAGAGATCCCAGGTGGACAGACCAGCCAGCGAGAGCCTCCTAACAAACCCAGGAGGGGAAGATTCCATCCGCATCTCAGCCTAACCGGTCACCTCTAACACGGAGCAGGTTTTGCTCTCCAAACAAAGAGGTGGTTTTCTTTTTTTTTATAACTTTGTCCTCTATGAAAACAGACTGTCAGAGTTGGCTCCGAAACCATTTGCTAGGCTCATGGGGATTAGACAGAAGGCCCCGGTGTCCTGATGGCCGTGAGTGGAGCCAGCGCCCTGGTGTGTGGGGCGAGAAAGGCTTGGGGCCTGGGACCGCATCTAATTTCCCCTCCACCCCAGTAACAAGATCTCAGCTACTTGACAAGCAGCCCCTCTCTCCGCCCCATCGTCCCTGCCCCCTGGAATTCTTGGGCAGAACAGCTGCATTGGGGTCTCAGTTTTCAATGAAACCATAAAATACTCCTGCGGGTCCTTAAGAGGATGGCATTTATGACTGGGGTGGGCCAGCTTCCCTGCTCAGACACCCCCTCCCCAATTCCCAGGCTCACCAGATGCCCCCATGTCCCCCAGCCTGCTCTTAAACCTCTGGGAACGGCAGCACGGGTGCCTCAGAAAGTCCGAGCCCAGAGCACGCCGGCGGAGGAAAATGACAGGCAGATCCAGGGAACAGGAGGACCTTTGCCAAGAAGCACAAGAAGCCATCCAGCGGGGCACCCGCTTTTGTCCTGCACCTCAACGAGAACACCCACCACCTACCCCAGGCACACAGCTGCCTCGGGGAGACTGCTCTCTGGCTTGGGGACAGGAAAGCCCTCGCTGGCTCTGCGAGGGGGAGCGGGTGTGACCCACACTCCTCTCACCCTCCCTGCCCCTGCCCTGGGCTCTTCTTTTAACGGAGCCTCCAACCTTGGCCAGGGCTTATTTACCAGGAAGCTAAGAAGCTTCAAATCCCCTCACTTGCTCCAGCCTTCCAAAGGCTGGGAGGGGCCTGAGCAAATTAGTCACGTGTTACATGGTTTCAAAAACCTTGTAAAAGTACGATCAAAATTATTCTGATATTAAGAAACAAATAGGAACACAAAATTTCAGATCACCCTAAAGTATTAATTCATTAAGAGGAAGAAATAAATTTCCAATAGAAATGATACATTTCCTATAGAAGTGATGAGTAGGCTCTTAGATTGTTATATAATCCAATTAAAGGAAAGGAATTAATTATATGTTCATATTGGAAAAAGAATTTTCCTTCTTTTGCTGATTCAACATAAACTGCTATCACTGATAAAGATAACATAATCTTACAATAGGAGCAATGATGGCAGACTGCTTCATGAGCGTTTAAGATTAATCACCACATTAAAAAAAAAAGAGACAGCCTGACATTTTTCAGCTGCTGTGAGGAAGTACCTTAAGAGAGGTTTTCCTAAATTTGGTAACAATTCTGAAAATGTACTGTTATTACCGAGGATACAACCTGAAAAGAACCTTCCTGACATGTTAATATTAAAATACAAATTTTGATCAGTCATGTTACAGGAGAAGCTCAATTCTCTTTCTCTCTCTCTATAGAAAATAATATTATAAAACTATTGTCAGATATGAAGAACATGCAGACCAAAAAGAGGGGAAACAAAGTAGTATAGACATATTGCCAGGCAGTTAATGAAACTCTTCGTATTCGGTTTTCTATATTTTCTGATTTAATTGTACCTGTAAGATTTTAACATTTATAATTTGCTGTGATTTATTTTTCTTCTTTAAGTACCTGTATTCATTTGCTTGGGCTGCCAGAACAAAGGGCTTGACCTGGGGGTTTAATTTAGGGAATGTATTGTTTTACAATCCTGGAGGCTAGAAGCCCAAGATCAAGGTGTCGCTGGGTTGGTTTCTTCTAAGGGCCGTGAGGGAAGGATCTATTGCAGGCCTTTCTCCTTGGCTTGTAGATGGCTGCTTTTAACCCATGTCTTTAAATGGTTCATTCCCTCCCTCTCTCTCTCTCTCTCTCTCTCTCTCTCTCCTAACGTCCTCTTCTTATCAGGGTACCAGTCAGATTGGATTAGGGTCCACCCTAATAACCTCATTCTAACTAAATCACCTCTTTAAAGACCCTATGTCCAAATACAGTCTCATTCTGAAGTACAGGGGGTTAGGACTTCAACACTTGAATTAGAGGAGGGGCCACAGCTCAGTCCAGAACAGTAAATCCCATCCTGTGTTACTTATTCAGAGGAATCCACATATTTTTATAAAGTTTTAAGCACCAGAAAGATCTGGATCCAGACACGTGGGTATCTCTTTTGTTCTTAGAATCACCTCTTCTGAAGTTCATAACCTCTGGCTTACGAGAAGTCTTTGCAATTCAACAGACGTTGTCGAGGACCTACTGTGTGCCAAGCGCTGCTCACACTGTGACCTCAGCAAGGATGGCCACGCCCTGCTTCCCCAATGCCCCTTTCTCCTTGGCTTGTAGATGGCTGCTTTTAACCCATGTCTTTAAATGGTTCATTCCCTCCCTCTCTCTCTCTCTCTCTCTCTCTCTCTCTCCTAACGTCCTCTTCTTATCAGGGTACCAGTCAGATTGGATTAGGGTCCACCCTAATAACCTCATTCTAACTAAATCACCTCTTTAAAGACCCTATGTCCAAATACAGTCTCATTCTGAAGTACAGGGGGTTAGGACTTCAACACTTGAATTAGAGGAGGGGCCACAGCTCAGTCCAGAACAGTAAATCCCATCCTGTGTTACTTATTCAGAGGAATCCACATATTTTTATAAAGTTTTAAGCACCAGAAAGATCTGGATCCAGACACATGGGTATCTCTTTTGTTCTTAGAATCACCTCTTCTGAAGTTCATAACCTCTGGCTTAACGTTGTCGAGGACCTACTGTGTGCCAAGCGCTGCTCACACTGTGACCTCAGCAAGGACGGCCACGCCCTGCTTCCCCAATGCCCAGGTGTGCTGAGTGCTGGGAGGGGAAGCGCCAGGTGCTCTGGAGGGTCAGCTTCCCGGGAGCGGGACCTGGGCGGTGACACCGGGCCCCGCATGCAGGAGGGCTCTGCACTTGGGGTTTAATGTTTGCTGTCACCATCTTGAAATTCTTAATTATTTGCCTTTGGCATGGGTCCCTGCAAATTCTGCAGCCAATCCTGGGGCAGGAAATTTATGCAGCTTCTGGTTACAGCCAGGTTAGCTCTAGAAGGCTGGTTAGGGTTTTCCCTTGCAAAAAAGTAGGAGATGAGCACCCCGGGAAGGAGAATCGGCGCGTGCCAAGACGTGGGCAAGAGCCAGGGAGCACTGCGTGTGTGATCTAGAATTCTCCCTCCTCGTGAGTCAGCGGAAACGAGCTCTGTGTGCAGAGCGTTCTGGTCTGAGTGCCTGCGTTCACTCTCCCCAGGGTTCAGCATCTTCATCTGCCAAAGGGGAAACTCACAAATCCAAGAGTCCAGACGTCACGCACATGCCTCCTCTTCTTTTCTGGCATCACTTTCGAGTCAGAGCAGGGAGAGATCCTGGGTGTGATGAAGGTTGTGGTCAGGGAAGGATCCAGAAGGGCAGGGGGCCAGAAGTGCCACACCAGGGCGTGGAGGTGAGCAGGTCTGAGAAACGGGAGTTCTATCAGCGGGGCCACTCTCAGTGTTCCTGAGAGAGGGACATGGCCAGAAAAGGGGCTGGGCGACACTGTCCATGACTTGTCCATGCCCAAGTACCCAGCCAGAGGGCTTGGGACTCTGAACGGTGGGGGCTCCTGGAAGCATCTGGGTGGGACCTGATGAAAGTGGCATCTGATGAAAATTCGTGTCTGGGAGAAATCCGACACAGCTCCTTTCGAGGTTGGATCACAGAGAGGAAAGCCAGCTCTGCTGAGGGCTCCTTAGGGTGGGGCGAGACCCTGCCTCGTCTGCCCCTCAGCACAGGCCACACCATGCAGAGGAATCCACGGGGCAGCCAGGAGCCTCACACTCCCAAGGCCACCGGAGCTGAGCTCTGTCTTCTTCCCCCTGACCTCCGGAGGAATTGCAGCCCGGCTGCCCTGGGGTGAGGAGGGAGGCCGAGGTTGCCAGCCCGGAACAGGGCCTGTGGGTTCCAGAGGCTGAGCGAGGTTGCACAGCCCACCCCGAGGAGGCTGACTCCACTGTGCTGACAGCCACACTGACACACACGAAGCAGGGTTATGTCAAAAGTTCAGGAGGAAGCATGACAGGATGAGGAGGAGAGGAAGCCATGCGGACGGCGCAGCTATCCCGGGACTGAGACCCCGCATCTGGACTTCCAGCTGCAGGAGACCAGGAAGGGTAGTGACTGGCGCTGGCCCTCCCAGCCGGCCGAGGGGACCAGGGAGAGGGCAGAGTGGTGCTGAGTGACGGGTCAAGCCCAGATGGGGGATGGAGTGGCCCCACTGTGTCCCGAGTCTCTCATCTTCCTTCTCCAAACCTGGCTCTCAGCCTGCCAGGATGCCCCCACCCCATGTCTTCCCCTTCACTGTGTCTCCAAGCAAGTCCATCCTCCGGAGAAGATCTAACAGAGCATCCTCGGATCCGCAGTGAGACCACCGCAGGGCCGCTCCCACCCCTGGCAGGCCTGGGTCTGCACAGATGCGACGAGGCAGCCAGTGCAGGTGGTCCAGGGGAGCGGGGCACCACAGGGTGGAGGGACGAAGCTTGGGGTCCTTCCTGACAGATGAGGCACATCTGTCGAAGGCCCTTCTCCTGATTAACTCCCACAGGACACAGGAGCTCCTCTTCTGTAGGACTAGGTCCAAGCTGCCATGGCTTGGCCCTTGAGGTCCTCAATCTTTACATCCCAACAACACAAACCTATCAGTTGGCTTGAGGCCAAGAGCCCTTTATCTGTGCCCCCATGACAAGCTGTCATGGAAGCTGTTGGAACCCTGATCGCATTGCATCACGGCTGTATGTGTCCATCTCTCCAGGAGGCTGCGCTGCGCTGTATCCCCAGGCGGGGGTCCAACGTGGAGCTGGTGCTGGGGAGGAGGGAAGGGACATGGCCCATCTGAGGCTCTGCGCAGTGAGACCAGGCCTCCAGGGTTCATGCCCGCAGCTCCTGACGGGCGTGCTGGGCTCTGCTTTTCTGCTCTCCCTCTGTCTCGCCTCTTGCTAAACTGAAAGCACCAGGCTGGGGCAGTGCCTCACCAGCAGCTGGAGCGGGTCCGAGCCCAGTGGAGCCGCTGTCTGCTGGAGCACGGCCGAGGAAGGGGGATGCAGCAAAGGCAGCCCTGGGACGTCAGGACTCCTCCGCTTCGCGACCTCCTTACCCATCCCGTTGGACTGCGCTTTCAGAGCCTAGGGTATTTTTTTTTTTTTTTTTTTTTTTTTTTTTTTTGCGGCACGCGGGCCTCCCTCTGCCGTGGCCTCTCCCGCTGCGGAGCGCAGGCTCCGGACGCGCAGGCTCAGCGGCCACGGCTCACGGGCCCCTCTGCTGTGGCCTCTCCCGTTGCGGAGCACAGGCTCCGGACGCGCAGGCCCAGCGGCCACGGCTCACGGGCCCAGCCGGTCCGCGGCACGCGGGATCCTCCCGGACCGGGGCGCGAACCCGCGTCCCCTGCATCGGCAGGCGGACTCTCAACCACTGCGCCACCAGGGAAGCCCCTTAGGGTATTTTTATAAGGCCTTTAGTAAGCTTCCAGATTCGGTCTGCACGTAAAAATCAAAAGTGCTAGAAGATTGACTTAGACTGCAGCGTGAGGGATTTGGGCAAGAAAAAGAGACTTTTCCCTCCGATGAGGGTGGTGACGAGCAGCCAGGCGTGTGCGCCTGTGTGTTGGGGTCAGCTGGCTGGGTCCCCTCTCTCCGGGGTTGGGGACGGGGGAGCCGCTGTCAGGGGAGCTTCCGGGATGCCACGTGGGCCGCCAAGTGCCTTTCGTGTGTGTTTGCCTTCCATCCTGACGACACCCAGTGAGGTGGGCAGAGCAGGTGTTGAGCTCAAAGGTTTTACGAACATACCAGCAACTGCTGTGCCAGTTACTAATAACTGCGGTCCCAAGCCCCCGAGGGATCTCCCACTACCATTCCTTTCCCTGGGGGGCTGCAGGAACTCTCTATTCTCAGACTCTCAAAGAAGGCCCAGCGGATGCCCCCACGACCCTGCTCTGGCCGATCGCTCCCCACTGGCCCACGCTGCCTGTTCCAGCTACAGACATTTTCACGATCACCCTGAGAGGTAGATCCTATCATCAGCATCACTTTACAGGAAACTGGAGACTGAATGAAATCAGGAAGCTTGCCCACAGGATGACGGGTCACGTGATTACGAAGGTGGAGTAAAGGAGGGTGCTCCGGACGGGATGACAGGAGATCTGGTTCTCATCCCCATTCCGCTGTGTGTCGTTGGCGGGCTTGCCTAACCTCTCTGAATCTAGCTGGCTTTAGCAGGTTGGGGTGGGAAGCGGTTCTAACGGCCTTTTTGGAGCTTCTCAGAGACCACTCTGCTTGCCTCTCCTTCCATACTATCTCAAAGCTGGCCCCCCTTCCACATCTGTAAGGTAGGCTGGGTCTGCTCCCATGACACTGTGTAGCTGATTAGGAATGCTTTTAGACCCGCTTTTCAGGAAGCAAAACTGAGGGTTGTGGAGTACACATGACTCAACTATAGTCCCAAGAAAAATCACTGTGATGGGATCTCAGGGGTAGTTTTCTTGAAGCACGTCTTAGATGAAAAGAAAGTTCTCTTAGAGTACCGGAACCAGAAACCTAGCCTTGGGTTGGGCAGATCTCCCCACCTACCCTGGTTTGGGAACTGCCAGCGGGAGCCAGAGGCACAGGGATTCAGGGGGAGTGGCCCTGGCCGTGCTGCCCCCTTCCCCCGACCTTTCAGCATCTGGAGGGCACCAGGGCAGCAGGAAGGAGGGACCCAGTCTTGTTTCTCTGGAATGAAACAGGTTCGACAGGGAGAAAAGTCCCTCTGAGGGCGGGGAGGCTGGTGAAGCGGCACTGCAACACGCTGGTCTCTTAGGGGACACGGGGGCCTGAGGTCCGGAGAAAAAGCTTCACCCTGAGAAACACAGGGATGGTTCACGGACTGGGCCCTGTTTGTGCCCCTGTTGCCAAAGCTTGCCTTATGATTTTTTGTTAAAGATTCTTTGCTTCAATTAGGGCCGTGCATTGCTCAGGGCATACGAGCATGTGTTTGACTTCCCTTAGCATACTGACATCTCGCATCTTGAATTGCACAACAGCAAGCGTTTTAATCATGAAAATATATAGTGTCTCACCCCCGCCATCGCCCTGCCCCCAACTGCCTGTCCACCCCACGTTCCTTCTCTATCCTTTTCACTGTTTTCCATCCATGTCTTCTGAGTGGTTAGCGTTTTATATTTGAAATTATTTTCAAATATGAAATTATTTTGTATGCAGACTTGCTTATTTCTTTCTGATTTTTTTCTGTTACACCCTCTAGACAAGAAGCTCCATTAAGGTGCAAGCCTCACCTGCTGCTTTGTCACTATACTGATCAATGTCTAGGAGGAGAGTGGGCACTTAGTAGGTGTCTATCGACATTGGTTGAATGAACGTGAGCTTGAATGGATGGACGAATGCTCAACCGGTACATGGTGTTCTTTATCTAAGAGGCGTAAACACAGCCCTGACTCCTGGCCTTGTGTTGTGTTTCCCTTTACTCAGGTGTAAAAGCTGTTTTCTTCCAATTCGAGTCCTCCCCCCAACCATTCATCAGTGTAATGACGGTGTCTCGAATGTTTGCGCTGAAAAGGACATTACGATTCTATATCGTTGAGCTTCTTGTCTCCCAGAAATACTCATCCACTCATCATACCCATCTGTGTAACTACAGAGCAATGCAACCTTCCATCCTGATCCATCCTCCCTTAGGCTGACCCAAATCCTTCCTGCTGTAGCTCCAGTTTATGAAGGGGATTCATTCATCTGTTTGTATAACAGCTATTGACTGCCTACTGAGAGCTTAGCACCCAGCATCCGGGATATGATCCTGACAAAACCACCATGATAGCTCCCTAGGGAGATCAAAGCCAAATGGGGTGACATATCAAACAAGGACTTACACCAATACCCAGACACCTGTCATTTCAGTTGTGTTATGTGATATAAAGGCTGTGCGCCAGGACGACATAAAAGGATGGGGAAGGCTAGACTCTAATGAACTCAGGAGGAGATGTCAGGAAAGGCCCCCCCCGCCCCCACGGAAAAGGGATGGAGGAACTGAGGTCTGGATTTATAAACTGAGGACTTTGTAAACTGAGCAGGAGGCAGCCAGAGAAAGGGAGCGGAGGACAGAGGACCAGCACCCAGGCAGAGGGAATGGCATGTCTGGAAGCCCCGGAGCAGAATGGGGCTTGGCTCCTTCCAGGATTCTCCTGAGAGAGAAGGAGCTTTTATTTTCCCGATTGACCAATAAGCTTTCAAGGAGCCCAGCCAACAACTGGCAAAGGTCCTAGCCCGGAAAATAGAACCACGCTGGGTCCTTTGGGGCCAGAATCTTCGGAGTTTGGCTTCCCAACATCTGATTTTTCCTTTAAACTGTAACCTGACATGTCGCCAACAGCCGCATCCTGCCGCATCCTGGAGCTGACCACTGAGCCACACCGCCATGGAGTGATGCTGGCAACGCATATGATTTCCATCTTCCGTGTCATCTCCAGTGGCGGTCTGACCGCAGGTCCCTAGAGGAGTCCGGATTCCACAACCCGATTTGCTTCCACTAAGCTTAGGCTAGACCCACTTGTAAATGGAGAGGCTCACCTGTGCTGGAGTATTTCGAGACGAGTAAGAGATGTTCTTTGATAATTTCAAGCATGCTTCTGTCCTGACAATGAGTTGTCTATTGGATGTCTCTACTTTAATATCCCATGGGGACCTCAAACTCCTTCCCTATCATTCCTGTCTTCAAACCCACTCATCTTGCAGTCTTCTTGACTTGGATCTAGAATCATCATGCCTCCAGAACATAGCGGTCATCCTCCTTATGTCTTCCCCTCTCATCTTGCACATCCAGCTGGTCACCACATCCAACTGATGCCATCTGAAAAGTGCTCCTCTCATCCCAAGTTTCTCCCTACTCTCTCTGCCTTGTCCTAGTCTGGATCCTCCCTTTTATAATTTATTGCTGATCTTCCAGCTCTCTCACTCCATCAATCTGCCTCCAGTCCATCTGTCAGTTATTCTACCACCAAAATCGTCTTCTTAAAAAATCAAGGAAAAAAACTCTTGTTGATTCCTCATTACTTAATAAACTAGTGATTCTCAAAGTGCACAAAAGCACCTCCTGGGAACTTGTTAGAAATGCAAAATCTCAGGCCCCACCCAGACCTAATCAGTCAGAGGCTCAGGTGATGGACCCTTCAGGTGATTCTGATGCTAAAGTCGAGGGTCCTCAAGCAATCAGCTCCAAACTTTACAGACTTTCACACATGGCCTTGAATTATTTGGTCCCAGCTTCTCTCTCCAGCTTCCCACCGTCATAAAATTCTCCTTACCCCAAACCTTTTACTTTTCTCTACACGTGTTAGACCCCTTCACCACCCTGCACTTGTGAAGGCTGTTCCTCCATCTGGAATATCTTTCCCCTCAATCTTCCCTGTCAAACTCCTACTCATCCCTAAGAGCCAGCTCAGAGTTGCCTCCTCAGGGAAGCCTTCCCTGAATGTTTTTAGCAGCATCTAGTTGCTCATTTTGTGGGTTCCTGGAACCCTTTTGCTGACAATCTGGTTACATCTCTTTTATCTGTAGATTTGGCTTCACCATAGGGAGTGGATTTCTATCAGATAATTAGAGCTGTTATAAAACAGCACCAACTCCTTGTGAGCAGGTGCTTATGGAGAGGATGTGAACGTTATCAAGGGTACTTTCAGCGGCTATAGCTGAAGGTTGCATCTTTTCTACTCACTGTTCTTCCAGGAGGGATGACATCTCTCGTGCTGAGTCCATACAGTGGAGCTGGGTGCCAGACACCTAACAGGCATCCAGTGGATTAAAGAATGTATTGAATGGATAAAAGATGGATCTCTGATTGTAAGGGAGGAGAAAAGTTCCGTCCAAATTTGAAATTCCTGTCTTCTATCCTTTTGCAAAAGCCCCCAAAGGATATTACAGCCATGTTGATCTTTATGCTTCAGGGCAAAGCTACAACCACCAATCCAGCAAGTACAGCAGTTGCTAAGTTACCGGGTGGGGGATGGATGGTTTGGGGGGTTTGGGTGGGAGACCCGCTCCTCTTTCCCGCCTACTGAAAGTCCCCGCCGCAGGGAGCCTCCGTGCTGGTGAGTCTGGCTTCTCCCCCAGGTGGATCGCTTGCTGTGAGTCCCTGCTGTGCTGACCCTCTACTTGTTCCCTGTGGCACATGCGTGCCACCCTCCTCACGCCCCCACCTCACTGAAATTCAGGTCCAGGTCCCCTGAGGTACTCAGCATCCTCCCCATTGCTGTGTCTTCCTCAAAGAGTGCAGAGCGTGTGCTTCCAGACCACCCAGACCTCCCGGGCTCCCATCTGGACACGTCCCCTTACCAGCTGTACCACCTCGGGTAAGTTACTTAACTTTCCTTGACCAGTGTCCTCGATGGCACAAAAGAGTTAGAACTACTGGGGTGTACACGGAGCCTTACAGGGAAGAGGCAGCCAGTACGTGATAACCGTTACTATGATTACTTATTCTTCAGTCTGACCTTACCTTTCCACCCCTGACCCCAGCACCAGCTTCCAGCGCTTTCCTACCCAATCAGGAGGCCCACACCTTCAGCCCCTTCTGTTTGGGCTGCTGGAATCTGCCTGATGCCTTTTCTGCCTATAAATCCTCAACCCCGACCAGCCTGTTTTCCAGCCCCAAGAGTGTTCGTGTTCTGTATGCTCCCCAGCTGGCTACCAGCTCAGTCTCCTAAAGGTTAAACTCGTGTTCTAGAACATTCTTTTCAAGCATGACCTTTCCTTAAAAAAAGGCAATACATCAATGGTTGGGAAATCAAAGCAGCTACACACACACGCACACACACACACACGCACACACGCACACGCACACACACGCACACGCACACACGCACACGCACGCACACACACGCACGCACACGCACACGCACGCACACGCACGCACGACTACGTGCAAACACGCTCCTGGGCGCCTACCCACCTCCCTGCAACTCCAGGTGAAAAGCCGTCTAACTCATTAAGCTGTGCTTCACCATTTCCCAGTAAACTTTTCTGTTTTCTTGCCACAGAGGTTTCTGTCACAGCACACGCAATGTCATTACTGACCCCTGCGCCAGTTCAACCCAGCCAAACTCCTCAGCGGTAGCCCGCCTCTAGAAAATTCTCTCGATGTGTTTGGGCCTTCTCCTCTCCACCTCGTGGGCCTTCCCCACCCCCGGCCCCCACCTCAGCCCGTCCGTGCTCATTTTGTCGGCCTTTCGTACCCAGTACAGGTCCAGGGTGGACGGAAACAAACCCGTGGTCCTTCAGAGGGCTGCGCCCTCGCCGTGGTTCTGCTCGTCCGAGCCGGGCCACCCTCCATCTGGAACCAAACAAAAGCCCCGGGGGTCCCCGTCAACCCGGAGGCGCTTGCCTTTCAGCCTGTGGTGAAACACGTGTGCCCCGTGAGCAGCCCACTGGCCTGCTGTAACTTGAGAAGCGGGTGCAAGGCGTTTGGGAGGCATCCTTAGATCGGGGGCTGGGAACCTGGAGGACGAGGGTTAAGCTGAAGAAGCTTCCAGGTCAGAGACTCAGTCAGTCCTCGGGGGCTGCGGCTCTTCCTGGGCTTGTGGAAAAAGAGCAAGGCCAGGCCTCACGGGGCAGCCGGCGTGGCTTTGCACGGCCGGGGCCATCCGAGTTCGAAGCCTGGGGGATGCGTCTTCCTGGTGAAGTCAGACAAATCGCCAGGTAGCTGGGAGGTGGCGACACGAATTTCATTCCTGTACACATGTTCGGAGGTGATAACATACATGCATGTGGCTTCTCCAAGCCCTGGGGGAGGGTTTCCACGCTGACTAAATGAACTGAAAAGCAGACGTACACACACAGACGTGCTCATGCATGGATGGGGGAGGGAAAAACAACCAAGATCTTCAAAAATGCCAAACCCTAAGCACCAACCTGGAGAAAGTGTCGTTGGACATGAGAGACAGACAGACAGACAGACCTGTAATACAAGAACAAAGCTGTCCCGTAAATTTGCAGGAAGGAACAAACCCCATAGCCACCCATACACACACTCTTCAGAAAATCACGTGCGTTGCTAGTAGCTCTGCTGAGCAGGGTTCAAGAGAGCTGTGGAAGGGAAGTGGGTGAACTGGGGACTGCCTCCCATGGGGTAGGTGATTAAGACTCTTTAACTGGGATCAATCCTCCACTGTGAAGTTGGGAAATTCCTACCGGAATTCCAGAGTGAAGCCTCCTGAGCATTTCCCCAAACCTAACCACCAGAGGTAACCCTAAAGGGGCTTCTGATGGGCCAGGAACTGGATATTTTCATTACATTGCAAAATGATCTTATGAAGTAGGCACTATCCTCATTTTACAGACAAGGAAACAAAGGCTCCGGGAGGTTAAGTAACTTGGTCAAGTTCACACAGCCCGTAGAGGGGGGCGTCCTTATGAAAGGGCAGAGAGAAGCCCCCACCAGTGGCCAACAGAGCTTCTGAACGTGGCATCCATCCAGGAAGAGAGGACTGGCAGCCTGGATACTGCCCCTTTCTGCCGTAGGAGCTCGGGATGCTGAAATGCCCACTTTGGGACAGGTGAGTTAGCCAAGGTCATGCCGCCACTGGCAGCAAAGGCGGGCCAGAACCTGCCTTCCCTTCAGCCAGGCTCCTCACCCTGCAGCACACCTCTGTGTTTAGCGAAGCTCCAGCAAGAAGCCAGGCAACAAGGGGAGATGAGAGAGAGCAAGTACATCTCCAGGAGGCAGACAGCTGCCCTCCAAGGCCCTCCTGTCTCAGAGATGAGTTAAACTGCTCGTCACCTCAATGGCAAATGTATGCACCAGATGCAAAAGGCCTCCTGTGGACCTTGTGGAAGGCTCTGCCCTGGCCCGTGAGCCTAACACGTTGGCTTTGGCAGACCTTGGATGCCCTCTTATGCCGGTATAGCTGCTGAAAGGGAGCTGTGCTCCCCAGCACGGGGACGGAAACAGAGCTGCCCCACAGCCTGAAGCCCGGAGCTCCTTTCAGGCCTGTTTTCATCATCCCCGGGTTCAGCTCTCCCCTGAGCTGCACTTACCCCGGAAGCGAGCTGCTCCTGACTCACTCTCGACATGTAGGCAAACTCCCCCCAGTCCACGTGGGGTCCAGGACTCGGCCCTGCTGTTTAGGACCTACACCTTCCCAGGCTGGACTCTGGGGTCTCCGTCACCCAGGCCCGTCTCCCCAGGCAGCCAGACCTTCCAGACAGGCCCTAAACCCATTTGGAGCAGAAGTTCCAGAAGAGGAACATAGAGGCTCCTTAACTCCAACCTGAGAACTGGGCTGGGGTCAGTCATAAGACTCCCAGCATCCTATTGGCAGGTTTACTGTGCTCTTGACATAGGCTCATGAAGCGGGAGCTCCCAAAGGTTTCCACACAGAGAGCGAAGCTTTCCATTTCCCTAGGCCCGTGTGGTTCATTCTGAAATGCGAGGCTGCAGGAAGGGGATGGGAAGGTACCAGAGGTGAGGAGACAGGCCAGCGTCAGCACTCAAACCGGGATTTCCACCCGCTTCTGCCACTTACCTGCTCAGTGGCCGCGGGCAGGTTAAACCCTCAACCCTCAGTTTTGCCACCTGTAAACCGAAGATGACAATTGCTACCTCAAAGGATTTGTGACAACTTACGGCGGGTGGCAGCATCTGAAAGTGCCCAGCACGTGGTGGGTACGTGGCAAATTCCTCATCTCCTGCCCTCGTGTTTTGGGCACCCAGAATCGAGTGCGATCTGACAATGCTCATCACCAAAGCCACGGCTGTTTGCTGAGCCTGAGTCAAAGGGGTCCTGTCCCACAAGGGACACAGACGCTATTAGGCATGTGTGTCCTCTATGGGAGGCCAGATCTCGGGGCACAGGCTGCTCCAGACATTGAGGGCACACACGGGCCTTGGACGGAGGCAGGGCAACCCAGAGAAGTGAACAGACAGGGTTTCAGGGCAGTAATGCAGGGTCCATAGTGGTACGGTGGGTACCTCGTGTCTCCCACCAGATGGGAGATGGAAGTGTCCTTAGGCTCCAGACCCTGGAGGGTGAACTGCTTCCCAGGGGGAAAAGCACTCGGAGGGCATCACTAGGGTCTGCCTTGGCAGGACAGGTGTGGCCATCACCAAGTGACCCCCTCGGCTGTTGCGGACCCCTCCTGGGATCAGTAGGCACCCGGAAATTTCCCTCCACTTGGGGTTTTTACATCTAAGGGGATGAATTAACCAAAAATGATACAGAGCTCATGTAGAGTAGACTCTCAAAAAGCTGAACTCACAGAAGCAAAGAGTAGAACTCTGGTTGCCAGGCGCTGGGGATGGGGGAAGAAGAGACGCTGGTCAGGAGTACAAATGTCAGATTTTAAGAGGAATCGGTTTGGGAGAGCGAACGTACAGCATGGGGGCTACAGACAACAATACTGTACTGTGCACTTGAAAGCTGCCATGAGGGTAGCTTCTAAATGTTCTCACAATAACAACAATGGCACTTGTGTGAGGGGAAGGATGTGCTAACCAACCTTATTGCGGTAAACATTTCGCAATATATGTGTGCGTCACATCATCACACTGTACACCTTGAACTTAGGCATTGTTATATGTCAATTATATCTTAATAAAGCTGGGTGGCGGGAGAACAACAACAAAAAAACCACCCAAAACCAAAAATGATACAGAGGAACACAATACCTAAGTAAGGAGAGGGAGGGGAGGGATAAGGAACTTCCACTCTTGAATATCTACCCTCTGTTGGGACGCCTACCGCGGTAATATAGCTGAATCATGGCAACCTGTGGGGTAGGCAGACCCATACCCACATCTGAATCTCTGACTCCAGGAAACCTGGACTCAGGGAGCCTTCAAAACCCTGCCCACAGTCACGGGGGGTGGGAGCTGGAATATGAACCTAGGTCTGACTCCAAAGCACCAGCCTTTTTCAGTTCCCCCTGCAGCACCAAGAGGGACCAGCAGAGGAAGGGGAGGCGGGGCTCCAAGAGAATCTCTTAGGAGCACATTTCTCTTCTGTGTGCAGATGACTCATGACCCATTTCTGCTTCTGGGTAACCCTACAATTATTTCTGTTACAAATAGTTAAAAGATGTTTCCTATGTGCCTCAGAAAATCACTTCCAAAAAACAGAAGAAAAACCGAAGCCAAAAAAAAAAAAAAAAATTCAACCCTTAACAATCTCCAACCCCCAAACAACAAATGTGCTGAAAAGAAACTTCCGAAACGAAAATTGCCAGCTTCACTGTTATTGTTTCGGGACTGTAGCGTTGGAGCAAATCTTAAGTCTAATTGGCAAAACTGACAGCAGGGAAAGGCAAGTAGGTTCTGGGCAGTGAGCTTGTTGGTCAGAATTAAGGGTGCGCCTCCAGGCTGCCAAGTATCACCGCCACGGAGGTGGTAACAGTTCTTTTAGTTACTGAATCAACCATGAGGCATCCCGGAAGCGGGGATATAACTGTGTCTACACACAACTCTGACATCAGCCGATTTTAACAAGTTTACTAAAACGACAGTCATGGCCTTGACAATACCAAATGCAAAATACTGGTGTACACAGATTTTACAGGGTGGTGGCTCCCGAGAGCCGGGTTACAAGGATCAGGTTTAACAGATGGGAGAGGCCTGAGGGAAGGCAAGCACACGGATTTTATTGAGAAAAAAAGCTTATATACTGTAGGGTTGCTGAAGTTTAATAAATAAAGGTCAACTTATAATATATAAAAACAATATAAACATTTATATGCTACGTGCATATTGTATAATTTAAAGTAATAATTTATATATGGGGAGAGATGCCAATTTATGTTCTTCCGATTTTTCTCGACAAGGCACACACACAGGATGTGTCTATCCGTATCCACCGCCAGCCGACCAGCTTGTTGTTTTCTGACGTCAGTGCCCGGACGTAGGTTTGGGAGGTTTTGCACTGAGAGTTCCAGTGTTTATCATCAATGCCTCTGCAACCGTTCTTGACAGGCCTGGCCTCTTTACATCTCGTCTCATAAAAATATTGTTTGACGGGAGAGTTGCCGGTTTTGATCTCCCCCAGCACCGTGACCTGGTGTCCCCGAATGTCGATGGCCGACGACTTGTCGGTCACCCACAAGCTCTCGCTGTCACACACGGAGTACTCCCCTCGGTGACTCTTGTACTCCGCGTATCGCTTCCTCCGCGCCGTTCTGTTGGTCGCCACGGGGTTGCCCACGTAATCCTCCAGGAGGTACAGGGGAGGGGGCTTCAGGGGGGTGCTGTCACTCAGCAGGACTCGGGGGGAGTTGTAGCGTCTCTGATGCCGCAGCAGTTCGGGGCCCATGGCCGCCATGGGCTGGAATTCCGACTTGGCGGGCTCCCGGGGGGCCTCTGCTTCGGGCAGTGTGCTCTGGTAGTTTTCCTTAACGTCCACCATCTGCTTGGAGAGCTTGTTTTTTAAAATATCTGCCTGGATCAGCTTAATAATCAGGGAATTGAGCGAGTCTTCCGGCAAACTCCTTTGATCCATGCTGTTACCTTGGATGCCACGGAGATAAGCGAGAAATATCACATAAAACAAGATGGACATCACCTTGTTCACCTGTAAGATCTGAAAAGGAAACATAGGTGTTAACAGAAGGTGGTGGCCGCTGGGTCTGGGTCATCCTGAACCAGAGGCTGAGGATCCCTGTGAGGCAAGAGAGAGAGCAGGGTACCACCATCCTAGGGGAGCATCAAAACGCCCCTGTACTGGCCAGATACAGAGGCTGTCTCTTTCTCTCCCCTTCCCCTGGGAAATACTGCCTTTTACGAGCCCTCCTTTCTCTCCTAGATGTCCAAGTGCCTTCACCTCAACAATCTTTCCTCCAGCATCGTGGCTGTGTGAGAGGGAAAGAGGGGTGTGTGTGTGTGAGTGTGTGTGTGTGTGTGTGTGTGTAAGAGAGAGAGGGCAAAATCATCTTTTTCACAAGGAACCCAAGAACATCACTGGAAGGACTACAGCCTAGAAGAGTCAGGTCTTTCCCGAAGACCCGGGTCACAAAGAGGCAGGTGTGCTTGACTCCAGGCTTTCAACCTCCATCTCTTTCCTGGACAGATAGCACCTGTCACCTTTGCACCTGATGTCTACCATCTGCAGCCTTCTGGTGTGTGTAGATGACATCCTGCCACTTCTTTATTTATTTATTAAAAAAGGTTTTCCTTGGCTGTGCCATGCAGCATGTGCAATCCTAGTTCCCCAACCAGAGATGGAACCCGTGTCCCCTGCGGTGGGAGCACTGGAAGCGTGGAGTCTTAACCACTGGACCGCCAGGGAAGTCTCCTGCCACTTCCTGAAAGGTCCCTTGAGCCTGAAAAGATCACATCCCGCTCCACCTCGGCAAAATACAAAGAAATGGAACCTGAAAATTATAAATGCGTACATACATTTTTAATTAAAAAAATATCAGTGGCAGTAGCTTTGCAATTGCCTCAAGAATCATAGTTCTCTTGTCCCCTTCACTGCAGCCCCTGAGATCTCTCAAAGGAACAGATACCCCAAGGCTGGGGGCTGTGCCAGTTGCTTCTATATCCATAGCACCAGCGATGGCTCGTTCTTGGCCAGCCTGGCAGAGCTGTTCTCTTGCCCTTGTAAATGACCATGTGGGCTGCGACCTGTGCTGTGAGAGGGCCTGAGTGTCAGGTGCTCTGCCGACCTCTCCGACGGACATGCTTGCCAAGGTGCCCACCTGATCCCCGGAGACCCTCTTCACAAGACAGCAGCCCCCCC
Source organism: Physeter macrocephalus (assembly GCF_002837175.3). NCBI lineage: Eukaryota > Metazoa > Chordata > Mammalia > Artiodactyla > Physeteridae > Physeter > Physeter macrocephalus. The sequence continues at coordinate 57,394,053 of NC_041219.1, read as the reverse complement.
AAAGCACCACCTGTAGAAGATGGAGACACAGCTCAAATTAATGGGCTACGCTTGCCCTGAAGTGCAAGATTCCCTGTTAATTTTTCATGTTTGACTTTTTACGTTTCCACTGTGAAATGTTCCTTTAATGGTTCTTGTTTCTAATTCTGCTGTCTCCTTGTTTCAATGGCACCTTAACCTATCGACGCGCTCATTCTGTTGCCATAGTAGAACCTCGACTTGGGGTTTCTGCTGAGTCCTTGTGGAATTAGAGGGCTGATCCTGACATACCTTCGTTGCTGGTCTCTCCCTCACTAGAGCACAGCCCTGATTTTCTGAGGGTTGGCACGGGAAGGAGATTTTTCCAGTGGGGAGGGCTGGCTGCACTAACGACCCCTCCTGTGCCCCGTGCTTCACACCACTCGCCTCGAGGTGCTCATTCTGTAATCACCATTGAAGCCACCTTACTGTCCCCAGGCCTTTCTCGTTTCCTCTTTAAAGCTCTAAGCATGGAAAATAAAATCCTTCCCTTGGTTCACCTTTGGTATTTCGAGAAACCCAGGGGGAGAAGAGAAGGGGAATAAACAAATGGGGCACAAGACATAGAAAATCAGCCCTGCTTACCAAGTACCCGTGTCTGAGCCTGCCCGAGCTAACTCGCTCCCGGGACTCAGAGGTATCCTCTTTCCCCATCTCGCTGGAAGAACTGCGCTCTTGTCCCCAAAGGCTAACAGCATTGCTGTCACTTTCTTCCAACTTCCTCCTCCTGGCGCCCAGCCTGTCTCTCTGATAAGGGGCCCATCTTCCTTGCATGGGAACTGCTCTCTGGACAACTGACTCCTTCAAGGTCAAGGCTGAGAGAAGGAGTCTAGCTGTGCTGCCCACCTCTAGAGATTGCCTCCAGGAATTGTATTATCCTGGGAAAATGGTTCCCACAGGATAACTGATCTACCCCCCAACTCTGCATAAGAGTGACATCCCCTTCAATCTTGCAGGCCCAACAAAATCAAGCTTGAACACAAAAAGTGTGGTGTACGTGCAACTAGAATCACACCCCCTTCTCCCTTCCAAAATAGAATACAGCTGCAATAAAATAATTTGGGACGGAGAGGCTATCGAAAAACAATTTATGAAACCCCCCCCAAAAGCCCAGCCACTATCAACTAAGAATAAGCAGGCTACCTGCTCACGGGGAAATCAATCAAGTGTGGTGAGTGGAGGGAGGTCCCAGGTCCAGTAAGAGTCACGCCTAGATTAGTAAGGTCATTGCAAGGGTGAGTTGGTAGGAAGAACGTTGATGGATTGGGCTGCTATATGGGAGGTGACCTGTGTATGGAACCAAAGGATGTAAGAAGGAGAAGGGTATTTAATCCAACTCCTTCATTTTATAGATGAGGAAAACCCAAACTGCAGTTTAAAGAAGAGGAGAGGCACACAAGGGCAGAGAGGGGGGCTCCGCACTCTGGGCCCAGCATTCCTTTTCATCACATCATGATCGGGCTCCCATGCCCCACCCTTCAGCCCTGCTCACTGTTTACGAGCCACTTGAATAAGCTTTACGGCCCATGTGACCCTTCACCTTGCACACTTTCATAGCCTCCTCTCCTGCTGAAATTTTGCTCATTCTTCAGTGCCTGGTTCAGAAGCTAACTTTTCCACGATGCTCCCCCGATAGCGGCAACCCAGCCTCCTTTGCATCTCCAGGGCATGGTGGCGGGTGTCACAGCCCTCATGGCATGACGTGGCTTACTCCCTAGACTCTCTCCTCCAAGGCCAGGAGCCCCTTCCCTCCTGTTTGTGTCTGCCTCTCCCCTGAGTCCACACCACAGTGAATACGAAGTGGGTGCAGTGAGTCAGAGACGCACCGAGGGTGGCTGGAACGCCTGCCCTCCACGCACAGAACTGGCTACCTAGTCTGCAGGGCCTAAGGCAAACATTTCTCACAGGCAGGAGGCGTGACCACGTTTGAGGCAATGCTCGGAGCCCCCAGGTGCATGGGGTCCATGGGCCCATGGGACCTCACTTAGAAAACCCACCGTCAAAAATAAAATTCTTCCGAATTTCAAGATGGTAACCACAGAGCGTTACACCTTGAGTTTGAGGTCCCCTCTCTGAGCTCCAGACTGCAGGAACTAAGACAGTTCGTCTTGGTGAAATTGTTTGAAAGTAAGGGCGGAAAGTTATCGTTGGTCAAAAGGGATGTGCAAAGCCCACAGGGTGCTGCGAGGCAGGCTGCAGCGTGCAGGGCCATGGACGGGAGCTGTGACTTTAGTGCAACCCGGCAGGGAGGGCCCGGGGTTGTGGACAATGAGAAAGGCTCCTGAGACTGCCTTCCTTGCTCCCCTGGGCAGTGGGGGATTGGGGGAGAGGTCAGGATCGTCAGAGAGGAAGACTTCATCACTGATATTGCAAAGAATCGCCAAAGCACAGTGATCAGATAGTACGAAGCAGACTGACTTGTAGTTGATTTATTATTGTTTTTCAATTCTCTACAGAGAATTGTAGAGGCTGGACTGTTCCTACCATCCCATCTACCTGTGGGAGCCCCAAGGCAAGCCCCAGTACCCCCTCGGGTCCCAAGCACACAAATTCAGCACAGAGACATCAGGCCAGCACTGCTGGTGGCAGGGTGGGACAAATGAACAAAATGAATTATACAAAAATTCCCAAATGCCCCTTAGCCTGGGTCCTACCCATCTCTGGATCTGGACGGTTGCTTACCATCAAGTCCCAAAACTCGTCACGATAATTTGGAATAAGTCCTGAGAGTAAATCACCTGCAGGCTGGTAAGTGTTTCTAGATATCTGCAAGGCTGCGTTAAAACCCAACAGGCTTCCTGCGGACTCTCACTTTGATAATCTGCACTCAGGTTTTTCGCGGAGAGCAAGCCCAAGAATGTCGCGAATAAAATTTGCCCAAACGCAGATGTTGACGTTGGAAGGGGCCATAGGGAACCACCTCATTTTTACCATTAAGGGCACTGAGACCCGGAGCAGTGTAAAGTGAGCTGTGTGAGGTCTGACTGCTACATGACACAGAGAGGGACAGGGGACCCTTGGTGATTAAGTGTAACGGAGATCGCACGGCCGGTGCATAATCAAGGTCATGGTCAGGGGTGAAAAGTGACATCATTATGAAAGCGCTTAGCACCGTGCCTGGCACGTAGCGATCCACCGGACAGGTTAGACGAACATGAACCTCAGTTATCTGTGGCAGCAGAAGACACCGCACGCCTGCCCTCCGTGCACACACACCAGGTAGCAGAGAACTAATTCCCTGGAGCGGGGCGTGGAAGAGGAAAGGCAGTACCAGGAAGGCTCCTCCTGGATGACGAGGCCACGTCTTTCTCATCCCCCCGTCTCTGACGTCCGGCACGGGGCTGCGCTGCTGTCGGAGCTCCAGGTCCATTTACTGCATGAGCACCTACTCCAAGCAAGACCTAGCAAGACACAGCTTCCTGGCCTCGGATTCTGTTTGGGTTTCTGCCAAGCCTGGTTTGGAAGCCAATCAACTCTGCCTTCTTCTCCCAAAGAAAATACAGGCCTGGCTCTGAAGCAGGCCAGGGTCCCCAGGCTCTTCTCGGCTATAATTGGAAAAAGACCTGTTAAAGTCCTCCGTTGGACCCCCTCCTGCACTTTCCCCAGTGCCCGTTTTCCCCGCTCAGAGTTTTCCAAGATCCTGACCAGCTTGCAGATGCTATTTTGCTCGCTTAGAAATGCTTTCCCACATATGGTGCTTTCCCAGTCCCTGGAGCAACATTCCTACAAGGTTTCACCATCCCTCAAAATACTCAAAAGAGAGCAATTTCTGATTCCTCCTTTTTGGCTCAGCGTACAATACACACAGAGGGTTTGGGGTCTGGAAGGAGAGGCTGAAATGGAAGAGAAGCCGGTGAGGACAGTGGTACGGAGTCTGAGGCCACAGCAACCAGGGTCTGTCCTGCCACACGCGGGAGATGGGGGCCCTCACCGCTGAGTCCCAAGTCACCTCTCTAGGACTAGCTCCCTGGCGCGTGCGAGCCACCGCCTGGCCATGGGCCCCCAGCCCTTGCTTGTTGCACGTGTACCGAGTGAATTTTGTAGTCTGGGCAGAGCGGGGTCACCAAGCACAAAAGTGTTCTTGCCGGGAAATGACATACGTTGCATCTTTCATCTTGCTAACAACCCCTCAAAGGTAGTAGTTACATTTCCCATTTCAGATGGGGAAACCAAGGCATGGGGAGGTTTAATAATTAGCTAACAAGCAGCAGAGCCCAGATTGGATGGCCGTCTGCCTCTGGAGCAGATGCCCTGTGCTGTCTCTCTGTCCCGGCTCTCACACAGTCCAGAGGAAGCTCAGGTTCCAAGCCTGGAGCCAGGACAGCTCAACCCGGCAGGCTAAGCATCCGCCCAAGAAGCCTCTAGGCACCTCTCAGCAGTTTCCAGGGGCTTGAGGCCACCACTCCTGTTTCCTCCTCTCAGACTCCCCATGAAAGGGAACACAATTCAGTTTCCTCCCGTCCTTCCTGGGACGGATGCCCTCCAAGGTCAGGGCCCTGCAGGTGCCCGTTCCACGCATCGCTTCATACAGAGCACAGAATGTACCACCTCAGACCCTGGGTTTGGCCCCAGCGCTGGAAAACGGGGTGAATAGCACAGAAGGCCTAAAGGCTCTGTTCTAGCTTTCCTAGGGGAGGAGGTGTGAGAGCAAGGGTGGAAGCACTTTTTAATTTGCCAGGTGTTGAATATGCAAATTCTAGAGATTTCATTATGTCCAGGTGAGCCGCATCCGCCGGAGGCAAGTGCACTTTCTGGCGGGGGTGACCGAGGACCCTGGCGAGTGGTGGCCATAAGGACCCAATTCTTTGGAGAATTTCTGCAGCGATGACCCGGTCTCCGGTGAATGCGAAGATGTCCAAAGACCACATCGTGCCGGGTGACCCTACTATCTTGTTCAGGGAGTGGAAAGAGAGAGAGGTGGGGAGGCGATAGATTTAAAGCAGAATGACCGCAAGGAAAGGAATGTGGTGGAAACATTCGACTAAGGCCATATAAAAGGACTGGCCAGGCTTGCTCTCCTGTCTTAATTGCAAAATTAATTCAAATTGGCTTTGCTCTGAACACGGGTCCTGAGGCCTCAAAATGAGTCAGTTGGGGCCACATGAAGATGTTCTGACCCGACAAGGCTGGGGGCTGGGAGAGACAGGTCCCGGTGGAGCCTCCGCTGGGGACTGGTCTGGTTTTGGTTAATCTCTTTAATAATGATCCGGAAGCAGGAGAGAGGAAAAAGTCGCAGGTTAATTGAAACGCACAGATGACGCCGGAAGGGAAGGCGCTACAAACACCAATGAGGACAAGCCAATTATTCCTCAGCCGCCGTGTGGGCAGGCATCCTGGAAGAAGCAGGATGAGATTAGACTGGAAACACGTAGGTTAACTCACTGGGGGCAAGGTGGATCCAAAACCAACACGGGAGGGAAACGCTTGTGAGAGGATGGAGGGAAGGAGCGACCTGGGGTGGCTGGAAGGAGCGGATTAGAAGTGAACTCACAAGAACTGGGCTGTGTGGGTGTTCATGGCGCTCTTCCCCCGACGGCCCTGCATGCACCCCTCAAACACACCTCACTCACTCTTACTGCCCCTCTGAGGGTGGCCACTCTCCCCTGTCTTAGGGAGAACAAGAACACATACATTGAGCTTTAGAGAGGGTAAGAAATCGGGCCGAGGTCAGAGAACTAGTCAACGACTGTCGTCAAAGATGCTGGTGAGCATGGTCTAAATTCCCCGCCATCCAAAAAGGGTCACCTCTCTGCTGTATCTGGTGAGACCTCGTTTGAGACCCCTGAGCCCTGGGCAGGTCTGCATCACACAGAGTCCCTACAGGTGACAGAGGCAGGGAGATGGATTCCTTCCCTGTTCTCTAAAAGTCCCTCATCCTGCATAGCTCCTCTGAGTGAAACTTACTGAACTCAGGGTTCTGAAACCGACGGACACAGAAAACGCTTGGCCCAAGATCTGAAATAGGACAAGGTCCTCGTTTTCAGGGGATGCTGGCTTCCCAGCGGAAACAAGACAACCTATCAACAAGGAAGGTGTGTTCCAGGATGAAACAAAATGAAATAGAGACCTCAGAAGGGTGACTCACCTCCCTCAGGAAGGAACTGCTGAAACTGGTTCCTCTTGGAGGCCAGAAAATGAAGACAAGAGACCCCTGAAAGGACAAGGAGCCGGTCTCCCAAAAGCAAGCTGAACACCCCGAGCTGGAAGTAAAAAGCTGGGAGTTTCTTTTTCACGGCTGTTGGAAGAGGAATTTTACATTGTTCAAAGCCTCCACTCATTGGGCCCCAAGGTAGTGAGAGACAGAAGGTATATGGCACACGTCAAAACAACGTGCACCACAGCTCCGAGAAGAAGGTAGTACGGTTGCTCCTCAGGCCAGGGAACCCTCTGGCTCGGCCCCATCTTGGCAGAGAGATCTGAAAGGAGCTTGGTATGCCGACACAGCCCCAGGAAACCCAGATTTACTTTATCCTTTACATACTATCGACTCTCATTTCATGGCCAGAGGGTGGACGAGGAACAATCTGCAGAGAAACTCTGAGTCAATCCAGCTACTGGCCATAACTGGGTTTATCTAGTAAATTCCGTTTTCTTTGCTCTGGGCGCTAATGCTCATTCACCACTGTGCTTGAAGATGTACACGCGTGGGCTTGCGTGTGCACGCGTGCAGGCACACGCACACACCTCACACACACTGTAGCCTCCCCAAATGAGGATGGGTTACAGTCGAGTTATTTCCGAATTATTATACCATTTAATATTCTGGGACATCTCGATTTTGGTTTCATTTTCTGCATCTGGGTTAACTCCATTTTTCCAAGCGTGGAAACACACAAGGGAAGGGTGCTTCCATTACACAGACGGTTGCGGGTACGGCTGGCGTTCAACTCTTAGCGTCAGAGAATAACCTCCCCAAGCAAATGAAACTTCTTGTCCCAGATGTACTCCTCGTGTTTGAGTTGGGTTGAGGTGTCAAGCGTATGTATTACCTATGAAGTGCTACCCAGCTGTAAGCTAACTGTATCAGAAGGCTGCTGACCTTCAAGCTTTAATAATTATAATAAATAATGACGAGGATGATCCATTATCTGCTTTGTCTACCCAGCCAAGGATGGCTCGCAAAATGGCAGAATAAGGAAGCTGGCTTTATCTCGAGAGCTGGGAGCGAAGGGAAATCCCACATCAGGACTCCCATTCACTCTCCAGATGCCTCTTCCAAACCAAGACCACAGCTGGCTTGGCAACGCCCAGATCTGTGACTGCACCCGCCAGGGCGGCGGCAGCGAGGCCAGGGTCAACCCAAACCACCCTGGTTTGGCCTCACGAGGACTTGGCCGCAGTGAGTGTGGTCAGATGGCAGCCTTTCTCCTCCAGGCTTGGCGATGGGGCCTGTGCCTCCCGTTCACGCTTCCCCCAGCCCACAGCCAGCCTCCTTCCACGAGGATGAGGGACTGGCAGATGGTCCATGGCTGCCTTTGGTCTGGACACCCTCTCCAGGAAACCACACTGTCTGGGGACTCGGAGGGCCAAAGCCTCCTTCCGCGGCTCACCCAGCCACCGTCCTTCACCTGAATCCCCTGCCAGACCAGGAAAGCAAGGGAGGAGAGGTGTCTGCACGGGAGATTTCCTGAGCCTCTTTGCGCCCCCTTGCAAAGGGAGGGTGGAAGGGACACACAGGAAGAAAATCCATCTTCCACCTGAACCCAAGTGTGTGGAAGGCACTTCATAAACATTATGATCCAATCCCAAACCATCTACCGACTCTCGCTCTGGGCAGCTGGGCAAGACTAGAAACCAACCCAGAGTTTGTCCTCTGAATTTTGGCACCAACACTGTGGACCCAAAGCTGTCATTCATCACAGACACAGTCATCATAACCGCTTGTAATAACAGCTAGTATTTACTGAGCCGCACCATATGCCGAGGACTTCTCCAGACTTTACATGGATTGTCTCAATTAATCTTCATGGATACGATTATCACGCCCACTTGTCAGCTCAGGAAACTGAGGGTCAGAGGGATTAAGTTATTTTGCCCGAGATCACGCATCAGTTGAGAGGTGGAGCCAGGATGCAGACCCCTGTGTGACCCCCACGCTGTACTTTTAGCCAGGACTGCAGACCACCTCTCAACTCGTTCCGGAGAGTTGAAGGCACCTGCCCCTTCCTCGCAGGGAGTGAGGCCCAAGCCCCACATTGATACGTTAATGCTTCTTTCCTTGTTCCGAGAAAGAGATCTCCAAGACAGGCGCTCTGAAGTGCAAAGGGAACATTTCACCGTCCAAGGCTGGGCATCGCCACTTGGCTGAGAAGCATATCTATGCAACACGGGGCTGACGGGCTCACTTACCTATGCCTTCGTCTCCCCAGATGTCACACATTCCTTTCCTCTGTCCTTATTGGATGGTAAAGCAGACCAGGAACCCAGGGATTCTTTTTGAAATTTGCTGGGATTTTGAAGGCGAGACAGATTTCTGATTATTCGGTTTTCATATATTTTTAGCGTATTGACAAGGAGAAATAAAATAATGCAGACTCTCGGCACATCTCCCACTTTGATTTATGAATGAAAAGCATCTCTGTCACTGATCAGCTTTGTGGCTACGGGAGAATCACTGCCCATCCTGGGGTCTCAGTTCCTAACGGGCTTTCTCCATAGGGCCGATGCTGGTATTTTGGGCAGGAGAGCTAGTTCTTCATTATTCAGTTTTGTCTCCCACACATGAAGCTCTGCCCCCAACCTACTAAATGTCAATCATGTCCCCAGCCATGGTGACGACCCAAAAAAGGCACTCACACTTTTCCAAATACCATCTGGGGAGGCCTTATCCCTCCTGGTTAAGAATCACATAACATAATGCTGCTGGACTAAAGTGGTTCTCAGCCGTTTTTGACCCTTTTTAGAATGTGATAAAAACTAAAGAAAGTTTCCCCTAAAAAAATGCATGTGCACATATCGGAAACAGTTTGCAAAAAAATTCGAGGCAGTTCACCAGCTCCCCAAAGCCTAACCCAGAGACCCACAGATCCTCGGTGAAGAACTCTTGAACTAATAAACAGTTTTGCACAGCTTCTTTCCAGCTTTAATATCCTGTGCTTCTGTGACCCTCTGCTAACCCTGGGCCATTTCTTCACCAGACAAAGGACCCTCAAAACTGGTCTCACTTTCTGGTCCTTCCTACCTTTCTGTGTCCTTTTGAAGCTACAGAGCCAGGCACTGGCATCCCGAATCTACTAGAATTCTCACACAATGGGAAGGTTACAGCAGGAAAGTGGCCTGCCCCAGATACAGCAATCAATTAATGGAAGAGCCAGAACGAGAGGCCAGCTCTCCAGAGGCCCAGAGCTGGGCTGCCCATCTGGAACCAACACAGAACCATAAATATAAGGACACCCAGAGGGAGACCTGCCCACGAGGTTGCAGAAGGGCTTCTCTGGGAGGTGCGGCGGAGTCAGGAGCGGCACAGCATGTGGAACGCTACGCTGTGAGAGGGCTGGAGCCCTCGCAGCCGGACGCAGCTCAAAAGGTAGCCCATGAGGCAGAACCCTTCCCTGCCTTTTACAGATATTTGTGTGGCACCATTGTCCGGCCACATCTGCGCTCCTCAGGAGCTTTGGAACGTCAGGCCTTTGCTCTCCCATCTCTGGTCCTGCCACCACGCTGGATGACTTCACCTCCAACCTGATGGCTTTTCCAGCCCTTTGGTTTCCCTGTTCCTCAGCGTGTACTCAAGACCAATGCTCTCCCGGGTCTTTGAAAACCCTGCTGTTTCTGAAGAGCTTCTCTGCGTTCCAGCCGACTGGCCTTCTGACTGGGAGCATGGCTGCACAGTGTCTCAGGAGGAGAAGCTGGAGGAGGGAGGGGTGCAGGACAATCACGAAACATGGCCCAGGGGGACACCCCAGAAGCCTGAGAGAGGAGGCTGAAGCAGCAGTAGAGGCTCTCTTTTGTATCAGATGGCAAAAAAGGGGATGAGTTCATTGTTCTGGAAGAGAGTGTAGCCAGAAGATACATTGGGATCAAATACTGTGCACAAGCACGTTGCTAGTTTAAAACATGCTGGTTTCTGACCCTCCTCCCACCTGGTGCTGGGTCCAGGTGCCCTTCTCTTGTAGGTGGGTGGCCTGTGCCCGTTTTGACCTATACAGTATAGAGGAAGTAACATTATGTGACTTCCAGGGCTAGGCTGTAAGTGGCCGTGTGGCCTCTGCCTGTTGTTGGGGCCCCGAGCTGCCATGGGAGGCACTGACGTTCAAGGCCACCATGTTGGAGACCCCCCCTCACCATGGTCCTCCGGCCAGTGCTGCCAAGGCACTCGTCTTGCGGGTGAACTGGCCCGGGTGGCCCACGCCAGCCCATCAGTCAACTGAAAACCACCAAGGACCTCTGTCAAGGCCACCTGACACAGAAGAATCTCCCAACCCAGCTCGACTCAATTCCCGGAGCCACAACATCATGAGAAATGAGAAAACAGTGGGTTTTTTTTTTACGCCACCAAGTCTGGGGGAGTTTGTTACACAGTGAAAGATGGACAAACAGCCAGAGCTGGAAAAAGTACAGAGGATGAGAGGTGTCACCTTTTAGTGCCTGTCATGACGTTTCACTAAGTTTGCTCAGAAGAGCCTGAGTACATTCCTGGAGGATGGTCTAAAATGGACCTCGGGGATCAAGACTGGAGCCACGAAGCATAGGACCGTCCCCACGGAGGAGGCGAGCCGTCGGGCACCTGAGGCCCTGCAGCCAGGGGTCTGACTGCAAAGGGGCGACACAGAGCCGGGGGCCACCTCTGCTCCTGGGGACCTCAGGGCAAGTGATTGTGGGGGCCTGGGGAGGAGGAGGGAAGGAGGGAGACACAGAGAGAAAGAGGACGGAGGGGCGAAGGCAGACAAGGCTTTCCTGAACAGGGTTTCAGCTGAGTCCAAGGCCCCTGCATGGTGGCTTTTGCCCCGGCTAGGGAAAAATGGCGGAGGAGAGACTGTCCCCCAGAACCACCACGACTGCCGCCCAGAGGGTGTCTGCATCTGGATCCAGCCGTGTTAGGAGCCGCTCCACCCCGCCAGCACCCAGAGCTGGCTGAGTCCACCCCAGCTGACACTGTCTTCCTAGCAGCCAGGGACACGAACACAAGCAGGAAGGTATGAGCACTCAGGGTCAGAAAGGGCTTCCTGGTGGTGGCACGGAACAGGCCGCGCTCCTGCGGCCGCTGGGACCTTGTCCCGGAGCGGCCGGGGCAGTGCCTGTAGCCCTCTGCCATCAGAGCAGAGCAGAAAGAGGGGGAGTTCCAACCTGTACGCGAGCTGCTGGGAGACAGGCCAGCAGAGCGCGCGTGTGTGAGGGTATCTGTGAGTGTGCCCGTGTGTGTGTCCGTGTGAGGATGTGTGCCTGTGTCTGAGTGTGTGTGAGTGTATAATGTGTTTATTTGTGTGTATGGTGTGTGTGAATATCTGTGAGTGTGCCCGTGTGTGAATGTGTATGTCTGTGTGTGTATGTATGTCTGTGTGTGAAAGTGTATATAGCTGTGTCTGTGTGTATATGTATGTCTGTGTGTGACTGCGTGTGTCTGTGTGTATTTCTGGGTCTGTATGTCTGTGTCTGAGTGTGTGTCTGTGCGTGTGTCCATGTTTATCTGTGTGTGTGTGTCTGTATGTGAGTGTGTATGTGTGAGTGTGTGTGTGTATGTCTGTGTGTCTGCGTCTTAGTGTGTGTGTCTGTGCGTGTATCTATGTTTATCTGTGTGTGTGTCTGTGTGTATCTGTGTGCGCGTGTGTGCAGTGTGTTGGGAGAGGGATGCTGAGGAGGGGAGACAGAGGCCCTCTCTCTCTCTCTCTCTCTCTCTCTCTCTCTCTCTCTCTCTCTCTCTCTCTCGTCCCCAGGGACCAGGGGTGAGGGGGGGTGGGAGACGGCTCTGGGGTCCTGCTGACCCTGCTCCCACCCCCCGCCAGCTCTGCCCGTGTAAGGAGGAAGGCACATGGCCCCAGTGGCCCTCTCGGGTCCCCAGGAATTGGAAACATGTAAGGACAGGCTGGGGAGAAGCCTGGGAGATAGAAAGAGAAACTCTGGGTCAAGTTTGCATTTCTCATTATTCCTCCAACCCTTCTCAAATTCCTTTTGTTTAGAAACCTCCTTGGGTTTCTGAAGGCTGTCCCCTCCCCCATCCCACCCCTGGAAAAGTCTAGGAGCTCCTCCAGCCTGTAACCCTTCCAGATAACATGTTCCATATGTCGGTCACTCTCTGCATGAGATGTGAGCGCTCCCTTTCCTGGTCACCTCCTCTGTGGTCTCCCCACAAGCCTCTCCCTAGAACAAGAGGCAGCGAGGGTTTCCATCAGGTTGGAGCCCGCTGAACCTGGGGATTCCTGCAGCTTTGCCTCCGAGTGCCCGGAGCGTGCCTGCCTTGGCCCCAGCCTGCCCACCACCACCGACAGCTGCACCAGACCCTCCTTTACGCTCTGGGGCCAACTGAGCAGCGCTGACCCAGCTTGCCACGTTACTTGCCGAGAGCGCTTCTGCAGCAAAGCACACAGCCCTCTACTGTTTTCCTTTCGCACCCAGTTCCCCCTCCTCCTGTGGCTACCCACCGTGGTAAATAAAGGCTGAGGATTTTTCCAACACAACTTCCAATGCTTTTTGGCGGGGATGTGAGCACACCTTCCATACCTCCTCCCCTGACCTCTACCCCACACCCCGCCGCCCCCTCTGATGCATCTTTTGGTGATTGAGTTTGACTCTTGAAAAATGCAATGCATGGCTTCACACTAGTTCTGGTGGATTTCCCAAAAGACAGAAGAAGGTGGGTTTTCACCCCTCTGGAGGGGTTGAGTTGGAAAGGCTGAAGATGACCTCAAATAAGCACCAGGGAGCCTGAGAACTGTGTGGACCTCCTCTTCCTCAAAAGCACAATTGTACTTAAAGGCTCCAGGCCCCCATGGGTGCCCTGGAGAGCAAGCAGAGGCTACCTTGAGACAGGCAGTGAGGCAACCCTTTAATCTGACAAACACAGCCAGGAGAAGTGGGCAAAGCATCCATCAAGAGGCTCGAGGCTTTCACAGACACAGGTCGCGGGCAGAAAACATCTGGGGACATGGCAGAACCCCCTGACCTCTTAAAGGAAGGAAGGATGCTACACTACTAAGCACCTACTATAGGCCAAGGACTTCAACTTAAAACTTGCATCCTACTGTCTTTAGCTTTTTGGGTGGACATGAAGTGAGGAAAATTATAAAGAGAGGGTATTGCTATTTTAAAGCTGAGAAATTTAGGGCATAGCATAAGTGAGTGATGGGCTCAAAGCTGTCACAGCCGGAACCAGAACCGTGCTTCCTGACTCCCGATCCAGCACTCTTCCTGAAAGATAACCTCTCTATTCTCAAAGCCCCGAAGAATCCAGAGGACAGACCATATGTCTGGGACTGCCCAGGAAGTAGAGAACCCCCAGCTCTCTGTGAATTTTGGGAGAGTCCCTACAGCTGCAGAACGCAGACTGCACTTTTCTCTAGGCCCACTGCCTCTTTGATGCACCAATTCATACAAAGTGGATCATTTCCAAAGGTGGGCCACCTCTGGCTGCAGGAGCCTCTTCCTGTGCAGGGAGATGGGTGATGATGGGTGGGGCCAGTCCTTGGCTCAAGTTCTGCACCTACTTCTTTCTAAGCCTCCCCCAGTCCCCCCTCCCCCATTCCTGGCTCTATTTCGTCTGAAGATTTATTGTATTCTGGAGATCAAACAACTGGTTAAGCAAAAGCCTGTGTTAAAAACAATCTTTCTCAACAGTACCTGTTTTAAGAAAATGACAACAATCGTGAAGGAAAATGTGTTTGATGATGGGCATGAGATTAATGAGAAAACTGAACTAATATAATTGGGGGATCTCACTTCAGAAGCTCCAATTACACTCGATGGGCTTTGGCAAGGAACCCTGCAATTTGGTGCTAATGAACGCATCAACATGGAGGGTAAGTTGGAACCCAAGAACGTGCAGGAGTGTGTCCTGACACTGTGCTGGGCGCGCGGTAGGAGGGCCACCGAGGACCTGATGAGCTGAAGTGGAAAAGGGCTGGAGACCTTAGGACAGGCAGTCATTTCTAGCCAACAGACCAGCTCTTCTGCCTCTGGAGCAATTTGCAGAGTTTGAGCCTTCTACTTCAGGGAGATCTATTGCGGTTTACTAGAAAGAAGGCTCTAGTGAGTTTCCAGGCATGCCGTCGAAATGGCCAGATTCACCGGATTTAATAGAGAGGATTGCAAAACCGTTCTTTCCAGACCTGAGGCTCTGTGATTCTATGTAAAGGCAAAACGCTCCACCATGGGGACGTGGATGGGGCCACAGCGATGTGTGGGAACAGTCCGTGACCTCCACCCTCAAGTGGGTGAGTCACATGGTGGAGAGGAGGGGATGGCTGCAGACTGTAGTCAAACTGAAGGGTCTGGAAATATACTGGCATTGATTCAGAAAGTGGAACTTTTGATCCTATAACATTTTACGTTTTAATTCCCCTTGGTGATGGTAATAACGCAGTTGGCTAGTGCCACACTGACAGAATTTATGAAGCAAAACTCGTCCAAGAACAGGAAGGAACGACCTCAGTTTATACCCTACTGACGCCTCTGAAAATGTTGAGTGCAAGTCACATTTCTGTGAATTGATTTGTGTTTTAAAGATACTAGGAGGGTTTGCAACAGAAAATCTTACTGTGAATTCCTGTGGAAAGCAGTAACTAACCACTCTTCCATTAAAATATACACATATCAGACTAGTTTTAGCTTAAAGCAAAGTACGTCTTTAAATGTAGAGCAACTATGCTGTAAATATATCGCAATTCCACAATGAACACATGTGCTCTGACATTAAATTCTCCACCAAGAGAACAAGACTTAATCCTTTGATGAGATCTTCAACTGTCTGGGTGCCCAGTTAACATGCATTATTCCTTATGGCTTATTCTTCAGGAAACTAGAAACTGGGAAGAAGGAAAGAGGCAGGAGAATTTTCTGCTGGCAGTTCCCATTTTTTCCGCTCCCGCGTCCTGAACAATGTCAACCTAAGTGCCCATAAAAAATGGCACGTCTGTCTTCTTCTCAAAGATCCCAGTAAGGAAAGGAACAGAAGGAAGAGAAATCTAGCATTCTGCACGTAGCGAAGGCTCAAGAATAATTATGGTACCAATAATGATGAGATAGCATATTCGCTCCTGCCTGGAACTTGGCTCAGATTTAATTCTGCAACAACCCTCTGAGGCACGTCCCACAGTCGACAGTCACTTATCTGAAACCCTGTGTATTACTGTACATTACCTAACACTCTCCGTGGGTCTGGGGCAGCCCCCGTGATTAAACAAGGTAATATTTCTGTTGCAAAATTATAAATACTCACTTAAGAGAGATAAAGATTATGTCAATTCCGGTCATATTTTGCAGCCAAATAAATCTGCTGAAACTTTCAGAAGGGACTCTGGGTTTTCAGAGCTTTGTGGGTTTTGGAATTGTAAAGAGGAGACCGCGGCAGTGCGTTATTCTCTCTCCTTCGTAAATAAAGAAGTAGGGCCCCAGAGAAAACAACTCGCCTCAGACCACACCCCTGCCACACTAGAGCTGGGGTTCAAACCCAGGTGTGTCTGACACCAAAACTCATTTTTTCTCAAACACCATATGCTGTCTGGGTGACGTTTCCCACCTATAAGAGATCAAGAGAACACGGAGGCCAAATTAACCCGCGATTGCATGCACCCTCCTTATGTTTAAAGAATTTTAAATAAATTTCTCTAGAGATTCTTTTTCCATGTTATAAAAGTAATAAGAGCATATTGGAGAGCATTCTAAAAATACAAGATGACATAAAGAAATCTATCAACTCCCACAAGTACCCAGCCTTTTCTAAACACGTGCCGAGTTTTTCTATGCATTACAACGTCGAGATTGTTGAATACACATCCTTCTTCGACTGACTTATTTAATCTGCTAATCTCAGCATTCTCCCATCATATTAAACTTGTACATAAACAAAGTTTTGATGGCTACGTAATTAATATTCCATCCCAGGAAAGTGCCGTAATTTACTGGATTACACCCCCTTTGTAGGAAATGTATTATTTCCAATTCTCCATTCTCATAAACAATGCTGCAATAAACATCTTCCTGTGCAGAGGTGACTGTGGGTCTGAGTTATTCCCATGGTCCTTTGCTTCAGCCCTTCTTTTACGCCACCCCACCCCCCACCCCCCGCCCTGGTCTCATCTGCCCTGCACCTCCCCAGCCTCAGGTCAATCAAGCGTCCATTTCTCCGGCTGATACGCGGGCTGCGGAGACGGGGAAGGGCGGCATGGGCACTGTTTGGTGCCAAGAAAATTTATGTTCTCAAGTTTGTCTCAGCCCTTGCTGTAGATCAATTTTTTGCTATTCTTACTATGTCAGGTCTTTCTTCTGTTCCTCTCTGAAAACCACATTTATCGGGCTTCCCCGGTGGCGCAGTGGTTGGGAGTCCGCCTGCCGATGCGGGGGACGCGGGTTCGTGCCCCGGTCCGGGAAGATCCCGCGTGCCGCGGAGCGGCTGGGCCCGTGAGCCGTGGCCGCTGCGCCTGCGCGTCCGGAGCCTGTGCTCCGCGACGGGAGAGGCCACGGCGGTGAGAGGCCCGCGTACGGCAAAAAACAAAAACAAAAAAAAGCAAAAAAACCCCCCACCACGTTTATCTCCTGAAGTCTCAGAGCACAGAAAGCTTGCCTCCTACTTGAGAGAAAAACAAAGAGAGGGTCCCCCAGGTAAGATCTCCTCACTCTGTACACACATCTCCTTGAATGCACACAGCTGAAGTGGCCAGATGCTTTATCACCCTAACCAGTAAACTTTTGAAAGTGAACGGGGTGCTGTTAATCATCTGGTTGGGGTAATGGTTACACGGCAGGCCTGCCCTGGATCAACCAGGACTCCACAGTCACACTGAGTCCAGCCGTCATTTCCTCTGAGTGTCTGGGTGTCCTGGTCACATTCTCTCTCCAATAGCATCTACAGTGACACGCTGGTCCCACCGCGTCCCATTCACTCAGAAGCCTCCTTCCATCAGGGCCTCCATCCCAATCCTGTCTTCCGCCTGCCCCTCTCTGCAGGTTTCCTTTCCTCAGTAGACACAGGCAGAACTCAGAGATTGCTTGCCCTGCGGGTTCAGTTCCAGACCACTTGCAATAAAGCAAATACCATGATAAAGCAAGTCCCATGAATCGTTTGCCTTCCCAGTACATATAAAATTTATGTTTACACTATACTGTAGCCCATGAAATATGCAGTAGCATTGTGTCTAAAAAAATGTACATGCTTGGGCTTCCCTGGTGGCGCAGTGGTTGAGAGTCCGCCTGCCGATGCAGGGG
>NC_041219.1:57360126-57376451 GCF_002837175.3 Physeter macrocephalus | reverse complement strand
GCACGGGTTCGTGCCCCGGTCCGGGAAGATCCCACATGCCGCGGAGCGGCTGGGCCCGTGAGCCGTGGCCGCTGAGCCTGCGCGTCCGGAGCCTGTACTCTGCAACGGGAGAGGCCACGACAGTGAGAGGCCCGTGTACCACTAAAAAAAAAAAAAAAAAAAAAAAGTACATGCTTTAATTAGAAAATACCTTCTTGCTAAAAAATGCTAACCATCACCTGAGCCTTCAGCGAGTTGTAATCTTTTTGCAATCGTCAAATCAAAAATCACTGGTCACAGATCACCATCACAAATAATAATGAGAAAGTTTGAAATGCTGCCAGAATTACCCAAATGTGACACAGAGACATGAAGTGAACAAATGTGTATAGAAAAATGGCACCGATGGACTTGCTCAAGGCAGGGTTGCCACAAACCTTCCAATGTAAAAAAGGCAATGTCTGGGAAGTGCGATAAAGCGAAGCCCAGTAAAACGAGGTGTGCCCGTGACGTTCGCATGTTACCAACCCTAAACAAGGAAAAGAAAATAGTTCTCCCCTAAGGACGACTAGCTGGTCCCAGTCCAGCTTCATATGAAAGCACCTGCACTGGTTACTTCCTCTTCCTCCATCCCCTCGAAAAGGGCAGAATTCCTTCCATCCATCCTCACCACCAGCACCGGGCCCTCCCGAAGCAACCCTCCCACCAGAGCCCTGGGTCCCTCATTTGAAAACCAGGTAGATGCCTTGCAGCCGTTCCTTCCTTAGCCTCCTGGCCCGCCTCCTTCAGCTTCTGTGGCTCTCCCACAGTTTTCGTCTAGCCGTTACTAAATAGGATCTTAGTTCCCAGGCCAGGGATCGAACCCGCGCCCCCTGCAGTGGAAGCGCGGAGTCTTAGCCACTGGACCGCCAGGGAGGTCCCAATAAATTCCAGTTGATTCTGCCTCCTGCTTCTCACGATGCACGCCCCTTTTCCCTACGGCCCGTACTGCCTCTCCTGCCGGGATTACCCCTGGGGACCCTTAGGTGGTTTCTGAGACCCCGCTTTCACCCTCTCCCAGACTCCCTCTCATTTCCTCTCCACGCTGGAACGGAAGGATCTTCTAAAGTGGAGCCTAACTGCATCGCTCCCCAGCTGGAGAAATTTCTGCTCTTTTCTAAACCCTTCGAGGTGAAGCCCAAATCCCTCAGCCTGGCAGGAGGCCCTTCCCAGTCTGGCCTTGGGTGCGTGTCTCACCAGGAAGGGCTGCAGTTCTGCAAACCCGCCAAGCGCTCTCACCTCCTCTTCAAGGATCTCTGATGACCCCCTTTGCGGGCAGTATCCCTCCCACCCCCGCCCTTTACCTGGTTGATTCCTATGTGCCCCTCCGACCCTGCTCCTACACCACCTTCCTAAAGACACTGCCTTTCAGCACATTCTTTTATAACCCTCCTTTTCCTTGTCTTTCTCCCGCACTGGACTGTAAGCTCTCCTTCTATGTCTGATGTGCTGAGTATCTATAACGGCGCCAGGCTCACAGTCGGTGTTCAGTAAAAGGTTCTGAGAAACATAGTCGATGGATCAAAGGGATGGACCTCTTAAGAAGCGTGATCATTGATGATTTTGTCCCTTTCATGCTCGCTTGTCTCCAAAGGCCCTTAACATGGACTAATTGCACCCTCTAAAGATACTTATTGAGTCAAGAGCGATAGAGTGGCTGGTACGACTCAGCTGAGGATGCTGTGAGGGTAGGGAGAAGGAGTTTCTGGGCATCCTGGGAGCTGATGATGACACGGGTGATCTCTCACACAACCTGTGTGCCAGCCACCGCAAAGGAAGGATCCGGATGCCGAAGAGGAAAATCAAAGTTTCATTTCCAGCGGTCCCGGCCCACTGCCCAGAAGCAGCACTGCTGCCCCTCTTTAGGAAGGAGAGGTGAGCGGGAAGGCAGCTCCCCCGGGGGTACAGAGAAGGACTCCTGCACCAAGACGGGAAGGGACACAAGTCCGAAGCCCCTCTGGACCTGCGTCTCCTCTCTCACACTCCACCTACAGTTCTGGCAGGATCTCAGGGTTAGATCGGGAATTCCTGGGGCTTGGAGAGAATGCACGAGACTGGAGAAGCTGCAAATAAGAGCACGTGGGAACCAGCACCCAACAGGACTCATGAAGGTGAGACTAGGGCTGGGCCCAAATGCCCCGAAGCTGCTGCCACGGAGGCCAAGTCCCGGCTGGGGCAAGGCTCTGGGAGGCCCTCCGACCAGGTCAGGGGGCCCCGTGGGGCTCTACGTGGCCACTGGCTTGCGTTGTGCCGGCGGGCAGGGCCCATCTCATTCAGCTCTGCAGCTCCAGCCCCTAACACAGTGCCTGGAACAACGCGGGCTACAGGGTGACATGAGTGGATCGGGAAGAACTTACTCCCAAAAGACACAAGGATCTGGGAAGAGCTGGCCAAGCAAAAGGTAAAGAGGAAGCAGGCTCGACTCCGTCACGGTGACAAAAAGAAGGTTCAGGGTCATGTCTTTAGCAAGAGCTCTGAGGGGAGAGGGGAGGGGAGACCGTTTTTGAACTAAGCAGGACAGGAACTCTGCTGGACCCTCCCAGGAATACACACACCTGATAGGCGAACCTCAGAGAGGATGCTCTCGCCACCCAGAGAAAAACAAGGCTGGAGAACTTTTTTTTTAAGTTCCCTGCAGAACAGCTCTGGGGGTAAATTAACACAGGCATCAACGTAGAAATCTGAGGTCACTGATCGCCTGGAACAGAAAGCAAAAGCCCACTTCTGAGACCCACTCCTGGCCTCTGATTCTGCCCTTCCCACGGCCATGGCTTCCTCCCTCAGCATCAGCCTCCCAGGAACCCTGGGACCAGCGGGGAAAAGACAGGTACAAATGGGAAAAGAGACCAGCCTTGATGGTCACGCTGGCCTTGGAAAGCTGCCCAGTCGCCAGGCATCATGGGAGAGCGGCACCTCCCCTCCCCCACCCCAGGCAGGTTCAAATGATAGTATCAGAAGAACTGACCAGAAAGGGGGGCAGGGAGTAAGTAACCACTAACGGGAAAAAGTGAGGACGTTGGCATTGGTGGCTCCAGATGTCACAATAATAATTCCGAACATATACACTGTTCTGTATATTTTCGACTTGATTATTACAGTAGCTCAATGAGATATAAGGAGCAATATTTTCTTTATTTTCCACTGAAGAAAACGGAATCTTAGGAAGATGAAATGATTTGTCCAATGGCAAACAGCCACCAAGTGACAGAGCTAGGCCTCCATCCGCATCCTCTGACTCTTATTCTTTTTCCTAAATACTTACACACACTCTGTGCCTGATTGTGTTTTGCCTTCAGACCACACCAACCCCCGGCTCTCTTTCCGTCAACACAGTCCTGGGATTCTTACCTATTACACGATATTCAAAAATACTTTCAAGTTATTCCCTCTTTAGAGCCTGATGACGTATAGATGGCAACCTGGCCCTTAGCTAAATCACATACCTCTTGCCAGGTGAGGCTTTCTGGACAGGATCTCAGAGATCACATTTGTCAAAATGAAACCAGGTGAGGCTTTCTGGACAGGATCTCAGAGATCACATTTGTCAAAATGAAACCAGGTAAGCATCGACAATATGCAGACAAAGGTGCAGGCCCCCAGCTCGCTTTTCTGTCTTGTACATAACGCTTTCTCGCACCAGACTTGCAGGGCTCCTGCGCAGCACTGGGGAGAGGGTTTCCCCATGTCTCCGACCCTCCTACCGCGACCTAGACACGCCCTGCAGAGTGCCTAATGCTCAGGGTTTTCTTTCCACTAGGAGGCAGAGACTTTCCCACCGGGAGATCCATCCTGGAATTCTATAGAGATCCAGAGATCTATCCCCAGGGAGCAAATCCAAGTCTCATGCAACACTATTCCCTTCTCTACAGTGCTTCCTCGTGCAGACTTCCTACCCTCTTCACCAGCCTCCACCGGACGCTCTTCCTTATCTCCAAGAAGAGCTCCCGAGCGGTCGGGCCACAGAAGGAAACACACGTAATAAACAGCCGATACCGAAGCTGGCTCTTCTGAAAGGCCCCTGGAAAGGGCCACGGCTACCATCGGCCATCCCTGCCCCTGTGCACCAAGGTCTCCCCCATCCTCTCTCCCAAATCTTCCTACTGCAACTTTTAGTCCCTTTTCTTTGGGTACGGTCTTGGTGGGAAGAGAGTACCCACACGATCATGCTTCTGTATTTCAGCATTAGTTTCTAATTTCAATACACTGTTTCATGAGAGTTTCCCAAACTCACGTAGGTCCTCTGGGCGAGAGGTGAGGAAGCCCAATGAGAAAGTGACCCACTGAAGGTCCCTCCCCAGTTGATGAATCCGGATGTCCTGAACCCTGGTGAACTGCTGTTTCCAAAGGCCGTCTGCTCCACATTAATGGCCTGTGAAACAGTCCCTAAAAACCAGAGGACGTTTTAGTGCCTTCAAGTCAGTGAGTCTCGACACCGACTATACCAGTGGCTGAATAACTATTTAACTGTCGATTGCAGGACACAGTCACAGGGCGGAGAGGAGCCTGGGTGGGGATGGAGGAAATGAACTGCAGCTCACGTTGCCAGGAGGAAGGGTGGGGAAGGAAGCGGCTCCAAGCAGGTGTTGACGACAGGCCCAGCTCCTGTGAACACCAGCAGCCAGAGACGCGCACCCTGCACTTCGAAATAACAGCCTTCATCAGAAGTCATCTGGGCGACACCGGCAGCCAGAGACGCGCACCCTGCACTTCGAAATAAGAGCCTTCATCAGAAGTCATCTGGGCGACACGCTCGTCTCACAGCCAGACTTGCTGGGGGAGAGGCCTCCAGGCTGGGTGCTCGCGGGATGTCTGGGGCTTCGCCTGGGAGGGGAAGATGAGGCTTCTGGTCTCACAGCGTGGCTGGTCCGGTGGGGGTGGAAGGACGGTGTCGAGAGGAATCTCTGGCCCCCGGCTCCCCCTTCTCCAGCCATTGCACCAGGGACCCTGGAGAAGGCAGGGTGTGCTATGCAGGATGGGAGCAAAGAGGAGGGCACAGCCCCTGCCCTGCAGCTAAGGGAAGGTGGGTGGTGATGGAGGTTTAGCCACTGCACAAATGGCCACTCAGGCTCCAAGCAGAATGCCCCAAGAACATGGATGACCCTGCTTCCACCTGGGCATCCAGATGCGACACAGGATTCAGCTATTAAACTTCGGGCTGAGGGGGTGTTTTCCGTCTGCAAAACTTGAATGTACTAGCTGCTCACTCTTGGAGCCCGTGGCTGTTAATCCAGCTTCCTGCTCACAGTAGAAATAAGAAAGAGCTCTTGGCCCCGTATCAGAGGAGAGGAAGAATCCCAGCCATGGCCTCTTCCCCATGAAAACCTCTACGACACAAGTCTCCCCTTAAAATGAACCTGTGAACAAGTACCAACACCAAAGGGAAATGGGGCTCCTCTCATTCTGGTTTTTAAATACGGGGGGGGGGTCTCAATAAATCACAGACAGGGATAATTAAAAAAATCATCGATGGCACAGGTCTAAAATTATCTCAACATTTAAAAAGAAATTAAATGCACGGTTCAAAAATTATTTTTATATTATTTTGGAACGTGAAAGAGACACCCATTCAGGGTGTCAAGGTTGCTCTGTGACCTTCAGGGTAAGTTTGGCCAATGTTTCTACATTTTGCCTTGTCGGTCAGGGTTAGTTCTAGATTAATTGTAGAATCCCATTCTGTGTTCATGCCTAAGCCAGTGAAGGATTGCAAGCTCCCCCTTTGTCCTGTGCGCCCTAAGATGATCGCTGCACCCAGAAGCATCCCTGACTCCACCACGGTGAAGCCTCCCCCTCCCTGGGGCTCTGCAGACTCCAGCCCCTCCCCGTCTAAGCCGTGCCCCTTCCCCTCCAAACCCTCCCCTCCCAGCCTGCTGTCTGGGAAAGTGGCTCTGATGGCCTTACGCTCTGAATCCTCTAAACTGTGGCTCTAAGAGGGTAAAGTTAAATTTTCAGCAATCACAAAAACGTTTCTCGCTTGAGTGGCTACCCTGGCAATGAAAAGCTATGGCTTGGCATTATTGTCTGTTATGGACTTACAACATCGATTCAGCGATTCAATAGACTTCTCTTTTCGAGGTGGCCTCCACCCTCCTCTCTGAGGTTAATGACCCGGTAGGTTTGGTTTTGTTTTGTTGTGGGGAGGGGGGCTTCACCATGACCCACACTAGTGTCCTGTTTCATTGCCTCCTGGAATACACAGGGCAGTGTAATTAGCAGGCTAGCAGAGTTCAGTATGTGAGGGGTATTGAGATTCTACCACTGAGCTGCCAGTTCTGAGCTCCTATCTGAGTTGTTTCCTAAGGTCTCCGTGCGTCACGCCTTCCCGGGGCTTCCTCACCTCTCTTCCTCCAGGTACAAGAAAGGACTTGTAACAGAAACATGAATGAAGACTCAGGAGAAAACGCTCCGTGGTATCGGGGAGGCGTGTGTCAAACGGACAAGCAAATCTCCCACCTCACTCTTAACGACGCCATTATACGGGTGGGATTTACACTGGCAGGTAAAAGAAGTCTGCCCTCAGCTTGTAACTCATTTGTGACCCAGATTCACATAGCTGTTCTTCAAAAATAAAAGAGAGCTCCTAGGGGTCTCACAATGAGCCCAGTTGAGGTGACATGCATTAAGGTACTGACTTTTGGAGAAGGATGAAAAGAAATTACAGGCGTGATGGAAAACGTATCCCTCTTTCAATCCACGATATCCATACATTACATGTAATATATACATACATATATGCATTTGAGTGTGTGTATATAAAACAGCCGGAGGGGTGGAGGCCAGAGCGTGAATTACAGGAACAAATCAAGGCAGAGTTGATAGCACCGAACAGACTGTGATTATGTTGATTGAAACCAGATTTAAAGAACCAGGGGAATTTGTTTGGGAACAGAGAACGAACGGGACCAAAATATTCCCTCAGAGGGGAAATCTCATCAGAGGAAACCGTGGCTGGGGGGTGGGGAGCAGGCGTGGGAGGAGGGGGCAGTGGCCTCATGGCAGAGTTTGGGAAAGTGGAAAGAAAAGGCCGCGTCTCTCCACTTTCACGGTGTACAGGGTACCCGGCGTGATGGAGCCAGCAGAGAGGGTGGTGGACAGAGGAAATCTGGGCAGGGAGGGAGGGAGAGGGGAGGAAAGGCAGCCAATAAGGACCGGCCAGTCTATCCCTCTGCAGCCGCGTGCTGGGAAATAAATTCACTCCAATTTGGTGATTGAACAGTGAAACATACCTCACCTCAAACTGTCAGAATTCAAGGATGGACATTCATCACCTGGAGGCTTGAAAGAAGCAAGATTAATGGACAGGTCTAGCAGGAAGCATCAAAAGAATCTTTTTTGGAGGAGGGGTGAGAGAGGGAAGAGTCTGGCTTCTGGCCAATCCCTTGGAGGATTCAGAATTCCACCTTCTGAACGAGCCAAGGCCCTCGTAGCAGCAGGTGACCGCAGCTGGACCGAATGACAAACCCCTTCAGATACAACACAAGGCCATGCTCCCCTGGGGGACCTTCCCAAATACTTGCTTTGAGATGATGGTGACATTTAAACAAAGTCCTCAAGAGCAGAATTTTAGCATTCAGAGGAACTTGGAAATCATCTAAGCCCTCAGGCTTCATTTCACGGATGAAAACACCAAGGCCAAGGAGTTATGAGCTGCCCAAGGCTACACAGCCAGTTAATGGTGGAGCTGGAGCTGGGGTTTGTGCCCCCAATTATAAGATTCTACGGTTTTTTTAAAGTTTTTTTTCCCAAATTTTGTGCTGCTCTTGTGACAACTTTGTAACCCCCAATAGATCGATTAAACCATGGAAGACACTCAAGGGAATACGGTCTAAGAATAGGGGAGTTAAATACGGAGGAGGACCCACCAGCACATGAAAGGCCTCTTCCTCCCAGGCACTAGGATGCTGACATTTGGAGAACAAAACTCTTCTCTTTGGCTACGATGCTCTGATTCCCATCACAGGGAAGGACAAGTGACATGATCTGAGGAAGATCACAGAACCCAAATCCAGGACCAACTCTTCCTAACACTTCCCAATGCTCCAAAAAGGGAGCCTGGTGGACAACACCCCACGCCTGGCCCCCATCCAATGCCCCCCCTCATTGGAAAAGTGCAGGGGTGGTCCGTTCCTGCTGCTTCCCCCTCCCCCATTCTTCCCATGAACAAAGCAAACAAGTACAGAGAGTTCAAGTTCCCTGTTCTGTCCCAGGGCAGACAGCTGCCAGTCCCGGGAAATCCCAACCTGCAGGCTTTCTCCCCTGCTCATTTTGAAGTGGGGGAATTCCATGTTCAAGTTTGAACAAGAGACTACTCCGAAAACAAAAAAAGGCAAAGAGCATTCCGGTGAGCAGTCAGCACTCTTCTGGATAGGTTTCTCTACCGCATTTGAGCAGATTTAGAGTTCCTGTTTCTCCTCGTATCCCCTTTCCTGGATCTCCCTCAAGCATGTGTGCATACACGTCACTTCTGGAATGAGCTGATGGCTAAAAAAGTCTGGATCAAAAGGAGCATTTGTCAGAAGAATTACGAGGGAACCAGAAGTTGTTGTAAAAGACCCTCCTGGGGCTGGCAGTACATTCTTCTGGCATTATCCCTGCAGGCTGGGTTTTGAAGCACAGGGAGGGCAGTGGGGGAGAATAATACCCAGAGCTGACCTCACCGTGTGCATCTCACCACTGGCCGGGACAGAGCTGGGCTGGCCTTTCAGAAGAGCTCACTTCAAGACATAGAAAGCTCTAGTGTCAACCCCTGCCTGGGGTAGGCTGGAGGCAGCTCAGCCTGGAGACTGGGGCACGGTCCCCGTGATGTCCACAGATCCCTGCCAGGCCCGGCTTCTGGCTACCTTGGCTGGGAGACAGCCTGGGATGCTCGGCATCCTTTAGGCAGACTGAGCTGCGTATGGTGGGCCAACAGCTGAGTCAGGGACCTGCCTTTTAGTCCCAGCCGCGCCACTTACAAGTCAGATGGTCTTGAGCAACTCCTGTCACCTCAACAGGGAGCTAAGTTTCCTGTGACAACGCTTCTTGAGCAGCCCCACCTGGTGCCCAGTTCCTAATAGATAAGTAGCGACGCTGGCCTGAGCGACACGGCCGGCGTACCACGAGGGTTCCCTTGATGGAGAAGTTTAGCGGGGCCACTGGTCCAGGACTCAGATCAGTTCCACTAGGTGAGTGGGACAGAGGGGACTTTGGGGCAAGCGAGTGGTCTGGGAGGTCAGACAGACCCTCACTCGGAGCCTGGCTCTGCCATCTCCCTGCCGTCCGACTGTGAGCTCAGACACTTTCCGTAAGCCTCAGTTTTTCCACCCGGAAAATCAGGCCGAGGATGTCTCTCCCGCAGAGCAGTTACGGGAATCTATGAAGCGTGACATACGCCCAGAGGGCACACGGTAGGCGTTCGAGAAATAGTCTCTCCATTCATTTAGGAAAATGTCTGTCTTCAACCTAAACTTTCCCACTGGTACGGGGTAATAAGCCCTGCCTTCTTTCTGCCTCACATGAATTCTGCGCAGATGAAATACCATAAACATACGTTGTCCCGGCGTTACTGCCTTACAAGGCAGATGTAAAGAGCTGTCACTCTCAGCAGCCAGGATCATCCCAGATCAAAGCTGTGTCAGCCCCCCTGCTCCTGGGACCGGCTCCAGCCAGAGTCCTCCGCCACCTTGAATTCAGCTCTCCCTGAAGCTTTGCCCAACCATCGCAGCCCACGCTGGCCTCTCCCAGCTCCAGGATCCAGTGCTCTGGGGGGAGAGGATAGCTCTCAGTGGGGACTGGGGAACGGCAATGGACTGAGGGAGGAGCTTAGCTTTGCATCCTGGGTCTTACACTTGCTACTTCTGTGAGTTTGGATAGATCAATTCACCTCTCAGAGCCTTGGTCTCCATATTGAAAAAAAAAAGAGATAAAACACCTAACCTGTCCACCTCAGGGGGGCTCTCTCCAATCTCAACTGATAAATCTCATGAGTTTTAAATGAATACTAAAGAGAATGGTGAGGACGGGAATGATGACATCACTTCATGGGAATGACTCGCCTTCCTAATGTGGTCGTCAGCTGTGTAGGAGCTCAGAAGTGGAGGTCTTGCAATAGTCTAACTTAGAGTGTCCTTCTACACCCCCCACCTCTGGGATGTAGAGGTCCGTATCAAGTACATAGGAAAAACACAACAAATACTCAATAAATTCAAATAAATACAGGTACGGTAGAACACAGTCATTCTGAGTAACGACAGCTGAGCTTCTTCCTCGGACTGGAGCTCCCTAAGCTTGGCCAGCATCACAGTCACCTGGAAGCAGTTAATATTACAGATTCTCAGGCCCTACCCCAGGCTTGCTGAGGCAGCATCATTAATGAATGGGCCCGAGAATCTACGCTTAAGAAAACTCCTCCATGGTGACTCTGATAAGCATGAGGTCTGGGCCCCACTGCTCCCTCCAGGCTGACCTGTCTGCCTTGAGATCGGCAGGAATCTCTATCCCACGCAACTCCACACAACGCCTAGTAGCTAGCATGGGTACTGCTCAGAAAGTGTCTGCTGAACTGAGCAGAAATTCCAAGTTGGTGGGCCTGCCATATAGACCCCACTGGGACCTCCCATGGGGAAGAAGCGGCTGTGCTGACTATACCTGTGTCAGAGCAGGAAAAAACCAAGCCCAGCTCAGACCAAGCCCAGAACTGGACCCCTGACTTTCTTGTGGGAACGGATGTCACTTTGTTCCCACTCCCATCTCAAAGAGGCATGATAGACAAAGAAAGAAGGGAAGAAAGGGAGAAAAGAAGGAAGGAAGGAAGGAGGAAAGGAAGGAAGGAAGGGAGGAGGAAAGAAGGAAAAGATGCTCCCATCACCTTTTCATTATCATCACAAAATCACAGATGTCAGACCTAGAATCGGCTAAATCAATCTCCTGAGTTTATGGGTGTGGAAACTGAAGCCCAGAGAAAGGCAGTAGCTTGACAAGTCCTCACAGCAAGTTGGTACCCTGGGAGCGCGGTATAATGGAAAACGGACTAAGCCAGCTCTGAGATTATCCAAGCATCCGCAGACCTGCCAAGATCCCACACAGGACTTGTCCTAGAGCCATACGTACGTATGCTTCTGAAAGCATATGTACTGACTTCTGCTTCTGAAACCCGACCTCGGCAAAAGAAAGAGTCCCTTCTCTTAGGCCACGCCCCTTACGTAAACCCATCCTCACTACAACCTGCACCCTTCAGGGCTCTTATGGCCGCATCCTCATGCTGGTGCCTTCTCCTGCCTGTCAGTCCTACTGCCCCACCCCTGCCCCATCCCAGCCCATTCATCTAGAGCTGCTGCAAGACTGATCTCAAGGGCTACAATTGCCACCTCCTCCACGAAGCCTTTGGGGATCTGCCTCCTTCAAACTCCCAGGACATTCTGATGATCTTCTATTTTGCCATATCCTTTGTGTATTTCTTTATCCCTCATGACAGTTTTTAAGCTGTATAAGGGCAGGGACTACGTTTTACACTTTTCAATGCCTCCCATATTGTCTGGCATACACGCAGGTAATCAATATCTATTTGTTTAGTTACAATGAATCTTGCCTTGATGCAGAGATCTGGATCCTGCCCCTTTCATTCCAGAAAAAAAGGACCTGATGGCCTTGACTAATCCTTGGTATGAGCTCTTCACATTTGAGTGGAAAGATAAACAAGGAAAAGTCCAAAGAGAATCTGAAGCCACATGGAAGAGATCTATTCCACTCGCCTTTTTCATTGCAAATCAGTAGGACGGGAAGTAAAATGCACTACGTATAATATATATAATGTGAAAGGCATTTGGAAGTCACTGACGTCCCAGGATGTGTGAATTTATGACCCTAAGGGTTCAGTTTGCTCAAAGAATGTCCCCTGAGGTTGCTGCTCTGAAAATACCGCCTCCCCAGTCTGAAGGCGGCATCCAGTGCCAGTCTGACATCATGTTGGAAAAGGCAGTACTGGGGATGCCCTACACACCGCTCTGCAGTCCTCTGACCTTGGAATTGTTGAAGTACAGTGAAACCTCTTCCAAAAAAGCCTGTCCTACCACCTCCATGGGTCCCTTGTTCTCCGTCATCACCACCAGCCAGAACACTAGGACAATGAGTTGTACAAATATCTCAACCAAAATCTCTTCCAGGTCTTTCCTTAGTCACAGTGAGGATGCCCTGCACAGCCAAGGTCTAAAGCAGGCCTGGCGTCGGCACACAGCTACACATGCAGCATGGCAGGTCCTGACACCGGGTGTGAACTCTGTCCTCCCAGGGTATCAAGGGACCATTATATTAGTTCTCGAAAGAGAGATTTAATAAGAGTCTTAACGATGTGAAGTTAAAGGAGGCAGACAGAGCCCCAGCTGTTCCCCATCTGCCTTCACCGAGGACATTCAAAGTAGCAGCAAGGGTGGGAGAAGTACTATCTATTGTCCTCCACACGGGAGAGGGGGCATGTCCCACTGCAAACTCATATTTGGTCATCTCTTGCTGAGCTGTTACAATGTGCCAGGCTCCCGTCCTAGACACAACCACATACATTATCTTGTAAGTTACATGTTACCTTAATTAACCCTTATCTCAGACCTCTGTGATAACCATTGTTTTCTTACTAGAGAGGAAGAAACTAAAATTAGATAATCATTACTAATAATTACCAACAAGTAGTAGGTTGCAGAGTAGAATTCAGGTATTCTGACTCTAAGCCTAATGTTCTTTCCATTAAATGAGAGGTGCCAAATGGATTTCAGTCTACGTTCCAAATCCAACTGATTGATATATGGCTCCCTGGAGACCTGCGCTGAGGATTAAAAGGCCTTGCAAAGCTCAGTGGGAATGAGTGTAATGATTGATCAGTGATGTCTGCTATGGGCAAAGAACTGACAGTGGGAAGGAGTGCTGTGATTGATTAGTGATGTCTGCTCTGGGCAAAGTGTAGAATGGTAGTACATGTGCTGAATTTGTCACCCTGACATTAAAGCACACTTCGGTGAAAGAACAGGTTACTCTGTTAAACAAAGTTTTACCACAAATCTAAGTCTCCACCACAGCCTTTAAAGAGTTCCCATGCACATACGCCTCAAACATTTTCAACATTGTCTCAATTTTTTTCCCCCAGGTCTTCCGAGTTCTCTACATTTCTCTTTAAGTGACTTGCCCAAAAAATAAGTTTTGTATCAGCGTGGCTTATGGACACAGATTTCCCTTCTCCAGGCTTCTTCCTGTAGGTTGCCCCAGTTCGATCTTCCTCATTATCCAGAAGGGCCCTTCCGGGATGGAAAACTTTCTCAAAACACAGAGGAGGGGACGTTTTACATGACCCTCGACAACTATTCCCTGGGATGACCATTACTGATGCAGGGCTGCAGCTGCCAGGACACGAGGAATGGAGGCTGGGAGAGTGGGTGTGCCTACAGGGGAAGAGGGTGATGAGAAGGCAGGACCAGCCTCGGGGGTCAAAAGGCTGAATGTGAGCAGCTGAGAAGTGGCTTTCAGAGCTTAGGCAAAACGGCACTGCCTGTTTTGAGCGGGGAGCTGATGAAGGCAGAGGGAAAGTTTAACGACCAATAGCCGTACAGCCTAGAAGTGATGTAGTGCCTTGTGCAGCCAACCATTAAAAAAAAATCAGGAGGAAAAGAGAGGGGGAAAACGCCTCTTCTTCATTTGAACTCCTTTGTCTTAATCGTCAAAGTCATGTGGACGTCACGCTGCAGGTAGAACTGACTGCAGCCGAGAACTGGGAGAAACCAGATCCCACCCTGGGTCCCCTTTAAAGTGATTAAACTCCTATCAGACCAGTCCGGACACCCTGACAGCAAAGATGTCATGCTTGGAGCAGCAACCCTGGGAAAGCTCATTGGGCAAATCAAGACCTTAAAAAATAATTACGGTTCACACATCCTGAAGCAATAATGACTTCAAAACTGCCTTCACATGTGATTTATATATAAGCATATTTCCCCCTTGAACCTTCCCCACCCCCCTTCCCCTTCTTCTTCGCTCCACCCACATCCAAGTGGTTAGAAAGTCAATATTCTTAGGTCCTGCTAAAAAGTCCAGATGGAAAAACCCTGGTCATATCAGGAGGAAAAGAACTGCTAACACCACCTGCCATTAAAATTCTTCTACACCCAATTGTGCGTATGCATGTGAGTATGTGTATGTATTCCAAGAGGTTCAAAGGGAAAAAGTGAAAAATTAATTAAGCCTACCCCTCTCTGCCAAGGAATCAAATGCTCTCTGGGGCCTGGTTTTGAGGCAAAGAAATGTACTTCTACAGGGCTGTTGGTTCTGATGCAGTTTATTGTAGAAAGAGGGAATGAGGTTAAATCGGGGCGGAGGGGGGGTGGCACTGGAGAGGAAAAGAACTGCTAACACCACCTGCCATTAAAATTCTTCTACACCCAATTGTGCGTATGCATGTGAGTATGTGTATGTATTCCAAGAGGTTCAAAGGGAAAAAGTGAAAAATTAATTAAGCCTACCCCTCTCTGCCAAGGAATCAAATGCTCTCTGGGGCCTGGTTTTGAGGCAAAGAAATGTACTTCTACAGGGCTGTTGGTTCTGATGCAGTTTATTGTAGAAAGAGGGAATGAGGTTAAATGGGGGGGTGGGTGGCACTGGAATCGACCTTGCCCTCTTTTGTCGCTCCTGGGAAGGTGGCCCGAATCGTGGGAGGGAATGATCGCTAAATGTGCATCTGTTATCTGCCAGGCACTGGCCCACGGAGAGGTAGAAAGGAACACATAAAGATGGAGAAATCCCTTGGATCTTCGGCCTTGTGGTGACAAAAGAACAAAACGGAGACCAGTTCTGTTTTCAGGAGGTCCCAAAGGGGAACTGACAGGTGGGATCAGGAAGAGGGAAAAAGCCAGAGGATAAGCTGGCCCCTCAGGACAAATTGCAACTTAAAACGAGCATCTGGAACAGCAAATCAAATATCTTTTCAACATCAGCCTTAAAGACAGAAACCAAGAGCTCATGCCTGGGAAGGAAGAAGAATTAGGGGCCAAGACCCCAAAGAGAAAAATGGTGGCCCCGCAAGAGCCCCACTGATGAAATCAGCTCTCAGACCGCAGCCCCTTCCGGGAAACAACAGCCAAAGCACCTTGATATAAAAAAAAAAAAAAAAAAAAAAAAAAAAAAGCACCTTGTCTGGGACATCAGCTGGGCTCTGTCTTCTCATGCTGCAACTGCAGGTGTAAAGAAATGGAAATGAAATTTCACAGCCAGGCAAAGGTCCCAGACATGCTCCTCCCTGAAGATAACTGAAATACGAAACAGCTCCAAAGAGGATGGAATCACTTCTAAGAGGTCCGGGAAATAGCCACTTGCTGGAGTGTGTAAAGGCAAGAGCCAGCGCCCATGTGTCACTCAAGCAGGGGGATAACAGCAATGTCTTTGAGAATGAAGGACAGACGCATCCTTAACAGGGCCTGGGGGCTTCCCCAAGGCCTCTTGTCAGATGCTCCTTCACCAGCAGGAACTGGCTGCCTCTGGGGAGCCTCCAGGAAATTTTATGGGGGTCAAGGAGGAAGGGTGTGGCCGGTCTCCTTGCTCTGACTTCATCCCATCTGAGAATCCAGAAGAGGAAGCGAAGATGAATTCTAAGCACAGAAAGCCAGTTTTGGGGGAGGCAAATCAGGTGCTAACTTTGGGGGGAAGGACAGCGTAACAGCAGCGCTCACCAAATGAGAAGTGGGGGTTATAAAGGGAACCAGCAAACCTGAGCTACAGCTTCACTGTCATATGGTCACAGCTGCTTCCCCAGCTCGTGGGCTGATGGGATGTTCTCTGGCAGGCCGAGAGCCCAGACAGGAGAGTGAGTACTGTCTCATCAAGGAGAGGAAGGGTTTGGGCATGTCCACGTGTGTGGGCACGATGTCTGTGTGTGTGTGTGGGGGGGGGGGGGGGGCCCCCCCACCCCCCTTTTTCTCCATCACTGGTGAACTCCAAAGGGCACTTGGAATTCTCTTTTGCTGACACCAGCAGTTTCTCAGGGTGGCCTGTGGCTGGGCAACCGAGGAAGATGAAGCACTTGCCTGCTGTGCCCACCCGGTGGTGCACCGCACACTCCCTTTTTCTCCATCACTGGTCACAGAGAAAGAAGGAACCAGTCCGTCTAGTGCCAAAATCATTTCAGAGCTTGTTTTCAGAGGTTTTCAAAAAAAAAGGAATAAGCTCCTTGTGGGCAGAGATTAAACCTCACTCAACATTTTCCTTGGCTGTGTGGCAGGGAGGGACTGTTGCCAAAGTGAATGGGGTTAGTCACCTGTGCTGGCAACGCCTAATGCCACCCCGAGGAAGTTGGTTTCTTT